>NW_028274815.1:66531758-66878425 GCF_037043125.1 Eumetopias jubatus | reverse complement strand
GTTCCTTCATTGGCAAACAATTAAAAAAACCTCCTAGTTGTGACAGGCTTTGATGCTGCTCTGTCCCTGTAGAAATGGACAGTTGAGATAAAAATGAAAGCAATTAAAATTCAGTATAGTGACTGTTACAAAAGGGGTTCCTTTTCCTGATTGTGTCCTATCATTTCTGGCCATCTCTAGACGGCCTGCTACTTTGAGCTTTGAAGTTGGGGAATAAAGCCGAAGCAAGGACACAGAGCAACTTACTTTGAAATGAAGAAATAAAATTTAAGCTGCCAACAGAGAACCATGGTAATATGCTTCCTTTTCTCTTAAATCCTAGATGAGACTAATGTGCCATAAAGCAGAGTTCCTCAAGCTGAGGGATTTGTCCCACCTTGTTGAAGAAAGTAAAATCCCTGCGAACTCCAGTGTTGACTGCAATTATTATATTACTCAAATTACTTATTTCACTTAAATTGTTCATTATGTTACTTAATATGCGCAGACTTGAAACTACATTATAGTATTTTATGCTTTTAACTCTTAGACTATATAAAACCAAAACAAATTTACAAATTACTTATAAATAGGACTATGAAAGCAGTAGAGTTGAACATTACAATTAAAGGCACATCCACATGGATTTAATGGGATGGGTGACGCCACTTTGCTAAAATAGCTGTTGATTTGGGGGCTCACAGCAGAAAGATGTTACCCCAGGTCTACTTGTGTGGTTCATCTGTTTCTGTATTTGGATTCTGATAAGACTCAACAAATGCCTGTTTACATAAGTATGTTATTAAAAGACTGTTAGTACCTTGAAGTCTGTAATTGGAAGTTAGGCTAATCAAGCCTCATCTTGAGTAAAACTCTGCCAGTGAGTAGTCTTGGGATAGCATATAAAAGCTACAATCCTGGGCGACTCTGTAAAGCCTCATCACTTGATAAAGTTAACCTAACTGTCTTCATTAAATAGGTATCTGATGTAATTGTTGCAAGGGTTAGTAATAGAAAATTTCTTATGATCATATTCCCAATAAATGGATACAGGTTGGCACAAAGATGATACTGGGCCCTCCCACCACCCTGCTTATTTGGACCCCAAGACCTTTCAGGCACACAGCTTTCCCTGATGACAATTGACATAAACCCACTTGTGCATACAAACTGCATAAAAATCTTGTGGCAATATGCAGTTGCATGGGGACCATCTAAAAGATGCAGATTACTTTTATATTCTTTTTTAAAAATTATAAAAATTAAAACATATTTTTTTAAACCATCATCCAGAATATGAAGACCTTTAATACCATATCCATAGATTTTAGTTTGAGAAATACTGCCACAGAGTACGCAACAGTTTACTGATACTAAAAACAGACTTTGGGCTCCAAATACAAAATTCTGTCTCTTTAAATAGATTCGTGAATAGGTTCTCGATTCTAGATCCACTATTAAAGCATAGCACTACGATATTTAAATCTGATGTCTAGGGCCCTGACAATGAAATATGTATTATATTCATTTATGAAATATGTATTATAAAGAACTTGGATATGTCCTAGGTTTTAAGAGATTATGCCAACTGCTGTTAGCCTTTTGTTCCTCTGAGGCTATGAACATCCTGATCTACTTAGCTGGGCTGAAAGACTGACCATGAACCTCAGCTTTGATGTCTTCTTCTTCTTCTTCTTTTTTTTTTTTTGTTAAAGATGTTACTTATTTGTGAGAGAGAGAGCGTGTATGTGTGCAAGTGGGGGGAGGGGCAGTGGGGGAAGGAGAGAGAGAGAATATCAAGCCAACTTGGAGCTAAGCATGGAGCCCAATGCAGGGCTTAATCTCACAACCCTGAGATCTGACCTGAGTGGAAACCAAGAGTCCGTGGCTTAACTGACTGAGCCACCCAGGTGCCCCAACTCAGCTTTTGTTTTTTCTATATGCAGTCCTGGCTCTGGGCACTGTTGTTGGTTTTATGTTTACAAAGGTAATTTTATTTTACTTTGAGAACTGTGATATTCACATTTTCATGTGTTACTGGTTACATTTAATTTCTAAATAAAAAAGTGATTCATTTACCAAAGAATAAATTTAACTCTAGCCTCACCAGTTTTTCCCCTACCCTTTCTGTGTTTCAGATGTCTGACACCCGCCATTTCTCTATGGTTTGCATTATAGTGGCTTCTTTCTTGTACAACTTCAAGACTCATTATTTCCATCTCTGTATTCTTCATGATGTCAGTATCTCTGCTTGCTTGCTTGCTTGCTTTTTTGAATTTATTTTTAGCTAACTTAGATCTGGCACAATTTCAATGAGGGGCATAATGTGTTTACATTTGATAAGGGGCTGATTGTAAGCTCCACCCACTGCCTGCCATAATATTTGGCACATAGGTATTCATTGTAGGTGAATGAAGGAATAATGAAGAATGGATGGATGGCTGAATGAATTTGGTATAGTAGTAGTGGTGATGGTGGGGCCATGTTTCTCAGGAGAGGCATGTTTTAGATGGTTTATCATTTGAAGCTGAGACTTTGTCTTACTGATTTTTGTATTGCGTGAACCTTTATTTTTGGAGATTCAGAAATCATGTGGAAAATTTGCTAGTTCTTCTAGCTAATGTATTTAGGGGGGAGCATGATCTTTGGATAACCAAGTGGATGGATTGCCTTTCACATTACAGGAAACAGTTGTCATAGATCATATATCAAATTGCACATAGAATTTCTTCTTTGTTTTGCTTTTCAGTTTTAGTTTGAATTCACCTGTCATCCTGGATCTTCAGATGTAATCTCCTTTTCCCTGCACTATTGACCGAGAATGCATTTCTCTTTGCCTTACTGGGGCTGGAATAACCCAGTTACGATCATACTAGTCGTAGTCTGTCTTGTCGGCCTTTACCATCTGCTTTCCTGTTCCCAGCATCAGTGGTTAGTGAGAACACTAAAAGAATACAAAGAAAATGGCTTAATTTCTGACTTTGCACATATAGCTTATTATATGTGACTCAGGCAATAAATGTGAAGCAGAGGAGGTCATGTGCATTCCTCATTGATCAGTTTGCCCATTGGGTCAGCAAGTTTCTTTTTATAAAGTGGTTGCGTAATCACTAGATGCACAGTAGCCAGATGTACTTGATAAATCAAGTTTACTTTATTGTGACCAAAAGAGTAAATATATTCTTGTACAAAAATATTCAAAAAGTCTATGTGAAGAAAATATTAATCAACTGTAATCCTACTTCCTAGAAATAACCACATTTTAATAGAAGTTATCTTTTGCTTTTTTTTTTTAATATCTTGGCTGTTTTCACCACAAGAACTTAAAAATACTTATTACCCAGATAACATATATTTACTTATAGAAAAAAATAGAAGATATAGATTAAAATTTAAAAATACCCATTGTAATACCATCTAGAGATAAGAGATATTAAGATTTTGGTATATATTCTTCCAGACTTTGAAGTGCACAATAAATTATATAAATTCCACTAGGTGGAAACACACCATACGTACTTAGGTATAATCCTTTTTGTTTCTATCTTTCCATGGTAGTAAATACATATCCCCATTATTAATAAAAGCTGTGTGATATTCCATTGTATGGATATTTGAAATACATATTTTTTTTAATCATGAGCTTTTAAAATAATCTTATAATTGTTTATGGTGGGGTTTGTACCATACATTAAGTTTTACATTTTTAGGAGTCCTGTCTTGTTATGGTGTCTGTTTTTGGGATCATGCTTAGGATTTCCTTCTCAATATAAATTTTAAAAAATTATTCAGCTCTGTTTTTTTTTTCTAGTACTTTGTTGGTTTCTAATTTAACAGTAAAAACTTTAACCAATATAGAATTTGTTTCATATTACGAGACAGAAAGCTAACTTTATTTTTATTTATTTTTTTAAAGATTTTATTTATTTGACAGAGAGACACAGCGAGACAGGGAACACAAGCAGGGGGAGTGGGAGAGGGAGAAGCAGACTTCCCACTGAGCAGGGAGCCTGATGCGGGGCTCAATCCCAGGACCCTGGGATCATGACCTGAGCCTAAGGCAGATGATTAATGACTGAGCCACCCAGACACCCCCAGAAAACTAACTTTATTTTTTTTCTAAAACCCTTTGTTAAATAATTTATCCCTCTACTAATTTAAGATGCCAGTCTGGTCATTAACAATGATCCATATAAATAATTAGATTTGTTCTTAGACATTTACATTTTATTTCATTGATGTATTCTCTTCCTGTATAAGATCCGGGTGTATTGTTTTAATTTTTGTTTATAATATTCATTTCATGTCTGTTTGAGCAAAACCTCTTAAAGTTTCTTGGCTAGTCTAATAGCTGGTCATCTCCCAGATAAAGTTGAGAATAACCTGTCAAGTTAGAAAATTTTCTGCAACTTGAGTTTTTTTATTGGAATTATGTTAAATGTAAAGATTAATTTTGGGAGATTAACATTTTTATGATATTTTTCCCATCAAATATGAACTATGGTGACTATAGTTAACAGTACTATAGTCTATAATTGGAAATTGCTAAGAGAGTAGATCGTAAATGTTTTCATCACACACACACAAAAAGTAACTATGTGAGGTAGCGGATGTATTTAACCTTATTGTGGTAATATCACAATATATGTCATATCATTACATTGTATGCCTTAAACATACACAATATTATATGTCAGTTATTTCTCAATAAATCTGGAAAAAACATAGTATAAAACATATCCATATTTATTCATTTTATTTATTTTACTTCCAAATGAACTTTTTAAGTTTTATTCATATAGTTATTGCATGTTCTTAAGTTTATTGCAAAATACTTTATTCTTTGTTGATATTGTGAATAGGACCTTTTTCTCTTATTGTTAGTATGGATATATGTGAATTTGATTACATTTGTTTTATATTCAATTTCTTAAACTTTTATTTGTTCTAATAGATTTTTATTTTATTTTTCTGGGGTTTTTGTAGAGATAATCGTTTCTTTCCAGTAGATCTCATTTCCCTTTCTTGATCCATTGTGTTAGGTTCAAACCTATTATAGGAAAGGTATTCAAAATCTCAATAACTGGGCTTCCTTGCTTAATTCCTGACTTGAAAGACAAAGACTCTAGGTTGTTACTGTTCAGTAAAATTTCTGTAGCTATGGGATTAATTTCCCAATGTCCCATACATGTGGCCATATGAGAACTTGAAGTGTGGCTAATGAGAAAATTTAATTTTAATTTTATTTGACTTTAAATAATTTAAATTTGAACAGCCAACAGGTTAGAGGCTACCATATTGAACAGCTCTAGGTTTTCACTGTTAATTATGTTGAGTATTTTAGGTGCATCTTGAAGATAAAGCCAGCTTAGAGTAAAGGAGATGGGGTAAAAGTGAGATGCCTTTAGCAGAATGTGGGAGTAGAGTAGAATAACTGGATGAAGGTTGAAGGAAAGCTTATTTTCCATCTATTTTATTACTAAGTGTGGTTGTAAACTAAACCCTTTATTTATTTACCCAAACATGTACCTTCTTCTGTGTTCTTTATTTCTGCATTTCCACCATTTTCCTAGCCTAAAACCTTATCACTTTTTCTCCCCTCTTTCTAGTCCCTAATACCCAGACCCTCCTCCACCCCACCCTCATTTCCACAGACCTACATCTTACCCATTCTTCAAGGTCCTTCACAAATGTACATTCTGTATGAAAGAACCGTTTTTTGATGTCATCAATTAAAAGTAGTTTTGTCTTCCTTGAAACTAGGATTTAATTTGTACTTCATTTTTGTAGTACTTAGTCCTACACATTTTTAAAGCTTTTTATGACCACATATAGATACATATCTGTATCTATTGATAGGTTTTACAAAAGATATTGTAAATATTACAATAGATAAGCATATCTCTTGTAGTCTCTTTAAGGAAATAATCCTTGACTGATTTACTTTTCTGTCCTGGAGTGCTCTGCATACATGTGTGTGTACATGTGCTCAGTAAGTGTTAAATGACTCATATGTAACTTGTATTACTCATCTATGTTTTGTATATCTTTTCCTCAAATGATAACTTTGGGAGAGCAGAGATCATACGTATTTTTGTATTTTCTGTGTACTAGCACAATGCTAAGCATTGAATAATTGTTTGGCAATTATTTAAAATATTCATAAAAAGTTTTAAGACCTATCACTTAGGACTGACATTTTGCTCTATGTAATGGATATCCAACTAGACTAGCTTAATGTAAGATGAGTTATTTTTCTCAAAAATAAGAAGTCTGGAGGTATACCGTCTAGGGCCGGTACAGTGATGCCATGATGTCATGAATGTCCCAGGTTTGTTTTGTCCTTAACATTTAAGGATATAGAAAACGTGTCACATTTTGTCCTTATAATCATGTGAGGCTCTTCCACCTCCAAGCATCATATTCATGTTTTGTCGCTTTCTATCAGGAGAACAGTAGCTTTTCTAGAGGTCTCTTAAAAATTGACTTCTGCTCTTTAGTCAAAACTAGGGTCGCATGGGCACTTCCATCTGCTAGGAATTTTGGAAGGCGTGTGCTTTTAACTGGGTACGTTGTTACCCAGCAAAACTTGGATTCTATTTATAAGGAAGAAAAGGAGAATGAATCTTGGATGGGCAACCTGGAGTATGTATCTTGGATATGGAATGTACACTTAAAGCCATTAGGATCTACAAGGGGATAAGATATGTGAAAAGTTCAAATCAAGACAATTACATGAAAAATTTCATATGCACAACCAGACTTTGGTAAGTGCTACTAAAGATTTGAGGTATAAGAACTCTCTGAAAGATGGAGTTGACCAGGAAATCTTCAGTGTAAGAGGTAGAACTTGAGCAGAGTCTTAAAAGACTGGTCAAATATGATACAGAGACACTGGATGCCTGTTTTGGAAATGAGAAATAACATGCTTAAACTATGTTTTTGAATCACAGGACCAGCTTAGCAAGAGTAATGAACTCATGTGACAGGGTAAGAGAAAATAAGTTGGGGACAGCACAATGGAGGATTTTGTATGCCTACCATGAGGAGTTTGGATTTGAGACTTGTTCAGATTAGATCTATTGGAGGTTTCTGAAAAGAGGAATAATAGGGGGAAGTAGAAAAGAAATGATAACTGAATAGATATGATAATAGAAATGTTAGTATTAGAGAAAGCTTAAAAGAATAATTCACAGATTTGTTCATTAGAATTAACATCTAATCTGGTACCTCCTATCCAGTAGTTAAGATGGTTCATAATAATTTTGACCAAAGCAGTTGGTTCTAAGGAGTCTCCAATACTTAAAATAGATATCTAATATTGTTATATTTGAGGTCTCCAGTTACAGAAAAATGGAACTCTAGAAACCAAATTTTCTGTTAAACTTATTTTTTATATCACTGAGGAATTCTTTGTTTCCATTAATACCACATAGATTTTAAATATTATGTCAGCATATTTTATCATATTAATACCCAAGTGTAATCTTTCTTAATTAAAATCATTTCTCTAAGCTTGCACTGAATAATTTATAAAAAGATGATTGAAAACAGATTGGTGCTCTTTTGACTAAATGTACTTTTGATGTCTATTTTCTCAACCTAGAATTTTAAGTTTGTTGATAATGCTTAAACTTCAAAGCACTTATGTTGACCTAATGTTTCATTTTCATTTTTAAGTCAATCTTCATACAATTTGCAGTTTGTTTTAAATAAGTGAGGTGTGTTAGAACTTTCACCAGTGCACTTAATAATTTTACAAAATGACATTTATTCAACTGTAAATATCTAAAGAGTAAAGATTTATCTTCTATTTTAATAGAGACATCGATTAGTTTTGATGGTTTGACATACCAGTTTGAATAAGAAGACAATTTGATTTGATTGAAACACATAAAACATGCTTGAAATTATTTTCTACATAATTATAAATGAACATCTGAAGCCTGAGTTACATCATTTATTTAGTAATTGGAGTATCATAAATTTTCAGCTTCATTAGTGGCTTATCTCTCCAGAATTTCCTCTTAATTACCACAGGATCTTTCCTTTCAGAGTTTCCTTAGTATAAATTTAACTCCATGTAGAAATAGACATATGATGTAATTATACCTAACTAGTTAAAATTTTGGTATTCATTGTTGGCTATTCTCTGATTGTTCAGCCCCCATCCCAATGATAATGGGTTTGGCTGTGAGACTTGCTTTGGTCAATGGAATGTTGGTGGATGTGACATAATGCCTTACGTATATTTGCATGGTTTGGCTTTGGTTTTGCACACTGGTAATATCCCTTGGGAAAAACATTCCTTGGGCAGCTGCTGCCCCTTCTTCAGCTTGGTGCCAGAGTGAACACAGGTGGAATGAGCCTGAGTCGAACCACAGTCTGAAGCAGAGCTACTCAACCAAGCCTTGCCTAGACCAGCCAAACCTTAGTCAACATACAGATGCATGAGCAATGAGAGTAAGTCCTTGTTATAAGCCATTGAATTTGGAATGTTTTATTCCGTAGGATTATTGTAGCAATAGCTGACTTGTAGGGTCTAAAAAAATCAGTCTTTATATTTTCATTAAGAAAAAGCATAATTATACATGGCTAAACTATCAGCTCTCTGCTTTATATTTTTTAAGATTTTTTTTTTTTTTATTAGAGAGAGCACAAGCAGGGGGAGCTTCAGGCAGAGGGAGAAGCAGGCTCCCCGCAGAGCAGGGAGCCCGATGCGGGGCTCGATCACAGGACCCTGGGATCATGACCTGAGCTGAAGGTAGACGCTTAACTGACGGAGCCACCCAGGTGTCCCAGCTCTCGGCTTTATTCGTTGAAAAGTAATAGCACATAACACTAATTGAGAGTATCTCTTGGCTAGTGGCCATTGCAAATTTTGAGTAAAATGCCTGAAATGGAACTTGATGAATTAGTTGTTGAAGCTCTCCTTTTCTTTTCTTTTCTCTTTTCTTTTCTTTTTTTTCTTTAAACACGGCTGGTACTTTAAGTAATCACAAAACGGAATGACATAGGAGCCATGGCTAACATTTGTTCGGGGCCTGGCCACACATGTGCTTGGCATTAATACCACATCTTATTCTCATAGCAAACCTGTCATTCAGTAAACATTAAGCCGCTAATTATATGCCATATTGCACGGTATGTCTTGCATTCATTTGTGTTGAATGAAGACACCAAGGCTCAGAGAAGTTAAGTGACCAGTTCAAGTTTCATGGCTAGGGAAGGGCAGAGCTAGGATTTGACTTGAGGTCTGACTTCAAAGATCAAACTATTGCCGTCATTGCATTGTTCATGTTTGGAGAGAGGTAGGAGAGAAGATAGAATTTACAAACGGATTTACCTAACATTTGTTGGTGTGCTGTCTCTCCCTAACCATCATTTGCTATTTAAACCAGGTATCACCTGGAATTACCTCAGCATTCAGAAATCAGTAATTAGCTTAGACTCCATTTGTGTTACAGCCTTTCAGAGTCTGAAGTTGTCCCCACAATTTCTTTTTTTTTTTTTAAGATTTTATTTATTTGACAGAGAGAGACACAGCGAGAGAGGGAACACAAGCAGGGGGGGAGAGGGAGAAGCAGGCTTCCCGCCGAGCAGGGAGCCCGATGTTGGGGCTTGATCCCAGGACCCTGGGATCACGACCTGAGCCGAAGGAAGACACTTAATGACTGAGCCATCCAGGCGTCCCCCCCACAATTTCTAATTCCCAGGTCTCATGCTCTTACGGTCCCCCTCCTGTGTGTCTGGAGGCCACTTTGATCTGCCATGTCAGTCTGGGTGTAGAGCTCTGTCCTTCCCAGTTCCCGCAGCACATGCCTTCACCAAGCAATTTATGGACGTTAGTAAGGATCCCCACGCAGCACCCAAGGTCTTCCACCATTCTCTCCCTCTCAGCCTTGCCCCTAATTGCAGTGCCCTCTCCAAATTCTCCTTCTGTTCTGCAGAATATCTTTCCATTCCTTTTGAAGCCTTGATATTCCAGGCATCTCACAACTCTGGGAATCATCTCTTTCCCCAAACTGGAGAACCACTGTGTGCCATCCCTGTCTCTATCTCATTAAAGGCAAAAATAGATTCTCCTGAGAAAACAGCAAAAGTTGGAATTAGTCCCATCACTGTGACAGCCCCCATTTAGCTGGATTTTGATTTGAATTTCATTGAATTTTCAACATCAACAGTTTTGTTCAACCTTAAATGGTGAGAACTGAAAACATCTAAGAAAGAGCTACTCTTCTTAGGTTAGAAATAAAATACTTTACGTAACTAAGAAAAAGCCTATATTTAGAATTTTACTTCCTACCTCTTCCCAAAAATGTGATTTACAAAAATTACAGAAAAAATCTGAATATAGGCTTTTCTGTCCTTTTTTTCAAACCGCTTTTCCTATTAGCTATTCAGAGTGAGTTTTAGGAGTTTGAGAGCTTAGTTTGTTTATGAGTCTAGAATTTAGCTACTGGTATAAATTTGAAGAGTCTGAAGCATTTGCTTCTACAACACTGTATTAGATATGGTTGAAGAGCTGCTTTCTGCTTCCGTATAAGCCCAGACTACTGTCTTGTCTTGTATGATTGGCCACTAAAATTTTAATTTCTGTCAGAATTATTCTTAATGGGAGAAATCTAAAAACCAGTTGACTAAAAACACTTTAATTCTCACTCATTTCAAATATAATATTCATTGGTTCATTTTTAATTTAGGAAGCAATTTTCCTAGTAATTTGGCTCAATTAGTTCCTTTAAATAAAAACCTTACCAAAGATACCTTAGGGATTTTTTGAGGAACTCATGGTTTTTTTGTCTTTTTTTTAATTTCATGATTATAGTGGTACTATTTTTTACTTAACAAACATTATTTTCTTTATTAAAGCATTGCACTAGGGTATGTTTCAAACATGTAAGCAGTAATAAAAGGCAGTGAGTGAAAGATGGGGTAGATCTCAGAAGTGAGATGCTTTTGAAAGTGGGATGTCTCAAGATTCCACATTGGAACATTGGTGTTAAGGTGCTCATACTGTTAGTGAGGTCTTAATACTAAGATTGAAAGATAACATTTTACCTTTGTGTGACTTTGACCAAATTCTTTAACCTTCCTTAAACCTCTTATTCCTTACATGTTTAATGGGATTGTATTTGCCTTGCCTACCTCAAAAGGTTGTAAGGATCAGATAAAAATAAATGTGAAAGTACTTTGTATTGTACAATAACTACAGACATTAGTGATTATACTTGTAGAGCAAAAAAATAGGCAAGATGGAGAAGAATAATCCACCATATTTTTTTGCTCTTAAATTCATTCCCTCAGTGTGTTTGAAAATGGACAGTCTTCAAATCCTAAATGGTTGAAAGATGGCAGGAAGGGTACCACCAGTCTGGGGCACAGCAATGTCAGGGTTCTTTCACTGGCCCCAGTGAATGCCAATTCTAATCATTTCAGTAATACTCTGTGTTTACAAAGGGCTGGGCACCATGATGGTTGCTAGGGATACACACAATGACAAGATACAGATCTTGTCCTCCAGCAGTGTCCAATCCAGCTATGACAGCACAGCTGTTCATCCTTAGCAGGGGTGAGCTGGAAGAAGGCTGGGCAGAGTGTGACTGGAACAGAAAAGAATTAGTTATTGTGACTGGGTCTTGCAGGTTTTTTTCCATCATTAAATGGTGTAACTTAAGCTACACTTCTGGTCAAGCATAGCACATGGTATAGACTTCTGAAAACATTATGTTGTACATCTGAAACTAATGTAACGTTGTGTATAAATTTTACCTAAACAAAAAAATAATAATCCACCATGTTTTTTACTGTTTAACATAGAAAAGAAAAAAATTAGGGTGTTTAAAAAGGGTGGTTACAAACAAAATTCTATAATCATTTTTTTCTTTACACATTTTTTTTAAATTTGAGTATCCATTATCTCAAATATTTTCTTTATCCAGTATCTTAATGTCTTCCTTATCCATTCGTCTGTTTATGGACCTTTAGGTTGCTTCTATGTCTTGGTTATTGTAAATAATACTGCAGTAAATGTAGAGGTACGTATATCTTTTCAAATTAGTGTTTTCCTTTTCTTTGGGTAGATAGATACCCACTAGTGGAATTAGTGGACCATATGGTAATTTTTAATTTTTTGAGGAATCTCCATACTGTTTTCCCCGGCGGCTGCACCAGTTTGCATTCCCATCAACGGTGCACAAGGGTTCTCTTCTCTCCACATCCTCACTAACACGTGTCATTTACTGTCTTTTTGAGTTTAGCCATTCTGACAGGTGTCAGGTGGTATATTCTCATTGGGGTTTTGATTTGTGCTTGCTTTGGCAGCACATACACTAAAACTTGGAATGATACAGAGATTTGCATGGTCCCTTGAGTATACCATTTTTCCTTTTAATAGATGAGGAGTGACAGGACTAATGTCTTCTTTACAGTTTTGTCATGTTTCATGTTTCTTATATGCTCTTTTCAGGTTTCAAGAACATTGTCAGGTTGAGGTTCTACTCTGTTGCTAGTGTTTTTGTTGGACACTAAATCTTCAGGTGTCATTTTTAACCTAATCTTTTGTATTCAAAAGTTAAATTGTTAGTGAGCTTTATCTTTGATAGTTTTTAAAGGGGATAAATGGATAACATATTATCAATGAGGACCCAATGACAAAGATTACTCCCAATTAATGGTAATCATTTTTGACTCTAAAATGCCTGAAGGATTTCTTCCCAACTTACTTCTTTCTTAGACAACTAATAAAATAAACGGTTCACTTTCAGGGTATACAACAACAGGGAGGGGAGACATTCCAGAAGATGCCAAGTAAAGTAAGGAAGTTAACCTAGGATAAAAAAGTACAGAAAATCCAGGGGGTCACATGGGGAGTGATCTGGTATTAAAGCAAATTCTGTACTGTATCTAACTGCTGTTCTACGCCAGTAGAATTGCTACATTGGTGCCTACTTTAACCTAAATATTTAGAGAAAATATGGGAAAGTTTGTGAGAAGATGAAGTCTTGTGTAAACATGCTGGTCTTAGTTGTTTGTATTTATGGTATAAATCCCACAGTGGCACCAGAGTGGTTCAAATACTCACTGTTACATAAAGTCACACGATGTACTGAATGCTTTGGGAGAAGGTAGCCAAGCCCATGTTCAAAATTCAAAACAAAAAATGTTGAAATACTCAAGTGAGTAAAAATGGATTCTCTTGGCTAAGTCTGGACCCGTCTTTTAAAGATGTTGAGCATCTGGAATTTTTATGTGCGTTTGTGAGGCCCCTGTTTGCTCTGATAGACAGTCTGTTGTTATTGGCTGTAGGCAATAAGAAAGGACAGGGTCAGGAAGGACAAAGAATTTACAGTATAGAGCTTTTAATAATAATGTGTCAAGGTCAGGAAGAGTTGAGCCGTTTCTGGTAAGAAAGAGGTGTTCATTTTAAACACCGGTGAATGTACTTAAGTGATCTACTCCTGAAAAGTAACAGGGGAATTCACAGGCCATGGGTCACAAGATGCATTGGAGTAATCAATTCCTAAGTGAAACCACAGAGAGGAGAAGTAAATGCTAGAAGAGGTGACAGAGTTCAGCCCTAGGAAGGGAACACAGCATCTTCTCTGCTTGATGTTCTTGCCCCAGCTTGAGATTTGGCAGTGGCTTCTTCCCTCACCACTCCCTTACCATGATCCACACTTAGCAGCCAGCACAGTGTAAAACACAATTCTAGATTAGAGTTTCAGAACAGGCTGATGCTTCGTAGCACTCATTTTGATGCTCAAAGATAGAAGATAACATTTTTCTAAACAGATTTAGGATTTTTATCGATACATTTGGCTGTAGTGATGGAAAGCTGCCCAAGTCTATGAAATTAGGTAAGAATTTATTTTGGTGAAGGTACATATAATCTGAAGATCTGTCTGCAAGTCATTAGGTATAAATATTGAAGGTGAGTTCAGTTTGGTAGTTGACTGCTTCAGGGTTCCAAATTGGACAGTGTTAGGATGTCTTCAGTTTTAAATCCAGCCTTAATAGCTATATATATTTAGAGTATCTTTTTACAAAGAATGAGTAACAAGTTTTTCTTTTTCCAAAGGCAGTTTAGCTAGATATTAGATGTTTAGGGATTGTGTTTCTTATGTAACTCTTCCTTATAAGAGTTTGGAGTAAATCACTTTTTATTTTATTTCTTTTACTCAATTTATAAACTAGGTACACTAATTCTGGCTTCCCTTTGTCTGAAGGTGTCATGCATTACCACTCTTCATGATAAAGCCTTAAAGTATCAGAAGTAGTCTTATGTGTATAGATAGTGGTATCACTAGTGCATAGAATAATAGCAGAGTCATGTAAATGAATGCTAAAATATTTAACCTTTATTTTTCATAGTTAATAAATATTTATGTTCATATTTTATAAAAATTCCACAAGTATTTGGAACAATGAAATCAGATGCAAAGTTTCATACATGTCTATTTTCAGATTCCATCTTTCAGTTCACAGCTTAAAAATTCTAGGGTTAAGGCCTTATAGGAATGGAACAGGTCAGTACCCAAAGCTAGTACCATTTTGGCTTGATTTTTGCAAAACTTACACATCAGCAGCTCACAAACTAAACTCCAGTTGCTCTTTAAGATAAGCCATGATGACAGAGTGGCTATAAAAGTAGCATCTCCTAGATACAGAGAAGTGTGAACAGGTTCAGGCCAGGTAAACAATAGCTCCTTTCTCTTTGAAAGGAAAGGAAGATAGAAGCAAGTAATGGATTTCCATCCCTTACTACTTTCTTTTGGGAAAGTGATTACATTTACTGTAAATTAAGAAGGAAAAATTTACATAGGAGTAGGGAGGCAGATCACAAGTCAATAGACACGGGATCAGGCAGATCTCCAGCATTAGGCAAGACCCAAAGATAGTAATGCAGCCTACAATTCCATAGATGGGTAGATAGGAACCATAATAATAACAGCTAATTTTTAAAAAAGATTTTATTTATATATTAGAGAAAGAGAGAGAGAGTGAGCATGAGAGGGGGGAGGGTCAGAGGGAGAAGCAGACTCCCTGCCGAACAAGGAGCCAGATGCGGGACTCGATCCCGGGACTCCAGGATCCTGACCTGAGCCGAAGGCAGTCGCTTAACCAACTGAGCCACCCAGGTGCCCAACAACAGCTAATTTTTATGGAATGGTCATTATTTATTAGCCATATCGACAGATAATTCATGTGTGAGGCAGATGCTGTCTTTATCTCTGTTTAGGAAATGAAGAAATCAAGGTATACAGAGATTAAGAATCTTATTACTCAAGGTCATACATAGCTGGGCTAGCTTTCACACCTGGGGAATCTGATTGCCAAAACCACACTCTTAACCAGTATGCCATACTGCTTCCCATGAATGTGAAAAGTAGATTCCTAATCCATCAAATTTGTTAACAGGTAAGGGGATGGTGTGGGTCTGGTGGAATATGGCCCTAACAGAAGCCAAGTTCTAAATTACTTGGGAAGTGGCCCAAATACCAAGGTAATTCTTAAAAACAAAAACAAAACAAAACGAAAGGTCCAGTCCAGCAGGCCCTGTGTATTGTAGGAGTCTCCCGTAAAGTATTAAGGACCCATTACAAGGAGATTGACACGTCACAATAAGAAATCCAACCATGGGAAACTGGAATACAAGGCAAGGAACCCAGTCACAGGGGACGGGAGTAAAATCAGAGCAAAGTCAAAGAAACCATAATTCAGGGCAGGGATAGGAAGATCTTGACAAAGGATTTCTTACACTATCTCACCTGTTGAGAGCTGGCCCCAGAGTTGGGTGCATAACTGGAGGTCAGGTTAATTTCATAGATTCAGCTCAGAGGGAAAGAGAAGCAAGGACACCAGCTGGGTAAGTCATGACAACCTAACCAGAGTGGGTTAGAGTTCCAGGGAAGGGGCTAGAATCTACTCATTTCACTAACATCATTTCTTCCCCACGGCAACCGCTACCTGGGGGAGATGGTGGGAGATCATGTGGCAGTGCCAGGAGATAAGCCAAGACTGTGGAATACGGCGATGAACTTTCATAGCATAATCATAAACTTAAATAGCATCCTTTCATATATATTTTAGGGCCCAATCTAAGTTCTATTCTCTTACTATTTTTTTAAAAACAAACATAGTATGTTATGTAATTCTTTGAATGTGGGGTTTGCTAAGACATTTGGGAGATTATTAGAAAGAACAAATAGATATGAAACTGTTCTTTAATAATTCATGTCATTTGTTTATTCTGACTTATAATAACTTTTGGAGAATAGATAGGATTTGTATCCTTAAAAGATAAACATTCAAGATAGCAGTACTTAGGAGAGTCATTTAAATGGTTTACACTTTCTATTCCCATCCCCTATTCTGTGGAAGAAAAAAGCAATTTTATTTTTTCTTTCATGTGGAGTTTACCTACTGCTTCCATATTTTATCTTAGAACAGCTCCAAAGACTGTACAATTATCTATTCTTTCTAAAGCTCATGATTTCCTAGATCTCATTATAAGGGCTGTTAAAAATCTCCCAAAAATGTTTTGAAGAACCCAAGTTAGCTTCATTTGTGTCAGGAAGCTGTTTTCTAGATGAATGGGGTGGTTTCTCTTCAAAAATCTTTCTCTTGATCTGTGCATTTGTCATGATCTGTTCAGTAGATAGCTTTGTTACTCTGAACCAAGTCTGAGATGTCCAAAAGAAGAAATGTTAAAATATAGGATGCATCCAGGAATTAGAGTGACTTTTTGTGACGTCTGTTGTGAGTCAGAGTTGGGACCTATGGTGAAAGCAGGTATCACCATTTACCCAGCTGCTAAGTCAGTTCACTTCTCTGAATTTTTTTCTTGATGGGTCCATTGGGAATAGTACCTCTTTCAGGGTCCTTATGAAAAAACAAATGTATGTAAAGTTGCAAATGTAGGTTTCCAGTAAAAACTGTTAACACTCATTGCTGAATTTTACGATTATCGAGTCAAATTATTTCACACTGTAAGAAAATACTTTTGATATAAAAAACTGTTTCCTGCCTCCCTGGGCACTCTGCACAGCCTGCTGCATCATTAGCTGTCCGAAGTTAATGGAGATGGCCTGGTATGCATCCAGCCCTGTGCTAAATGATTTCCGTATATTATGTCATTTAATCAGAACAGACATTCTTTGAAGGAAAGTTTTGGTTTCTAACTGTGTACCACAACTTTGAACTGTGTGTATTTTCTTTTAGGGCATATATTCTTTTGACTTTTGTCTGCCTTAGTTTTTCTGTTGACTTGAACTAATTATGGTACTTTATGTAACCAGACTGTATCAGGAGGCTTTGGGATGCAAATAACAGAAAAGCAGAACCAATCTGGCTCAAAAAATAAAGGGAATTTTTCACACACACACACACACACACACTCACTCACACACACACTCACACACAGTATAATTCTTGACTGGGCTATATTTCTTTCTGATTCTTTTCACTCTGTCTTCCTCCCTGGTTCCCCTTATTGTATTAGAAATCATTGCATCTTGATACTGTATTCTCCATTGGAATGAGAGCTTCTCTTCTCCCAGACAGAAACTCTTGTCTTCCTTTGATTGGACCAATTTAGATCTTGTGCTGCCTTTGACACAGTCACTGGGAGTAGGGGGTTGGAGTGCATTGACTAGCTTATCCCTGTCCTTCCTTGGATTAATCACTGGACAAGAGGAATCTGTTCAACTGCTTAGCTCAGACCTATACCTGAGGCTGTGGTCAGTGTCACTCAAATCAGGGAGGGGCATATAATGGAGCAAGAGGTGAAGTGGTACTGGGAAGACATCTTTGTCTTGTTTCCAGTCTCACATGGAAAGCTTTCAACACTTTAATTTGAACTATGATGTTTTGCTATAGGAGTTTTTTTTTTTTTTATGATAGTCTTTATCCATCTAAGGAAATTACTTTCACTGTTAGCTAGGAGTTGTTTTTTAAAATCATGAATGGAAGTTGACCTTTATCAAATGTTTCTTCATTTCTGTTGAGATGATCATGTGGATTCTTTATTCTCTTAATGTGATACATTACTGATAGATTTTTTTAAATTGGCCAACTGATTTGATTTTATTTAAAAAAAATTTTAACATCCAGTACTCACCACAACAAGTGCCCTCTTTAATACTGATCACTCATTTAACCCACCCCCCTGCCCACCTCCCCTCCAGCGGCCCTCTGTTTGTTCTTTCTAGCTAGGAGTCTGTTTTATGGTTTGCATCTCTCTTTTCTCCCCCCTATGTTCATCTGTTTCATTTCTTAAATTCCACATATGAGTGAAATCATATGGTATTTGTCTTTCTCTGACTGACTTCACTTAATATAATACACTCTAGCTCCATCCATATCACTGCAAATGGCAAGATTTCATTCTTTTTTATGGCTGAGTAATATTCCCTTGTATAAATATACCACAACTTCTTTATTCTTTTTTTTATTATTTATTTGACAGAGAAAGAGAGGCAGAGAGGGAGGGGGAGGGAATGAACAAGCAGGGGGAGCAGCAGAAAGAGAGGGAGAAGCAGGCTCCCCACTGAGCAGGGAGCCTGATATGGGACTCAATCCCAGGACCCTGGGATCATGACCTGAACCAAAGGCAGATGTTTAACTGACTGAGCCACCCAGGCACCCACTTTATTGTTTTTTAAAACAACTTTAATGAAGTATAATAGCATAAAATAAATTTCACATATTTGTATTATGTAGTGGGATCATTTTTCACATATGTATATACCTATGAAACTATCACTGAAATCATATAATGATCATATTTATCACTTCCCTCTGAAAGTATCCTCATGCCTTTCATAATCTGTCTCTAGTCCCTTCCCTGGAGATGCCCCTCCACACAGACTCCTGGACAGCCACCGATCTATTGCTATCACCATAGATGACCATCTGCTATCACTATAGATGAGCTGCATTGCTGACTGAATTTTTGAATATTAAACTAACCTTCCATTTCTGAAATTAACCCAACTGAATCATTGTATATTAGCTGTCTTTCTTAAGTATTTCCATATTCATTTAATCTAATGTTCTGCTTAGATGCAAAAATCCTATGTCTGTAACTGCAGTTGGAGTATAATTTTTCTTTCTACTAATGCCCTTGTTGTACTTTGGTATTAAGGTTATGCTGACCTTCTAAAATGAGCCAGAGAGTGTTTTCTATTCTCCTCTATTCACTGGAAGAACTTGTATAAAAGGCATGTTATTTTTTCCTTAAATACTTGGTTTGAACCAACCAGGTAAACTAACTGGACCTAGAGTTTTCTTTGTGGAAAAGTTTTTTTTTAATTTTTTAATTATGTTAATCACCATACATTACATCATTAGTTTTTGATGTAGTGTTCCATGATTCATTGTTTGCATATAACACCCAGTGCTCCATGCAGAACGTGCCCTCTTTAATACCCATCACCAGGCTAACCCATCCCCCCACCACCCTCCCCTCTATAACACCCTCAGTTTGTTTCTCAGAGTCCATAGTCTCTCATGGTTCATCTCCCCTTCCAATTTCCACCCCCTTCATTTTTCCTTTCCTACTATCTTCTTTTTTTTTTTTTAACATATAATATATTTGTTTCAGAGGTACAGGTCTGTGATTCATCAGTCTTACACAATTCACAACGCTCACCATAGCACATACCCTCCCCAATGTCTATCACCCAGCCACCCCATCCCTCCCACCCCACCCCCACTCCAGCAACCCTCAGTTTGTTTCTTGAGATTAAGAATTCCTCATATCAGTGAGGTCGTATGATACATGTCTTTCTCTGATTGACTTATTTCATTTAGCATAATATCCTCTAGTTCCATCCACGTTGTTGCAAATGGCAAGATCTCATTCCTTTTGATGGCTGCATAATATTCCATTGTGTATATATACCACATCTTCTTCATCCATTCATCTGTTGATGGACATCTTGGCTGTTTCCATAATTTGGCTATTGTGGACATTGCTGCTGTAAACATTGGGGTGCACGTACCCCTTTGGATCACTACATTTCTATCTTTGGGGTAAACAACCAGTAGTACATTAATTGGCATCTCATCACTTAGTTTAGACATGTGCCCCATGTGCTTTAACTTTTTAAAGATACTTTAATTAAAAAAAATTAAACCTGTATTAGCTTGGACTGCCATAATGAAATACCATGGAATGGGTGGCTTAAACAACAGAGATTTATATTGTTTTAGGTCTGGAGGCTAGAAATTTGAGATCTGGGTACCAACATGGTCAGGTTCTGGTGAGGACCATCTTCCTGGTTTGCCGATGGCTGCATCCTTGCTGTGTCCTCACATGGCAGAGAGCGCATGTGCTGGTGTCGTCTTCTTTTCTTATAAGGGCATTAATCTCAGCACTTGAACCCCACATTACCTCATCTAAACCTAATTATCTCCTGAGGGCTCCATCTCCAAATACTATCACATTGGAGTTAGGGCTTCAACATACAAATTTTGGGGGGTATACCATTCAGTTTACAGCACATACCAAATAAGCTCCATTATTTTCCAGTGAAATAATAAATTTGTACTTTCAAGACTAGAGTATTTTTCATAGTGTGAAATTATTGTGACTGCACAGAAAAATTTATTAACTTTTTTAAGATACTCTGAATGCTTATAAGTACAGAGGCTAAATTGGGCAGCACCAGGGTATTGTTTCATCTATTTCATTCATTTATTGTGTAGCTGTTTAGGGACGCACATGAATAGATCATTTTTTATGGGCAAAACTAACTCTGATTTCTAAATGTCTTCATCAATTTCTTCCTCTAAATAAACCACAAATCCACGTATAATGCCTAGACTTATACACGATGTGCTGCCATTATAGCTACTCAGAAAGAATCTATAGTATAGGTCAAAGCTAGTTTTCTAGAGAGACTGGACTCTCCTAATAGTAAGGGGTTTTTTTTGTTTGTTTTTGTTGTCTGACTGCTGCCCACTATTTTGCCAGGTAGCCCAAGGTCAGCATGCCTTCCTGGTGTTCATGGACTGTGCCGCCTTTGCAGGAATGTCTCAGGGGAATCCTGCCTTAAAGAAGAGATACCATACCATAGCATTTCACTGTCTATAAAGACAGCAAGAGTGGCCTCTGTCTTGTTCTTTTAGGCAGCTTAAAACAAACTCAGCCAGCTCAAAAACAGAAATGGAATTGATAAAGCCATCAACTCAGAGCCTCCTTGTATGGCCCTGCCGAGAATGAAGCTAATGATGTAAATAAGCGCTTCCTAGAAAGATTAAGAAGGAAAGCATCCACCACCCCACAGCTCCTCCTATTCCTCGTCCTTGAAACAGGATTGTTAGCATCTGATAGGAACTAGAGGAGGAGGCCGACTATGTCCTATGTCTGCGTTAGAAACATTGGTCTCATAATGACTAAGAAACACCAGGGGGTTGTCTAAGCCACCAAGGCTATGAGGGGCACAGCATTATTGTAGCTGCACTAAAATTTAATGTAATTCTTACTTTACCACCCATGGTGACCTAAGAAGGTGGTATGGCAGAGAAGCTCTAAATAGAGGCGCTTGGTCACAGCTCACTGAAAGGCCAGATATGCTGTTTTCATGGTGGAATAGGGAAGAAGAAACTGGTAAATATTTCTAAATGTCATATGTTTACATATGAATTTATTCATTTCCATATTTTTAGGTTTCTTCTCTTGTGAGAAGTACTATAAAAACAAGCCCTTAATATAAAGTGTTCATAACAAAAATTATACATATACTCAGCAATTTAAAATTAACAGTGTTCCTTAGAAGGAAGTGTGACTCCAGTGGTCTAGGGGCCAAGAGTTCTGACACTAGAGGTGGGAATTTCTTCTCAAAATGAAGTTAAAGGTGTGCTCTTGCCTATGTGACCAAGTGGAGGGTTGAGAGGGCTCTAGGGCTACTGTAATGCAGGTGGGTGGGGCTGAGACTGCCCACAGAGGTGGCTGGGGTGGGGCTAGGGAGTGTCGCTGTGACATAAATTTGAGAAACTAAATTTTAGGTGAAGAATGAAGTCATAATCTCGTAACTAAGAAGGGATTGATGAATAAACTTGGTAACAGGGTATTAATTTAGAGTAGAAAGCACACCTCATTCAGGAATCCCTCTGCATGTGTACTGAAACCTTTTCGTCAGGCAAAGAATGAAAAAAGAAAATTGTCTTTTCCGTAATACATCAAACTGTGTAGCCCGGAGAACTCACTCTTCTTCTTTACTCTGGAGATGTTTCTTTCTCTAATAACTTGGAAATGTCTGTAATCAGAGCTCCTGTACCATACCCAAAGGCATCTATAACTTTCTCCTTCTCCAACTTTGAGTTTTCCTATCTTTATGGGTGGTCAGAACTTTGCCATTGCAGCATCTCCTGCCTCCTCATACCCATGGCAAGTTAAAATTCCCAGGACTCAGACTTGTATTACAAAGGGTGCAATTCAGATGTGCAGCTCCCCTGCAGATGGAGTGAGGAGCACCATGATGTTGGGGACAGAAAATCTGGGGGCTGGACCTAGGTCTCCTGCTCCCTCACAGGCTGATCTTGAGTATGTTTTTCTCGCTTCAGTGGCTCAGGCTGCCACATAAGGTCCCTTTCACCTTTGACATATAAATTAGGTCTAGCACTTGACTTTATTTTAGTAATTCTAGAAAGAAAATGTTTAGGCTGAGGGGATGAATCTGTGTTCTTGTTGAAGGTAAGAGGTTTTTTTTTTTATCATTTTCTTGATAAAAATCTTGATTTTAAATCTGTTAGTCTTGATTTGTGTTCTTTTCTCTTCCTTTGGCTAGCTGGAGAGCAAGTGCCTTTGACATGGTCTGAAGAATGCATTCTTTTCATCCTTAGAGCAAGGAGTACCAAAATGGAACACTCTTATCCCCTCCCCAAATGCCTGGTAATGGGAAGCCATGAAAAATATTTGTTAATTAAGTTAATTCAGTTATTATAAGTTGAATTGATTTCTAATTTAGGCATAGCATGGGAAACTATTGATAATATATGCCGGTTGACCATTAGCCAAATTTCCATGGAAATAGCATTCTTACGACACAGTATGTTCTTGGACTGTTTTGAAATATCCAGTTGCTTTGTGTGATATTGAACCTAAAAAAGAAATCCTTCTAACACAGTGTTTTTCAAGCATGTACTCAGGTGCTCAGGAGGTAGACTTAATTTGAAAAAACTCACTGAAATGACTGTAGGTGCAGTAACCCTGGGCTTTCCCTCAAACCTCTTCAATTGAAACTTAATGTTATTGGGTTGTTTCTAACCAAAGTCAAACTGGAAGAGACTGCACAAAAGTTTTGTGGTTTTACTTTTTTCCTCCATGAGACCAAGATTTAACTTTTTGAGGAACCTCCATAATGTGGAGAAAGGGGAACCCTTTTACACTGTTGGTGGGAATGCAAGCTGGTATAGCCACTTTGGAAAACAGTATGGAGGTTCCTCAAAAAGTTAAAAATAGAGCTACCCTATGACCCAGCAATTGCACTACTGAGTGTTTACCCCCAAAATACAGATGTAGTGAAAAGAAGGGGCACATGCACCCCAATGTTCAAAGCAGCAATGTCCGCAATAGCCAAACTGTGGAAGGAGCCAAGATGCCCTTCAACAGACAAATGGATAAAGAAGATGTGGCCCATATATACAATGGAATATTACTCAGCCATCAAAAGGATTAATACCCACCATTTGCATCAACATGGATGGAACAGGAGGGGGTTATGCTAAGTGAAATAAGTCAAGCAGAGAAAGACAATTATCATATGGTTTCACTTATTTGTGGAACATAAGGAACAGCATGGAGGACATTAGGAGAAGGAAGGGAAAAATGAAGAGGGGTGAGTTCGGGGTGGGGGAAGAACCATGAGAGACTATGGACCCTGGGGAAACAAACTGAGAGTTTCAGAGGGGAGAGGGATAGGGTGATGGGTTAACCCAGTGATGGGACTAAGGAAATCATGTATTGCAATGAGCACTGGGTGTTATACACAAACAGAGAATCATGGATCACTACATCAAAAACTAATGATGTGGGTGCCTGGGTGGCTCAGATGGTTAAGCGTCTGCCTTCGGCTCAGGTCACAATCCCAGGATCGAGTCCCGCATCGGGCTCCCTGCTCCTTGGGAGCCTGCTTCTCCCTCTGCTTCTCTCTCTCTCTCTCTCTCTCTCTCTCTCTCTCTCTCTCTCTCTCCCTCTCTCTCTCTGTCTCTCATGAATAAATAAATAAAATCTTTAAAAAAAAAAAACTAATGATGTACTGTATGGTGACTAATGTAACATAATTAAAAAAAAAAAAGACCGAGATTTATATATGTCAGGAGACCCAGAGGTAATTATATTCTTCTCTTGAATGATCAAATAAAGTTCTTGTCCAAGAGATAAACCATATTTCAGTAGTATCAGATTTACTCCTCAAATGCATTGCTGTTAAGAGTACAAAAATATTTCAGATGAAATAATATATAGTTGTGTATTTCTAATAGGCCTAATAAAAGTGCAGAGGCCATGACTACATGGCATACTTGGTGAAAGTAACAGCGTTGCCGTGTTTATAACATTCGTGTTCATCTGTGCAAACTCATGCACAGCACTCCAGAAATGACTTTGACGGCGCGGTCACTGCAGTCTGCAGCAGTTAAAACACAGCATCAAACAAGATGGAAATGACCAGGCTTGTTAAATAGAATATCCTTCCAGAATTTAGTAATCCCAAGGTGACCTTGCCCATCACTGATGTCTTGTGAGACAGGTGCAGGCTTGTCTTATTCATTTTGCCCTGGTAGCCTTGTGGTTATTGGTTTCCTCCATTAAAATGGAAAGTAGAATTAAATTTGATGGAAGAAACATTTACTTGGCACCTTAGGTGAAATAAATACATAAACTGAAGTTAGCATCCTTCTTTGGCAAATTCCTGGATCAGTGATTTGCAGCCTTTCAGTGTAATCCTTTCTCACCATTCTAGAAATTTGGTGATACAAAATTGTATATTCCCAGTTGGTCATTTTTCTTTTGACTTGCTTATGGATTTTTTTTATCATGTAGATTTTTAAAATCTTTCCCCCCAGTTTTACTGAGAAATAACTGACCTACATCACTGTAAGTTGAAGGCATATAGTGTGATGGCTTGCATTATACAATGTGGAATGACTGCCACAGTAGGTTCAGCTAAGCTCTATCTTTTCATATAGATATGATAAAAGGAAAAGAATGAGGAAAAGAATAAAGGGGAAATTTTTCTCCTTGTGATGAGAACTTTCAGGATTTACTCTCTGAACTTTCTTATACATCACAAAGCGGTGTTAGCCGTAGTCATCATGCTGTACATTACATCCCTGGTACTTTATTTATCTTAAAACTGGAAAGTTGTACCTTCTGACAAGTTTCCTCCAATCAACCTCCCTCTCCTGCCACATCTGTAGTAACCACAAGTCTCATCTCTTTTTATATGGGTTTGGTTTTTTGTTTTTGTTTTTAGATTTCACATTAAAGTGAGAGCATACAGGGTTTGGCTTTCTCTTAACCTCACTTAGCATAAGGCCTTCAAGGTCCATCCATATTATGACAAATGGCAGGATGTACTTTGTGGGTTTTTTTTTTATGGCTTAATAATGTTCCATTGTATGTATATAGCACAAATTCTTTATCCATTCATCCATCAGTGGTCACTTGGGTTCTTTCCATGTCGTAGCTGTTGTAAGTAATACTGATAGGAACACGGGGGTGCAGATAGATTTTCAAGTTAGTGTTTTTGTTACCTGTGAATACATTCATCAAAGTGGAATTGCTGGATCATCGTATTTTAGAGCATCTTCCATACTCTTTTCCATCGTGTTTGTACCAATCTACAATCCCACCAACAGTGCACAAGGATGGTCTTTGTTCCAGATCCACACCAGCATTTGTGTTATCTCTTGTCTTTTTCATGATGACCATTCTAACAGGCATGAGGTGATACCTCATCATGGTTTTAATTTGCATTTCCCTAATGACTAGTGATGTTAAGCATCATTTCATGTACCTGTTTATCTTCTTTGGATTTGGAGAAATGTCTGTTTAGGTCCTTTACTCATTTCTTAATTGGGTTATGTGTTTTTTGCTGTTGAGTCGTATGATTTCCTCATATGTTTTGGGTATTAACCCCTTTTCACGTACAGAGTTTGCAAATATTTTTTCTCATTCCATAGGATGTCTTTTCATTTTGTTGATGGTTTCTTTTGCTGTGTGGAAGCTTTTTAGTTTGATGTAGTTCCACTTTTATTTTGTTGCTTGTGCTTTAGGTATTGTATCTAAAAAATCATCAAGACCTATGATAAGGAGCTTTGTCTCTCTTTTCTTCTATGAGTTTTATGGTTTCAGATCTTACACTTAAGTCTTTAATCCATTTTGAGTTAATTTTTTGGTGTAAGATATGGGCCCAGTTTCATTCTTTAACAGGTGAATATCCAATGATCCTAGCACCACTTATTGAAGAGACTGTCTTTTCTCCATTGAGTACTTTTGGCTCCTTTGTCAAATATTATTTGAGTGAATATGCTTGGGTTTATCTCTGGGCTCTTGATTCTGTTCCATTTGGTCTATTTGTCTGTTTTTATACTGTTTTAATGACTCTAACTTTATAGTATAGCTTGAAATCAGGAGTGTGATGCCTCCTGCTTTGTTTTTCTTTCTCAGAATTTCTTTGGCTCTTTGGGGGATGGTCTTTTGTGGTTCCAAACAAATTTTAGGGTTTTTTTTTTTAACTTCTGTAAAAACTACCATTGGACTCATGATAGAGATTGCACTAAGTTTATAGATTGCTTTTGGTAGCATTGATATTTTAACGATATTCTTCCAACCCATGAACAGGGGATACCTTTCCATTTATTCATGTTTTCTTTGATTTTTTTTATCAGTATCTTAGAGTTTTCAGCATTGAAATCCTTCACCTCCTTAGTTAATTCATTCCTAAGTATTTGTTTTTGATGCTATTGTAAATGGATTAATTTCTTTATTTTTTTTCAGAAATTTTGTTGTTAGTATATAGAAATGCTAGTGGTTTTTGTTTGTTTACTTTGTATCCTGCAACTTTACTGAATTCATTTATTAGATCTAACAGATTTTTGGTTCAGTCTTTAGGATTTACTAAAATAAAATTGTGCCATCTACAAACAGAGACATTTTTACTTCTTCTTTCCCAATTCTGATACCTTTTATTTCTTTTTCTTCTCTTCTTCTCTTCCCCCCCCCCCCCGCCCCCCAATGCTCTAGCTGGGACTTCTAGTACTCTGTTGAATAGGAGTAGTGAGAGTCCATACCTTTGTCTTGTTTCCGACCTTAGAGTAAAAGCTTTCATCCTTTTCACCACTGAATATGATGTTAGCTGAGGGCTTGTCATATATGGCCTTTATTATGTTGAAATATGTTCCTTCTGTACCTAATTGGTTAACAGTTTTTGTCATGAATGGATGTTGACCATGTAGATCTTAAATTTTTTTCATGAACTACATTTATTTATCACTATTATCCTTTATGTATGTATCAATTTTTTCCTTAATGTCTCCAGATTTTAAATAAGAGAAAGGCTTCCCCACTCCAAGTTAATAAAGAAATTCCCTTTTGTGTTCTTCTAGTTTTTATTTCATTTTTAAAATTTTAAATATTCTTTGAAATTCACCTGGTGTACATCATGAGGCATAAATCCAAATTAATTTTACTAAAAACGTCTCTCCAGTTTTTAGTTTTTTGAGTTGTCTTTTCCTCAATGATTTCAGATACCATGTTTATCCTACACCAAGTTCTGTATGCAGTAGAGCCCATTTCTAGATTTCCGTTTGCATTCCATTGATTCATCTATTATTGTGTCAAGATTACACTTTTAATTATTGCAGCTTTATGTTAATTTATAGTAAGTATTAGGAATACATCCCCTCATTTCTGCTTTTTTTTTTTTTAAGTAACTTCTACCCCCAATGTAGGGCTTGAACTCACGACCCCAAGATCAAGAGTTGCATGCTCTACTGACTGAGCCAGCCAGGCACCCCCACATTTCTACTCTTTTTTTGGAGAATTTCCTTCAAATTGTTGTTATTGTTTTTTAATGTACTTTAGAATTTGTCTCTCTCCGACCCTTCCTCAATTTTTGGACTTATTTATTTTAATTATAATAACTTTTAAAATTTTCTTAGGAAGAATTGATCACTTTGAGTTTGATACTTCCTATCTAAGAACTTGTTATGCCATTTCTTTTCTACACATCTTTGTGTATTTATAAATCTTAAATATTTCTAAAGTTATTTTTCTTAGATATTTCATCCTTTACTTAAATCCTTTCTTCCTCCATTTCCTCTTCTAATTTGCTGTGTTTGTTCACCTGAGATTTACTGATATCTCCCTAGTAATTCTGTCATGTTACTTTATTAATTTTTCTTGTTTATAGTACTTTTCCAGTTGAATATCTCAGATTTCCCACAATAACAAATGGTGATATTTTTATTTCCTTCTCTTCATTTCTGTACCTCTACATATTTTCTCTTCCTAATTGTATTGTCTAACATCAAGTACTGTTAAGTAATAGTGGTGACAAGTGAATGTGAATGTCCTTCTTTGTTCCTAACTTGAGTAGGAATACCTCTACTGTTGCCCAGGAAGCACAGTGGTCACTTTGGGGCCAAGGTATATTCTATCAAGTTAAGAAGATACCCATTTATTTCTGCTTTATTAAATTCATTTTTTATTTTTTTATTGTTGTTAATCACCATACATTACATCATTAGTTTTTGATGTAGTGTTCCATGATTCATTGTTTGTGTATAACACCCAGTGCTCCATGCGGAATGTGCCCTCTTTAATACCCATCACCAGGCTAACCCATCCTCCCACCGTCCTCCCCTCTAGAACCCTCAGTTTGTTTTTCAGAGTCCATCGTCTCTCATGGTTCATCTCCTCCTCCAATTTCCCCCCTTCATTCTTCCCCTCCTGCTATCTTTTTTTTTTTTAACATATAATGTATTATTTGTTTCAGAGGTACAGATCTGTGATTCAACAGTCTTGCACAGTTCACAGCGCTCACCATAGCACATACCCTCCCCAATGTCCATCACCCAGCCACCCCATCCCTCCCACCCCCCACCACTCCAGCAACCCTCAGTTTATTTCCTGAGATTAAGAATTCCTCATATCAGTGATGTCATATGATACATGTCTTTCTCTGATTGACTTATTTCACTCAGCATAACACTCTCCAATTCTATCCACATTGTTGCAAATGGCAAGATTTCATTCCTTTTGATGGCTGCGTAATATTCCATTGTGTATATATACCACATCTTCTTTATCTATTCCTCTGTCAATGGACCTCTTGGCTCTTTCCACAGTTTGGCTATTGGGGACATTGCTGCTATAAACATCAGGCTGCACGTACCCCTTCGGATCCCTACATTTGTATCTTTGGGGTAAATACTCAGTAGTGCAATTGCTGGGTTGTAGGATAGCTCTATTTTCAACTTTTTGAGGAACCTCCATGCTGTTTTCCAGAGTGGCTGCACCAGCTTGCATTCCCACCAACAGTGTAGGAGGGTTTCCCTTTCTCCGCATCCCTGCCAACATCTGTTGTTTCCTGACTTGTTAATTTTAGCCATTCTGACTGGTGTGAGGTGATCTCATTGAGGTTTTGATTTGGATTTCCCTGATGCCGAGCGATGTTGAGCACTTTTTCATGAGTCTGTTGGCCATTTGGATGTCTTCTTTGGAAAAATGTCTGTTCATGTCTTCTGCCCATTTCTTGATTGGATCATTTATTCTTTGGGTGTTGAGTTTGATAAGTTCTTTATAGATTTTGGATACTAGCCCTTTATCTGATATGTCATTTGCAAATATTTTCTCCCATTCTGTCGGTTGTCTTTTGGTTTTGTGGACTGTTTCTTTTGCTGTGCAAAAGCTTTTTATCTTGATGAAGTCCCAATAGTTCATTTTTGCCCTTGCTTCCCTTGCCTTTGGCGATGTTTCTAGGAAGAAGTTGCTGCGGCTGAGGTCGAAGAGGTTGCTGCCTGTGTTCTCCTTTAGGATGTTGATGGACTCCTGTCTCACATTGAGATCTTTCAACCATTTTGAGTCTATTTTTGTGTGTGGTATAATATTCAACCATATTTCTAAGTAGTAGTAAAGCCTCAGGGTTGTGTATCTGCAGCCTCCCTAGCATGATAGGATCAAAGCTCTAAAAGGAAACTTAAAGACTTTCTAGTCCACCTCCTCCTCATCATGAGTAATAAATTCCAACCATAGGGAGATTACACTCCCCTTGCCAGAAGTCCCAAAATTAGATTGAAAAACAAGCTAGAACTAAAAATCACAGTCTCTTAGGTCTCACACCAGTGTTCTTTTGGGTATATACAACTAACATTGAAAATTTCTCTTATACTATTTTTCTCTTCCATTGTGCTTTGTCCTTGAGATTTTTCCATTTTACCCTTCTCTTTGCATTACATTTCTGGGACCTCACATGTATTGCTTGGCTGTGCATTCTTTCCCCAGCCTGCCATTGCTGAGGAGCCAAGTTTATCAAAGATTTCTAGACGGTGACATAATCCCTTCCGCACCCGAAAAGACCTCTGTTATTTGGTCTTCCTAGACAAAGTGCATTGTCTTCCAAATCCTGCTGTTTACTTAGGGACAGAAAGCTTGTTGGAGCCACCTGAATATCTAAAAATATGATACAGCTGTGACAATGCCTTTAGCAAAGTGACTTGAACCAACAGTAGATGTGCTGTAAATGCCATTATATCTTAAAGTCATTTGTGGGTGGTATTCAGATTTCAAAAGACATTAGGTCATACTATGGTTGATAATCATTAAAGGAAAAACAAATAATATGTATTATTAGTACTGTTCTTCTGATTTTGCACTTATCCTTTGTTGTTGGAATTTTCATTAATCATCAAAATTAGTAAATGTTTTATATGCTAAAAAATTTTGTACACAAATGGGAAAAATCTAAACCATTGGCAGATTATCCTGATTAATAATTTTCTACTATAAAACAAAAGTTGAGATTTCTATCCGTATACAGTTATGAGACTCTGGAATCAGACTTGGGTTTGAATCCTGGCTTTACTACTGCCTTGGTGAGTGACCAAACACAAGTATCTCAACTGAGCCCCATTTTCCTCATTTGCAAAATGGGAACAGGAATACCTTGTAGGGTTGTATGAGAATTAGGAGAATAATGCATGTGAAATGCTTAGCACAGTGGTACCATGATGTAGGGACTTAATAAATGAGAGCTATTATTAGTATAATCTATTGTTAAGGACTGTAATAAGGTCTGTTTTCTTTTTAACTTGGATGAATTTAGAGATTAAGGAGCAAATATCACAGTTTTGATACATTTGGACCTATAATTTCAAAACAGCTCATTTATCCACATACACTCCTTTCTGAGACTTGGAATTAAGGTATATGTAACGATTTGACTGAAGTCTCTGCTCTGGCTCTTCTTTCTTAGGAATTATTTGGGTAGGTATGCCAGTTAAAACTTACCTAAAACCTCAAGCCTAAAAAATAAGTCATTAACTTTTTTATGAGGTTTTCATTAGCCAATTATTATTTATTGACCATCTGATAAGTAGGATAAAAAAATACAAAGGACTAATACGATTCACTCTACACATTTAGAACTATAAATGACTTGGGCATCTTTTTTTTAACACATACATTAATTTTGGAGTGTCTATTTTGTGCTAGACATAAAATATGTATCCCTACAGATACAGAGATGAAAAGATAAATCTCTACTCTGAAGAAGCTTATAGTCTAGTATGGTGTCCACAAAGGAACTTGAAAGCCACTTCTTATAATAATATAAGCCTTCCCTGACACTCCTTAACTTCAGCTTGCGGAAACACTGTTCTCATGTGGTCCCATGGCATTCTGTGCTTGTTCTTATTTTAGCATTTCTCACACTGTGTATTGTCTCCTGTGCTAGACTCTAGGCTACTTGAGGACAGCAGTGTGTCTTACCCATTACAGAAGAAAAAGATAACTAAAACATGATCTTGGCCCTTAAATAACTTAAAATTGAGTAACAAAGACCTATATAACCAAGTAACATATATAAAGAACTACAGTATAAGTTTGTATGAAATAAATGCCTGCAAAGTGTATGCTGCAGGAGGTAGCGGGTTTGGGATTTTTTTTTTTTAGAAGAGATGGCATTTGAATTGAATTTTGATAGGATTTCCATAGGTAAGGAGGGAGGGAAGAAAATCTAAGATGAGGGAAAGGCACAGAAGCAAGACAGTGCATGAGCCTTATGGGTGGGATCCAGCAAGATTATTGGGTGGGGGCTTCATTGTAACTGACCTTGAGTGCAGTAGCAAGGTGTTGGGACTATGTTCTGCAGGCAGTGGTGTGCTGACAAGGATATCTGGGCAAAAGGACTTGATCACTTTGTCAACAGGGTGAGTGTTGGGAAAAGAAAGATTTAGGAGCAGCAGTCTGGAGGTTTCCAATAATGTAGCAAGAGATGTTGTAGTGACACCCAGGTCAGAGGGAATAGAGCAATTTAGAAAACATTGTACAAATGGACATATCAGACCCTGATCTAGAGTAAGGGTTGAAGATTGCAATTTCATAGTCCTTTTTTCAAAGGTGATGACAGAAGCTATGACAGTGGCTAAGGTTACCCAGGAAAAGTACAGAGAATGCAAGCCAAGCAAAGGCACAGAACTTTCTGGAAAATTTTATTTTAAGGGGTAGGTAAATCTACAGATTTAGAAGATTAATAGAACTATCTTTGGAATTAAGGGATTTGCCTACAATTTAGGGCAGAGCCCCCTAGAACCAAGGTGCCCCCACCTCTAACTCAGTGCACTATTAGTTTAATGCTCTGGACTCTTGTTTAATGCGAGATTCAAAAATCCCACCTATCACCTTTCTCATCCCTATCCATCATGGTAAGACAGACTAAACTTGAATTTTGGACACCTTTACATGAATCAAAGTGTCCTATATGCCTTATGCTTCTAGCTACCAATAGCAAAGAGAAAATTTTGCCATTGGAAAACACAGGGCAAGCCATCCAAATTGATGCCATTTAAAATTATAATGTGTGATATGAATTGATAGTAGGCATTGTGAAAAGTCTAATTTCTACCTTATGCTTCAAAGGCAATAAGTTAATCTTATTATTAAAAGTTTTTGTATCCCTTATGTAAAAATCTGCTACATTTTCAACACTAAATTATTATTATCCACAATACCTTGTTATATACAGAAATGGAAAAATTTTGCTGAAATAAGCCAAACCAAATTTTTTCTTTACATTTTTAACAGAAGATTTTGTTATTAATGACAGTCTTCTATGGAATGTGCCAAAGGGTATGGCTTAAAACTGTTTTTAACTCTTAATTATCAAGTGAAATACTTATACCTCAAAGAGGGAGCCCTGAAAAGAAAGGCTATGAAACTTTGATAAAGACCATCCTAATGAGCAAGTACATAATGGGGCCCATCCTGAGAATAGCATCATCTATTGCTGAACAATAAAACTAAATTATACACGGGTTTTATTTATTTGGCTGGCAGAGCTAAACTTTGAAATGAACTATCAACTCATAAAAAAATAATAAAGAGGACCCAAATAAACAAAAACAAAAGCAAAAAAAGAGGAGAAATAACAATACCAGAAATACAAACAACTGTAAGAGAATGTTATGAAAAATTATATGCCAACAAATTGGACAACTTAGAGGAAATGGATAAATTCCTAGAAACATATAATCTTCCAAATGCTAAATCAGGAAGAAATAGAAAATTCGAACAAACTGATTACCAGCAATGAAATTGAATCAGTCATCAAAAAGCTCCCAACCAATGAAAGTCCAGGATCCAACCGCTTCACAGGCAAATTCTACCAAACATTTAAAGAAGAGTTAATGTCTATTCTTCTCAAACTATTCCAAAAAGTACAAGAGGAAGGAAAACTTCCAAATTCATTCAGTGAGACCAGTATCACCCTGATATCAAAACCAGATAAAGACACCACAAAAAGAACTACAGGCCAATATCTCTGATAAATATGGATGCAAAAATCCTCAACAAAATACTAGCAAACCAAATCCAACAATACATTCAAAAAATCATTCATCATGATCAAGTGGGACTTATTCCCAGGATGCAAGTGTGGTTCAATATTCTCAAATCAATCAATGTGATATATCTTATCAATAAGAGAAAGGATAGGGGCACCTGGGTGGCTCAGTCATTAAGTGTCTGCTTTCAGCTCAGGTCATGATCCCGGGGTCTTGGGATCGAGCCCCACATCAGGCTCCCTCCACAGGAGGCCTGCTTCTCCCTCTCCCACTCCCCCACTTGTGTTCCTGCTCTCGCTAACTCTCTCTGTCAAATAAATAGATAGTCTTTTAAAAAAAAATGAGAAAGGATAAAAATCATATGATCATTTCAATAGATGCAGGAAGAGCATTTGACAAAGTACAACATCCATTCATGATATAAACCTCTCAACAAAGTAGCTCTAGAGAGAATATACCTTAACATATTAAAGGCCTTATATGCAAAACCCACAGTGAACATCATGCTCAATGGGAAAAACCTGAGAGCTTTTCCCCTAAGGTCAGGAATAAGACAAGGATGTCTACTCTTTACTGCTTTTATTCAACATAGTACTAGAAGTCCTAGCTATAGCAATCAGACAAGAAAAAGAAAGACATCCAAATTGGTAAGGAACAAGTAAAATTTTCACTGTTTGTAGATGACATGATACTATATATAGAAAACGCTAAAGACCCCACCAAAAAACTACTAGAACTGACAAATGGAGTAAAACTGTGGGATACAAAATCAATGTACAGAAATCTGTTGCATTCCTATACACTAATAATGAAGCAGCAGAAAGTGAAATTATGAAAACAATGTCACTTAAAATTACACCAAAACCAATAAAATATCTAGGGATAAATTTAACCAAAGAGATGAAAGACCTGTACTCTGAAAACTATAAAATGTTGATGAAAGAAATTGAAGATGGCACAAAGAAATGGAAAGACATTCCATACTTACGGATTGGAAGAATGAATAGTGTTACAATGTCTATACTATCCAAAGAAATACACAGATTTAATGCAATCCCTACCAAAATACCAACATTTTTCATAGAACTAGAACAAAGAATCCTAAAATTTGTATGGAATCACAGAAGACCCTGAATAGCCAAAGCAATTTGAAAAAGAAAAACAAAACTGGAGGTATCACAATTCCAGATTTCAACTTACATTACAAAGTGGTAATAAATAAAACAGTATGGTACTGACATAAAAGTAGCCACATAGATCAATGGAACAGAATAAAAAGCCCAGAAATAAACCCATAATTATATGGTCAATTAATCTTTGACAAAAGAGAAAGAAAAACAATTAGAAAAAGACAGTCTCTTCAACAAATGGTGTTGGGAAAATTGGACATATACATGCAAAATAATGAAACTGGACCACTTTTTTACACCATACACAAAAATAAACTCAAAATGGATTAAAGAACTAAATGTGAGACTTGAAGCCATAAAAATCCTTGAAGAAAACATAGTAATGTCTCTGACATTGACTATAGCAACATCTTTCTAGGTATATCCCCTAAGGCAAGGGAAATAAAAGGAAAAAAAAAAACTATTGGGACAACATTAAAATAAAAAGCTGCTGCAGAGTGAAGGAAACAATCAATAAAATTAAAAGGCAACTTATGGAATGGGAGAAGATATTGGCAAATGACATATCCAATAAAGGGTTAATATCTAAAAATATATAAATTAGAAAACACACAAAAAATGAATAATCCAATTAAAAATGGGCAGAAGACATGATCAGACATTTCCCCAAACAAGGCATCCAGATAGCCAACATACACATGAAAAGATGCTGAACATCACCCATCGGCAGGGAAATACAAATCAAAACTACAATGTGATATCACCTCACACCTGTCAGAATGACTTAAAAAAAAAAAAAAACAAGGATTGATGAGGATGTGGAGAAAAAAGAATCCTCTTGCACAGTTGGTGGGAATGCAAACTAGTGTGGCCACTGTGGAAAAGAGCATGGAGGGTCCTTAAAAAATTAAAACAGAACTACTCTATGATCCGCTAATTGGACTGGTGGGTATTTACCCCCAAAATCCAAAAACACTAATTCAAAGGGATACATGCACCTGTATGTTTATTGTAGCATTATTTACAATAGCCAAATTATGAAAACAGCCCAAGTGTCCATCAACTGATGAATGGATAAAGAAGATGGTGGTATGTATATACAGTGGAATATTATTCAGCCATAAGAATGAATCAAGATTCATTCTCTTGCCATTTGCAGTGACATGGATGGAGTTACAGAGTATAATGCTAAGCAAAATAAGAGACAAATGCCATATGATTTCATCATATGTGGAATTTAAGAAACAAAACAAACAGGCAAAGGAAAAAAAAGACAAACCAAGAAACAGACTCTTCCCTATAGGGAACAAACTGATGGTTACCAGAGGGGAGGTGGATGAAATATGTGATGGGGATTAAAGAGTACACTTACCATGATGGAAAAAGAAATGAACTATCACAAGCCATGATTAATGAACTGTTTATAACTGAAAAACTCTGATAAAAGTTGACAAAATGAGCAGGTTCAGTAAACGCACTAAAAGTTGATGGCCCGTACCTAGATAATTGAGTACTTTTATCCTTAGAAAATGGATTTTAGCCATTTGAATGTGACACAGTAAATGAACCCATTAGGATTCTCATATATGGAATCATTGCCTACCCAAAAAGATCTGAAACATACTTTTGAATTGGCCAGTCATTTTCTAGTGTACAGGTTCCAGAAAAATGATGAGGTTTTGTTTTGTTGTTTTTAATTTTTTCTATTGTTTTATTTTCCTTAGTTTACTTTGGATTTCTGTTTTTTTGCTTTTCTCAGGTGTATTTCATTAAAGGATAATATACATATAGAAATGTCTTTCACAGGTATACAACTCAGTGAAATTTCACAAATTGAATATACCCAGGTATCCAGCACCCAGATTAAGACATAGGACATCTCCAGTCCTTGAGAATCCACCATCATAGTCCCTTCCAGTCAATAGATGCCTACCCTCCAAAACTGTTGGAAGATAATTATCATGGGTCTCTGATGTTTCTGCACTTTTGGAAGCAGAAACACTAACTGCCTTTGTTCAGAGTATCTTTTCAAGGATATCCATGAATAGCCTTGGAAGACAGAAATGGTGTTTCCCTCCAGAGCAAAGGGCAGGTTTGCTTACAGCCTTGAAAAAGTAGAGATTGTGTCTCCTATGGAGCAAAGTATAGGTTTCCTTGCTGTTCAGTATAATAAAGATAATGTCTGCCTTCAAAGCAAAGGGCAGACATGCTTAATTCCCATTATAAAGGATTCACTTTCCTTCAGCCCAGGGTTCCTCTCTTCTAACGCAGCCCACTGTGTGTGCAGGTGTCACGTGGCTTTCTTCATGCTGCAGATTAAGAATTAGGGCTCAAGAGACTGGTGGAAATACTGACACTGGCTGTTGAGCTGTAAGGTCCTTTGTCTCTGACTCAGCATCTGCTAACTAGGCAGGATAATGTGCTAAGTTTGTAAGTAGGGGGTCAGATACCAGAATCTTCACTGTTCTTGATAGTGATGACTGTTTGAACTTCTACCACTACAGATCAAGTTCACCTGTTCTTAAACTTCATATAGAAATGGAATTATATAGTACGTACTTGAGTCTGGCTTCTTCTATCCAACATCATATTGTGAGATTGTTTCATATTACTACATGTAGGCATAGTTCTTTATTTCTCACAGTATTCCATGGTGTGAATATTTAAAACTTGTTTATTTTTTCAGCCAGTGGTGAATATTGGGGCAGTTCCCAGTGTTAGCTAGAATTGTGCTGTTAAAAACATTTCTATGCATGTCTTTGTGAATACATATATGCATTTCTGTTGGGAATATTCCCAGAGCTGGATCAGAGGGTGTGCATAGAGACTGCCAAACAGTTGTCTAAAGTATTCGTATCAGGCTACTCTTCTACCATTCTGGTTTCTCTGTGTACTTTCCACCCTTGTTATTTTCCATCTTTTTAGTTTAACTGTTTTTTCAGGCTGACATGCTTTGATTTTGCCATAATGTGTATAAATAAAGATAAATATGCCAATGGTACCCTTCCAATTTTACAGAGAAATCTCACAAGTCATTTTGCTATTTAGAAAAAGAGATACATCAATGACTAAGTTGTTACCAGGGTAAATTGTCAAGACAATCAAAGCCACAAATTTTTTGTTAGGGAATTTTTCCATGAAGACAACAATTTCTGAAGTCTTCAGCTTCTGACAAGACCAAGTTATTCAAACTGCATTTCTAAAGGTAGTTTTAACAGAAACAAGGTGAAAACTGTTAAGAATATTCACAGAACTCTCTATGGTATACAGGAAAGAGATGGATATTCTTCCAAATGTTCCCAATTGAAAATAAAACAAAATCTCTACTGCCAAATCTTCCCAGTAAGCAGAAGCAGAGAAAGTAATAGATTTTACTAAATACGAGTGAAATTAAGGGCACAGTAGTATTGTATTAATCTTCCACATAAAAAAGATCACATGAAAACAAGAGAGAAAACAGTCAACATGGCACTGTTTTTCTTTAGAAAACCCTTTGCGAGGCAACAGAGTTAACGCTTCAGCAACCTGCAGTTCTCCCAGGCCAGTCCTGAGAACAGTATTCCTCCTCCTATCACCACTCCCAGAGCACATTGTTCTTGCAGGCTCACAGTCGACCCAGTCTTAATTTTGGGCCCTGCATTTCAGGCTCAGTCCTGCATCTGGCCTTTTGTTCAGTTTTCCCTGCTAAGGGCACCAACCACAATCTCTTTGGTTCCTTTCATCCATTCAGAACTGGAAACACCTTTCTTTCCCTGTGGACTGGTCTTCCTTTGAGCCCTGTAGTCATTGCTAAGGGAGGGAGGGATTGGAAGAGCACAGAGGGGCAATAAGAGCTCCAGAAGTTTCCTTGAAAGGATGCCCACTCTGCCCCTGGAGATGACAAGGGAGCTAGATTAAACTAAAGAGCCTGCTTCTGCAGATGAGTCTGGGCTACCTTTGTTTTTGTTTTTGTTTTTGTTTTTTGAGGAGGGGCTACTACTTTTAAAAAGAGGTAGAAGAGATATGAAAGAGGGATGAGAAACGGGGAGAGGAGGAGGAGAAAGAGAAAGTGTACACCACCCTGGCACCTCTGACACTTGATCATGTTGAGGACGAAGAAAGGCGAATCAGAGTCCCTACATTTTGTATGAATTCACTGGGCAAGGCTAAGAAAGCCTAGTACTTTCTCACCAAAGACATTACCGTTATCCTTGCCGTGTGAATTGGCTCTAACTTGTTCACTCAACCACAGCTGGACAGCCAGTAGTGCCAGAGGTCGTGGTGGTATGGAATTAAGGTCTTTGAGGGGAGGAATAGGAATGCCTTTTCTGGGCTGGTGGGGAACCTGGGTCTACCAACACTTCTGAAGATCAGGATTGATCAAAAACCAGAAAGTGGAGCTGACAGTGGTCTGGAAAATGTACATCCATCAGGCAGCAGCCCAAGGGGGGTGTATAGCCAGGAGCAGGCAGCACTCAGGGACTGGAAGGGCAGGAAGATCAATGGAGTTGGATACATCACATAGGCCCAAGTGGCACACTGCCGTTCACCCTGGGCTTGATTAATGCCCAGCAGTTGTCCACAGTGATAAGCAGAGTGTGTCAAACAGGCTCCTGAGGACACGTGATGTCATGAGCACTGGGTGTTACTAAGACTGAATTACTGACCTCTATCTCTGAAACTAATAATACATTTTATGTTGATTGAATTTAAAATAAAAAATTCATTAAAATTAAAAAAAAAAACACAAAACACAGCTCCTGAATATAGCTAGAAATCCAGGTGGTAGTAATCAGAGTAGAGGTCCTGGGAACAAGCAGGGTGCAAGCATTGTAGATAAAGACAGTGCAATTTATAGCATCATTTGTTTGACTTAGAAGAGTGTGAACCGTGCTGCAGAGCATGTAATGTTAATGCAGAACAGCCATGAAGATCTCAATCCTGCAGTTGAGAGAGTAAGTGTTCAAAGGAAGGAGGGTGCAGAAAGATCAGCACACAAAGAGTTATAGGCGTACCCAGTTCTGTTGCCAAGGCACAGGTCCCTCAGCAAGTGGTAGGGGATCTTGTATGGGAGTACTTCCAAGGGCAGAGGTTAACCAGATTGGAACCCAAAGGGATCCCCATTGGCTTCCTTATCTGGCAGAGTCTAACTCTATGGGCCCCTTCACACAATAGGCAGTATTCAAGTGGATTTGGTCAGAGGTCCTCTTTGATAATCTCAGCAATTGTGTCAGGCTCTGGAAGGTTGTGGTCTGAAAACCAACTGAGGAAGCTGCAGGTGACGTCTCGATTCCTATGAATGAAAGACTAGAGTTCATGGCCTGGGTGCCCTATGATTGGAGTGGCAAGAGACTCCACTTGGTCGGATGATCTGACCTCATATTCCTCGACAATCAGCTTGTTTCTGCACTGTGGGTTTCTTTGAAAGAACTAGAACTTGAAGCCCACCCTAGGGTGTCTCCAAATTGGCTATGTACCTTAACATGTCTGCTGCTTGGCCTCTAATCAGGGTGGACAGCTATCGGTGGTTCCAAAAGGCACTGACTCAGAAGCTGGGGATATTCTGAACAATGCATCTCCTCCGCTCTAGGAAGTGTTGACGTACCTGGCCACACTTGTGCTGTAACTGTAGTACGGCTCTGTCAACCTGAGCATTCAGTCTCCACTTCCAGCTGCATGGCCTCCAGGGAGCTCATGTGGACATCCACGTTCAGGGACCAGGGACCTTCCTTGACCTTCACCTCATTTACCACCTTATTTTCCTTCACCACTTCCATTTCTTTACCTGCTGGCTTCTGCTCCACCACTTCCGCCCCCTCCTTCTCATCTACTGCTCCTGGGAAGATGGCACACCCTCAGTCTTTATTTCCTTGGCCTTTGCCCCAGTCATCACTTCAGACCCCAGCCTCCCCGAGCCCTGGATTTCTAGGCCCTTGTTCCCAACAGGGCCATGTAGCTCTTCACACTGACAGCCATTTTTTCAGGCTGCTAGCAATTGCCCAGAGGCTGCTTCCAGGCTCTCCATGGGTCAGTCTCATGACCGTCTGTTTCCATAACCTCTGTCATCCTTTTTATTTGCTTGTCGGTGTGTGGTGGTATCACATGGTGGTTTTAAGTTGCATTTACCTAATGTGTAACAAAGTGAAAACCTTTTCATGTGTTTTGGGGCCATTTTGATATCCCCTTTTTGAAGTGTCTGAGTCTTCTCTCCATTTTTCTATTGAGTATTCCATATTTTTCATATTGATTTGTAGGAATCCTTTATAAGTGCTAGATGCAAATCTGTTTTCAGAAAGGTGTCTTGCAAATATCGTCTCCCTTTCTGAGTTGCTTTTCTCTGTATTAATGATGTCTTTGGATGAACAAAAGTTGTAAATTGTAATGTGTTCCAATTTATCATTTTCCCCTTGAGATTAGGGCTCTTTGTGCTGTTTAAGAAATCTTCCTTCTCCAAGATCTTTCACTTTTATATCTACAATCGATCTGAAATTGGCTTTTGTGAATGGTATGAGAGGAGTCAAGGTTTGTTTTTTCCATATGACTATTGAATTGACCAGACACTGTCTATTGAAAAGACCATCACTTCCCCATGCATTAAATGTTTCCATCAAAAGTGGCATGTGGCATATGTCATTGGCCAGAGCCAGTCAGATGGCCTTGCCTAGCTTCAAAAGGTCAGGTAAGTGTTACCATTCCCTGAGCCTGGACGAAGGAAACTAGAAGTACTGGTGAGCACTATAATCACTCATCAAAGTGTATAACTTGAGTAATGTGTAAAAGACCAGCAGAGTTAGGCCAAAGAATGTAAAGAAAAGGTAATGAGGAATGTAAGAAGAGAAAAATGAATGATAATAGAGTATGTTAACCAAAGATTAACAGTAAAGGGAGAGAGAATAAGTTAACAGTATTTGGAATGAAAAATATAATCATAAGTTAGATCTTTAGTAGTGATCTAAAGAAATATGAGAGAGCATGTTGGACAGCTTTTATGCCAGTGCATTTTCAAACCAGGATGAAATATATTCATGGCATGTATAACTTATTAACACTGAAATACAGTACAAAACCTAAATAGACATAGAAACAATAAATAAATTGAATCAAGAGTTTGAAAATAATCTTACCACAAAAACAGCATGAGGCTGAAATGGTCTTGAGACAAATACTACCATACTTTTAAGGAATACATAACCTACTGAACATTATTTATTGTGTACCTGTGGTATACCTGGCACTCTTCTAGGCCCTTAGGATATACTGGTAAATAGAACAAAGATTTCTTCCCTCTTGGAGTTTGTAACAGAGGAGAAAGACAATGAATAACAAGTAAACAGTAAATCATACCAGAAAGTGATGAATGCTAAGGAAAAGAAACAGTAAGAGTTGAGTAAGTTGAGTGAGGGTTCTGGGGTTGGGAGTGGAGGTAGTAGTTTTAAATAGGGTGGTCAGAGGAAGCCTCGTTGAAAAGGTTAAGATTCTGGCAAAGATTCAAATATGAGAGAATTAGTTAGTGGATATTCTAGAGAAGCGCATTCTAGGAAGAGAGAAGAGCTAAGCAGAGGCACTAAGATGGGAGCATGTCTAGGGTGTTTGAGAAATAACAAGGAGATCAGTGTGATTGGAGCACACTGAATGAGAGAGGCCAGATCAAGTAGGGTCTAATATGATACTATAAGATGTTTGGCTTCTGCTCTTAGTGAAATGGAAAGCCATTTCAGGATTTTGAACAGAGAACTCAGAATCTGACTTAGGTTTTGCATGGATCGCTGTGGCTCTTGCATGAGGAATAGATTGGATGGGGGCAGTAGTAGATGTAGGGAGACCTTTTGGAAGGCTATCAAAGTAATCAGGTGAAAGAAATTTTCCAGATCAAGTGGTAGCAAGGGATGTGGATGGTAGATGCAGTATAATGGTATAGGGAAATGAATTGGATAGGGAAAACAAGAAAAAGAAGTCAAGGATGACTCCATGGATTTTGACCTCAGTAGCTGGTAAGATGGAATTGCCAGAAGCAGAGAGGGGAAGGTCGTGGTGGAGCAAATCTCCACAGGAGAATCAGAAGTTTGCTTCTGGTTGAGTTAAATTTAAAATCACTGTTGAACAACAGAGTTGAGATAGGCATTAGGAATTTGGAGCTCACAAGAGGTCTGGGACAGGGCTGCATATTTGGGAATAATCAGCATACATGATATTTAAAGCCATAGAGCTGGATGAAATCACCAAGGATGTGAGTATTGATAGACTAAGCCCTGGGGCCTCCAAAATTACACAGTCAAGGAGAAGAAGACTAAGGAGAGATCAGTGAGGTGGGAGGGAATAGGAGAGTGTGCAATGTGCTGGCAGCCAGATGTGTAAAGGCAAGTGTTCAACTGTGTGACATGGTGCTGACAGGTCAAGTAAAATGAAGTCTGAGAATTGACCATTGGATTTTACAACAAAAAGAGTCACTGGTGACTCAGTAAGAGCACTTTCAGTGGAGTAGTGGTGGTTGAAATGGGTTTTAAAAGGAATGAGAGGAAAGAAATTGGAGACAGTGAATATTGACAATCCTTTTGAGGAATTTGCTCCAAAAGGAAATAGAGAAATGGGGTCATCACTTGACAAGAACAGTTTTGAAAGAGTGGGAGGGTGACAGCTTAGCTATAATGGGTTTAAGAGGAAATGGGAAGGGAGAGAGTGAAAGCAGCAAGAATACACGACTCTTGAGGAGTTTTGCTTCAGAGAAGTGGGATGATGGCTGGTGGAGAAAGTGGGTCGAAGAAAATGTTTTTAAAATGGGGCAAAAAGAAGTATGTGTACATGCTGATGTCAGTTATTTAGTAGGGGGCAAAAATTAATGATGTAGGGGAAAGGAAGGAGAATCAGTGGATAGATGTCCTTGAATAGATAAGAGCAGATGGAATCTGGTACCCAAGTGGAGGAGGAGGCTGTCTATGGGAGCATGACAAGTTCACCCATGGGAACCAGCAGGAAGGCAAAGGATGAGGGTGTGTATGCTGGGCAGTGGGTAGAAGTAGAAGTGGTGGGATCTATGAAATTCTCTTCTGGTTGTTTCAGTGTTGCCAGTCAAGTAGAAAGCAAGATTATCAAGTGAGTGCAGATGAGGCAAGAGGCAGTGGGACTCTGAGGAGAGAGCATCAAGGTCATGAATGTAAAGTGAGGCCCATCAGCCTGCTTGTGAATTTTTCTTCAGCTACATTCAGTGTACAGGCGCAGCATGAGTAAGCAGAGTTAGATTTAGAGCTGAAGCAAGAAGGGCAAGAGAATGATGAGAATAATTGATCTTAGAACCTACAGGGATGAGGGGCAGTGAAACAGTGGCCTGATCAATACACTGGAAGCCCCAGGGAACTGAAGATCACTGGGGCCAAGTACCAGAGTGAGCTAGAAGGATGCCGTAGTGTTCTGGGAGGGGACTGCAAGGGATTGGTCAGAATCCTCACCCCTCCAAGTGGGGCTTGGACAAGGCTGACTGAGGGTGAGGCCATGCCAGGGGAGGAGGTCAATGAAGCAGGAGGCCAGCGAGGGAAGGATCGCTGATGTGTCTATTGCAATCACAGAATAAGATCAGAGAGCAGTGAGAAGGAGCCAGGAGCTCAAATCATTAAGAAATGAGGGGAATGAAGTGGGAGTGGCATGAATGCAGGACATTAGGTGATCTAAACTGATGATGGATTTAAAGCTGGGTCTGTATTCCAGGGCCAAGGTAAATTATATAGCAATGCCACCTTTGGCTGAAATCAGTGGGAGAGCAGACACCTTTAAAATTGCATATTAATGTCACAGACCCTGTATTTTACTATTTTTCTTTTTCTCAAAGTGCCTAGAGGAAGGTTACACATACATTAGCTGATCAAAAATAAGGAATGTTTACGTTATTTTTTTTTTAATTGGAAAGTGAGCAGTGATAATACTGAGTTTAGTTTGAAATGTAATTTTCTCTTGGGGTCTCTCATTCTGCTTGTGTCCTAGAGCAGATGGACTAGAAACTACTGAAAAGAACAAAATAGGATTTTAAGTTGGGACTTGAAACATTCTGGCTATATACATACATACATACATATATATATGCACACATATATATATATTACTCATCCACACACACACATATATAATTTTTTTTAGAAAGGGGGAATATAGAGAGAGAATACAAAATATCTGAACCATCTAGTCAACCAGAGGCAGAGACAGAGGTGTGACAAGAGAGGAAGAGGGAACAGGGAGGGATAGAAAGAGAAAAGGGGAAGGAAGAAAAGAAGAAAAATGAGGCAAGAAGGAAGGATGGCTTTTCGGGAGAAGTACAGTGTGACCACAGTTCTGCACAACGTAGAATTGTGAGTGTTTGAGTTCCCTGGGAAACAGGGAAAGCATGCTCTTTTAACGGATAAACTTAAGAGAAGATGAATGAAGAGAGCCTGTGAATTGTATAGTCTTCTTTCTCTTGGACTCTTCAAATCTCAATGAGCAGTTCGTCCTTGTTTTGAAAGGGATCTCTCACTCTTGACTCAATTCTTTAAACAAGTGTGTTTGTCCACTGATTTGGCAGAGCCGTGGTTCCTTGGGCTAGGCCACCCAGCATAGAAGGCTGAGGGCCTCAGTACCGTGTTACTTGCTTAAGACTGGAAAGAATGTTGGGTAGAGGAGGGGGGAGCTGCACACTTTGTTCATTTCCTCAGTTTCCCATAGAAAGCGCATGAAACTGTGTTTGCAGAGGGAATGGTGAGAAAGAGGCTTTGCGTGATTAACCAAGTAGCTTTACAGGGAGCAGTTATCTCTCTATGGCCTCTTAGAAAAAATATATAAATAGAGAGAATTGGAGTGAAAATATTTTAGTTACCAGAGTGTGGGTAATGATTTACTCTGGGAAAGTCAATAATCGTGATTTAACGATTTTCTAGTAATGCAGCACTCAGAGAGAGCAAATACTCATGATGGGCCCTGATGGATCTGGGAAAGGCTGAAGGTCTGTGTCGGGGGCTGGCCTGGCAGACTGGCCCCAGGGGGACAGAGCCAGATGGCAGGGGTGACAGAGGTCAGCCCAGGGGTCTATAGAGCCATTAGAAAGATGGAAAAATACAGTATAAAACATGACATAGAACATGTCTGTAATAGGTAAATGTTAAATGTAATCATTCTAGCCTGATTGAGATAAAAGTAATGATTAAAAATAGATACTATAGCAAATCATAATTTATGAAAATTTGAAATATTGTGGGATCTTTAAAAAAAACGTGACTTTAAAAAACAAAGTGCATCAATGGTGTCATCATTGCAAGAGCATATTTTTTGAGCCAATACTGCCAACTGCTTTAAAGACTCTTTTAGACCCTATGCTAGTTACAGAATGGTGGACAGAATGTTGTTCTAATGCCTGGTGCTTTCTTCTCAGCAGTCATTTTTAAATGATCTCTTAATATCTTTTTTCTCTAGAAACAGCAATATTTTTGTTTTGGTGCATTACATCCTCACTGAACCCTCTGAGCTAGGTACTATCATTAGCCCCATTTTACAGACATGAAACTGAGGTGCAGAAATAATAAGTAATTTGCTCACAGACACATAGGAAATGGCAAAGTCAGGATAGGAATCCAGGCAGTCAGAACCCCCGGCTCTTCCTCTTAAACACTGCGGCACACTCTGAGCCTTTCTCTGCCTCACTTTTCTCCTGGCGGTTGTGATGATTAAATAAGATACGGAGCTCAGGCAGGGGAGGCATTTGTTCTGTCGTTATCTGTTTCTGTATTGTTTGATTTGTTATAAAAACACGAATTATTCATGTATTTTTGTAATCAAGAAAAAAAAATTGGGGCCGCCTGGGTGGCTCAGTGGGTTGAGCGTCTGACTTGATTTCGGCTCAGGTCATGATCTCAGGGTTGTGAGACTGAGCCCCCTATTGGCTCCGTGCTGGGCGTGGAGCCTGCTTGAGATTCTCTCTCTACTTCTCCTCCTGTCCCTCCCCGCCTCTCTCTCCCTCTTAAATTAATTAATTAGTTAATTAATTAATTCTAAGGCCTATAAGACTCCCTGGCATAGAGAGGCACCTAATAAAGTTGTTGTTATTACGTCTGAAAGCAAAGTTCTAGAGTTTCCACTTGACCTAGGAGGGATTTATGAGCGCTGGAAGCTCGGTTGGGAAGGGAAGAAATAAGATAGGGCAATAGGCAGAGAAGAATTTGGGTTAGAGGTTTCTATTTTCCAATGAGAAGGGCTTGTATTTGCTAAAGTGAGGGGTGGGAAACGGGGGAGGGAGAGCAAATCGGTTAAGTGAGTATGAAAACCGATGGAGTTAAGTCCCAAGGAACAGGGCAAGAGGGATAGTCCTAGAACCTTGGATAAAATAACTTACCTTGAAAAAGGTTAACATGACTTACCCGTTAGTAGATAAGGCCCATTTTTTTGAGCTCATTGAGGTAATAAAAATAACAAGATCATTTTGGAAAATGAGAAGGGGATGAAAAGAACTCTATGGTTTTATTTATCTGCCTGGTTCTGGGCAATGTGAGAATAGGTTTTCTGAAGAGGAGCCAACAGTTTATTTTTCCATTTGTGGGTTACAATGGTAAAATGATTGTCGGCAAAAGAACATCTTTTCAAGTGTCTTCCCTTGGTTTAGGTCGGGGGCGGGGGGTGGGCAAGAAGAGGAGGTATTTCTGCAGCTGGGAGCAAAGTTCAGAACTGTCTTCCTGGAATGGGCTCTCATTTCAGAGTCTAAAATAGGTTTGAAATACTGTGCTATTTGGGAATTGGAGCCTATTCCTTCTAAGCACATCTGTTGGTAGCTGTTAAAATTCAAATAAATTCAAATAAGCTCCAAGGAATGCTCATATTACACTTATCGATTTCAAGGAGCATTTAAAAAACACACATCCAGAAAACCTACACTAGTCACTGACGGTACCAAAGACACACAGCCTTGATTTTCTGCCAGCCATAGTTATTCTGAGCCCAAGCCACAACATTTAATTTCTTTAAAATGCCCCTTTCTCCCTACCTGAACTTTTCAACTGAGATTCATTTTTATTTTCAAAAGTTTAAATATGAACTGCATCACAAAGTTGTGTACTTTGATTTTGATCATTCTGCAGCCTTCACTAGGTGAAATGAGGTTGTTGGACTATTAAAGTCAGAAAGCCAGGATTGAACAGATGCATTTTCCCCTGTCTTTTCTCCAGTTTTAGTAAATGAAAATTTTCATTTCAGTGTTAGAATTAAGGGAACTTGGTATATCTATTTATTTATACACAGTTCCATTTTAGAAATCAGGGCATCTCTAAAAAAGCAAAGACAGGGGGCACCTAGGTGGCTCAGTTGGTTAGGCATCTGACTTTGGCTCAGGACATGATCTCAGGGTCCTGGTATCAGTCCTGCATTGGGCTCCCCATCAGCGATCAGGGAGTCTATTTGTCCCTCTCCCTCTGCACCCCAACTTGTGCTCGTACGCACACACACACACACACACACACACACACACACTCAAATAAATATATTTTTTAAAAAGGCAAAGACAGCACAGAAAAATACAGAACCTTCTCTTTTTCATTAAGCCATGACTCTCTGTAAAGAAATGTGATCTACCAAATATATTGGAAGAAATAGAAGGACCATTTTAAGGTTGTGAGTTTTTCTTTTTTTCTTAGTAGTTGAAATTTTGACTAGAATTTCAAGTAGCATATTCATATGTCATCACCTGAAAGTTTAATGTTAGAAGTAGATACAACACCAAGTACATTACATGAATTATCTCTAGTTTAAACATCATAATTACCTACCCTATGGAGTATTATTATTTCCATCTTATAAATGAAGGTATCCAAAGATTAAAAATAAGCAGTTCGCTCAAAGTCACACAACTGAGTCAGAATTCAAACCCATGTCTGTTATTCCTGGTTGTTAACTCCTAATCTAAATTATGTCTGTTGTATGGAATGCGGTAAAGGAGAAGATGAAGGACCATAAAAAGAAATCAAAATGTATTAGGAGTTGTAAGAGATAAATTCACATGTAAAAAATGAAGACATTTGTCTAAATTCAGGCAAACTTTTTAAACAAGTATTATGGTAAAAAAGCATCAGGAAGGGGTAAGACAAATAGGATACCAACAGCTCAGGACAAGGTTCCATAGACAAAGGTGTGGCAAAAATCGCATATGCTTGTTTCTCAAGGTGTGTTCCTTGCATTTTCCAGCGCCTTTTGGAAACGTGAGTGGTCTATGTAAGGTTCTGGCACAGTGAAAGATCCTTCCTCTAGGAAAGCTAATAACTTGCCATTTGACACTGATATTCCTATTTTCTTTTAACTCTTTACTTTCATCTAAAATACTGTAGGTGGCGCCTGGGTGGCTCAGTCGTCAAGCGTCTGCCTTCGGCTCAGGTCATGATCCCAGAGTCCTGGGATCGAGCCCCACGTAGGGCTCCTTACTCAGCGGGGAGCCTGCTTCACCCTCTCCCACTCCCCCTGCTTGTGTTCCCTCTCTCGCTACATCTCTCTCTGTCAAATAAATAAAATCTTTAAAAAAATAAACAACAAAAACAAATAAAATATCGTAGGTGTTGGTGTGCCTGGGTTGCTCAGTCAGTTAAGCATCTGCCTTCTGCTCAGGTCATGTTCCCAGAGTCCTGGGATTTAGCCCCATGTCAGGCTTCCTGCTCAGTGGGGAGTCTGCTTCTCCCTCTCCCCTTCCTCTCTTTCATGCTTGCTCTCTCTCAAATAAATAAAATCTTTAAAAAAATTATAAAATACCATAGGTGCTTAAAAATACCATAGGTGTTAGGGTCTATAATGTTCAACAACTAATATTGTCCAACTGTGAGTATAGCTGGTTCCTCCTTCCTCCTCAGATTTATATACAGAAAAAATATTATCCATGATTCCACTATTCCATGTCAATAGTGACTTTCACTTTTGTCTTCAGTATGCACAGTAAGTGGAATTATTACTGGGCTCCCCTCCACCATTCAATAAGAACAATTTCTTCCAGTTTTTATAATTATAACTCTAATGCTGATGTAATAGTCTATTCAGTTGATATAGTACAGTTGTATTGGGCATTTTGCTTGTTTCCAGTTTTTGCTGTTATAGACTTCTAATATTAGTTATATATTATATAAATATACAAATATATATTTGAGTATATATTTTATTATATACTTATTAATATATATAATTCACATATATTTCCTCATAATTGAATTATATGTTTATATCCTTTGACCATTTATCTCTTGAGGTTTTAATATTTTTGAAGGTTTGAATAAATTCTATATTATATATACCAACTTTTTTTAGTCATAATACAAATGTTCCCCAGTTTTTTGTTTTTTTAATTTTATTAGTTTTTTATGTTAGTCATTTTCTTGCTTGGTTTTTGGAGCCATTTATTTTTTTCCTTTATGATTTCCATTATTGCTATAAGCTTTTCAGAGATCTATCCCTCTGAAGATTTCATAAATATTTGGTTATTTCTCCTTGCTTTGCTAAGAGTTAAAGCAAATATTTAACTCTTCAATCCACTAGGGGCTTACTCTGGTATGTGGTATGAAAGCCTATCCAACTCATGTTTGGTTTTGTGTTTGTAAGCCAGTTATCCTGGGAATTATTAAAGTATAGTTAGGCACTATTACTTCCCCTAATTTTATGATCTTTGTAAATTAATTTCTCTGTTCCATACTGCCTTATTTATTCATGTATTTATTTTTAAAGATTTATTTACTTACTTTAGAGAGAGAGCACAAGGTGGGGAAGGGTAGAGGGAGAGGGAGAGAATCTCAAGCATACTCCCTGCTGAGTGTGGAGCCTGACATGGGGCTCAATCCCATGATACTGAGATCATAACCTGAGCTGAAACCAAGAGTCAGATGCTTAACCAACTGAGTCATCCAGGCACCCCTTATTTTAATAATTAATATGTTCTGTTTTAGGATTTCCTAGGAAGTAGATCACTATTATACTCATGGTTTCTTTGTTAGCATGGAACTTTAATATTTAACAAATAGTAAATAACTGTACTTGCTGAAATTTGTTTTCCTATATGATAACATAGTATATATCTCAACTTGTTCATCTTGTTTTATTTATTCCAATACAGCTTTGTAGTTTTCTTTACATATGGCTCATAAAATTCTTTGTAATTTTCTTTATAAATATTATAGACAATTCTAAGTTTGTCCTCCCTCTTGTTTTGTTTCACTTAGCTATTTTGAATGGAATTTCTTCCTTTTTTATTATATCACTGAGCTGGTACTTACCATCATAAAAATAGCTCCTAGTTATGGTAATTTCATTATAAAGCCAGTCACTTTGATAACGCATATAGGCTAATAAATTGAAACAGATTCTTAGGATTTCTAGACCTGCAGTCACCCTTTAAAACATCACTTTTCATTGGCACTGAGTACCCACCAAATGGAGTTGCCATTATTTGCATATTGAAAAGGGCATTGGGCTGGAGAGTTAGGAAATTTGAATCCTACTTTCATATCCTCAATTGAGAAAGGCATCTATGAAGCACCTTGTCTGGGTGAGGCACCCTGCTAGGCATTTGACATAGGACATCTTGTGTAAGGCTTAGAATAATCCTACAGAGTATACATACATCTTTAAATACCATAAACAAGGAAAGTAAAGTTGAGCAAGTATAGTAGGCCAAGGCTGGCCCATGCTAGGCACAAAGAAGCAGTAAGAAATGGAGCACCCAAGTGCCCAGCTGTGGCAGTCTGTGGGTCCGCAGCCTGGAGTTCATGACCTGGCAGCTTTATCACTCCCTGGGGGCTGCAGTGACCAGTGAACTTCAGCCAAGGGTCTGTGAGGAAGGCGGGAGGCATGGAGAAGCTGCATCAGCTCACTTTCATCCTTATCTTGTACATATACTTTACACTTCCTGCCTCTGAGTCATGGTAAGTTTGTGTGAAACTGTCCTGAAGGAAGTCTGTGTTCCCATGCTCATCAGTCTTCCAACCCAAGTCAGCCCTTTGAGGTCTGGCATAACTCAGTGGGTTAAAGGATTTGTCTCAAATCATATAAATAGTGATGGAGTAAGATGGATGGCTTGCTCGGCAGCCAGTGGTTTCTCCATTCTCCCAGTGATGTCTACACCAGTGATATGGTTCAGACCATTCATCTCACCTCTAGGTACTGTGATTTCCTCATCTGTCCAACAAAAGAATCCAATAAACAGTCCAGTTTTGACAGGCTGGACAACAACTCTGCTATTAAACACACATTACATACTTCTTTCCTTCGAGACTGCAAATTTCTCAAAGTCAGAGACTGTACTTTCCACAATCTCAAATCACTCCTATTGCTTTGCATATAACAAGTGTCCAGTGAATATTGATGCAGAATGAATGAGTGATTACTCAAAGAAAATAGTCTTAGTGCTTTTCTCACAAGACATTTGCAATGCTATGACACAAGGAACCCCTAATATATTTCACGTTTCAACTGTGGAGTCTTTTATGAAGACGTTATTGCTCATGAGCCTTTTCACAGGAAGATGCTTACTTAGCAAGGGTCAGCTTGTTTTCATCTGAAAAGAACAAGGAATGGAGCTTAGGGAAGCAGGAGGCCTAGGAAGGATCAAGGTGGGAGCTGTGGTAGGTAGACTTTTCTCTAATAAAGTTGTTTGGGCTCTTTCTAGCTTTGTGCTGCTATGACAGCGACAATACAAAAAAACTGTGACTCTTCAGGTTTAACAAAACTAAAGCCTATCCAAACCCAATCTTGAGTAAATGACAAACTATGGGGACCATGCCTTAACATCTCCATGTGGGCATGTGCTAGGAACTACTATGTCTTAAGTTCCTGTCTATAATTGAAACAATGTGTTTAATGCACCCTCAGAAGATAGAATTCAATCACTTCTGCATTATTTAATATTCTCTTTTTTTGCCCCCAAAATCCAAAGGAAAATATACAGCCCTCGGAAGTCATAGCATCTCTGGATTTTGTAATTACTGGTTTTAAACTTAAAATCTCACTGAAGTCAATAGTTAACATTTCTATACCTTCATGTCCGAAACCTTCTGAGCAGATATCCCAACAACCCTCCTGCTCCTTTGACCACCCCCAAACAAGGAGGGTAGGGAGGGAACACCTGCATGGCCACTAGTTAACAAAGGTTATTTTTGGAATAAAAACAGCAATTTGCAGCACGCACAAGTGGCTGGCTTTGTCTCCTGAGCTTCACAAAAACCAGCATCATAGTGAGACAATACAATTATTGTTCTCTGAAACTAAAAGACCTATCTGGGGGAAAATAAACATTTTTTGTTGAAAATGACTTAGCATATCAAACAATTTTTAACTGGGTTTTTATAAAAGAAGCTTAGGGAGGAAAAGCCGTGATGAGTCAAACTGTTTTTTAATGAGCTACAGTATTTGCAGGAAAAGAAAATATTACATAAACCAAGAAGAGCTTGCCTACCATGGTTATAAAGGAGAAGGATGAGAACCACAGCAGCAGGTTAGTGCTGCCCCGGTAAAGACCAACAATGGTGCTTTCCTTATCCTTTATTTCCTTATCTTTTATTTATTTATTTTAATTAATTTATTTTTTATTGTGAGGTTATGTTAATCACCATACATTACATCATTAGTTTTTGATGTAGTGTTCCATGATTCAATGTTTGCATATAACACCCAGCGCTCCATTCAACACATGCCCTCTTTAATACCCATCACCAGGCTAACACATCCCCCCACCCCCTCCGCTCTAGAACCCTCAGTTTCTTTCTCAGAGTCCATAGTCTCTCATGATTCGTCTCCACCTCCGATTCCCCCCCATTGTTCTTCCCTTCCTGCTAGCTTCTTTTTTTTTTTTTTTAACATATAATGTATTATTTGTTTCAGAGGTACAGGTCTGTGATTCAACAGTTTTACAAAATTCACAGCGCTCACCATAGCACATACCCTCCCCAATGTCTATCACCCAGCCACCCCATCCCTCCCACCCCCGACCACTCCAGCAACCCTCAGTTTGTTTCCTGAGATTAAGAATTCCTCATATCAGTGAGGTCATATGATACATGTCTTTCTCTGATTGACTTATTTCACTCAGCATAACACCCTCCAGTTCCATCCGCGTCATTGAAAATGGGAAGATCTCATTCCTTTTGATGGCTGCATAATATTCCATTCTGTATATAGACCACATCTTTATCCATTCATCGGTCGATGGACATCTTGGATCTTTCCACAGTTTGGCTATTGGGGACATTGCTGCTATAAACATCAGGGTGCACATACCCCTTCAGATCCCTACATTTGTATCTTTGTGGTAAATACCCAGTAGTGCAATTGCTGGGTCGTAGGGTAGATCTATTTTTAACTTTTTGAGGAACCTCCATACTGTTTTCCAGAGTGGCTGCACCAGCTTGCATTCCCACCAACAGTGTAGGAGGGTTCCCCTTTCTCCGCATCCCCGCCAACATGTGTCATTTCCTGACTTGTTAATTTTAGCCATTCTGACTGGTGTGAGGTGATATCTCATTGAGGTTTTGATTTGGATTTCTCTGGTGCTGAGCGATGTGGAGCACTTTTTCATGTGTCTGTTGGCCAGTTGGATGTCGTCTTTGCAGAAATGTCTGTTCATGTCTAATGCCCATTTCTTGATTGGATCATTTGTTCTTTGGTGTTGAGTTTAAGAAGTTCTTTATAGATTTTGGATACTAGCCCTTTATCTGATATGTCATTTGCAAATACCTTCTCCCATTCTGTCGTTGTCTTTTGGTTTTGTTGACTTTCTTTTGCTGTGCAAAAGCTTCTTATCTTGATGACGTCCCAATAGTTCATTTTTGCCCTTGCTTCCCTTGCCTTTGGCGATGTTTCTAGGAAGAAGTTGCTGCAGCTGAGGTCGAAGAGGTTGCTGCCTGTGTTCTCCTTTAGGGTGTTGATGGACTCCTGTCTCACATTGAGGTCTTTCAACCATTTGGAGTCTATTTTTGTGTGTGATGTAAGGAAATGGTCCAGTTTCATTCTTCTGCATGTGGCTGTCCAATTTGCCCAACACCAATTGTTGAAGAGACTGTCTTTTCTCCATCGGACATTCTTTCCTGCTTTGTCGAAGATGAGTTGACCATAGAGTTGAGGGTCCATTTCTGGGCTCTCTATTCTGTTCCATTGATCGATGTGCCTGTTTTTGTGCCAGTACCATACTGTCTTGATGATGACAGCTTTGTAATAGAGCTGGAAGTCCAGAATTGTGATGCCGCCAGCTTTGCTTTCCTTTTTCAACATTCCTCTGGCTATTCAGGGTCTTTTCTGGTTCCATACAAATTTTAGGATTATTTGTTCCATTTCTTTGAAAAAAGTGGATGGTATTTTGATAGGGATTGCATTGAATGTGTAGATTGCTCTAGGTAGCATTGACATCTTCACAATATTTGTTTTTCCAGTCCATGAGCATGAAACGTTTTTCCATTTCTTTGTCTTCTTCAATTTCTTTCATGAGTATTTTATAGTTTTCTAAGTACAGATCCTTTGCCTCTTTGGTTAGATTTATTCCTAGGTATCTTATGGTTTTGGGTGCCATTGTAAATGGGATTGACTCCTTAATTTCTCTTTCTAATGTCTTGTTGTTAGTGTACAGGAATGCCACTGATGTCTGTGCATTGATTTTATATCCTGCCATTTTACTGAATTCCTGTCTGAGTTCTAGCAGTTTTGGGGTGGAGTCTTTTGGGTTTTCCACATAAAGTATCATATCATCTGCAAACAGTGAGAGTTTGACTTCTTCTTTGCCGATTTGGATGCCTTTGATTTCTTTTTGTTGTCTGATTGCTGTGGCTAGGACTTCTAATACTATGTTGAATAGCAGTGGTGATAGTGGACATCCCTGCTGTGTTCCTGACCTTAGGGGGAAAGCTCTCAGTTTTTCCCCATTGAGAATGACATTCAGTATGGGTTTTTCATAGATGGCTTTTATGATATTGAGGTATGTACCCTCTATCCCTATACACTGAAGAGTTTTGATCAAGATAGGATGCTGTACTTTGTCAAATGCTTTCTCTGCATCTATTGAGAGGATCATATGGTTCTTGTTCTTTCTTTGATTAATGTATTGTATCACATTGATTGATTTGCGGACATTGAACCAAACTTGCAGCCCAGGGATAAATCCCACATTGTCATGGTGAATAATCCTTTTAATGTACTGTTGGATCCTATTGGCTAGTATTTGGTGAGAATTTTTGCGTCCATGTTCATCAAGGATATTGGTCTGTAATTCTCCTTTTTGATGAGGTCTTTGGTCTTGGGATCAAGGTAATGGTGGCCTCATAAAATGAGTTTGGAACTTTTCCTTCCATTTCTATTTTTTGGAACAGTTTCAGAAGAGTGGGTACTAATTCTTCTTTAAATGTTTGGTAGAATTTCCCTGGGAAGCCCTCTGGCCCTGGGTTTTTGTTTGTTGGGAGATTTTTGATGACTGCTTCAATTTCCTTAGTGGTTATAGGTCTGTTCAGGTTTTCTATTTCTTCCTGGTTCAGTTTTGGTAGTTGATACATCTCTAGCAATGCATCCATTTCTTCCAGATTACCTAATTTGCTGGCATAGAGTTGCTCATAATATGTTCTTATAATTGTTTGTATTTCTTTGGTGTTGGTTGTGATCTCTCCTCTTTTATTCATGAATTTACTTATTTGGGTCATTTCTCTTTTCTTTTTGATAAGTCTGGCCAGGGGTTTATCAATCTTGTTAATTCTTTCAAAGAATCAGCTCCTAGTTTCATTGATCTGTTCTACTGTTCTTTTGGTTTCTCTTTCATTGATTTCTGCTCTGATCTTTATTATTTCTCTTCTGCTGGGTTTAGGCTTTATTTGCTGATCTTTCTCCAGCTCCTTTAGGTGTAGGGTTAGGTTGTGTATTTGAGACCTTTCTTGTTTCTTGAGAAAGGCTTGTATTGCTATATACTTTCCTCTTAGGACGGCCTTCGCTGCATCCCAAAGATTTTGAACAGTTGTGTTTTCATTTTCCTTTGTTTCCATGAATTTTTCTAATTCTTCTTTAATATCTTGGTTGACCTGTTCATTCTTTTAGTAGGATGCTCTTTAGCCTCCATGTATTTGTGTTCTTTCTGACACTCCTCTTGTGACTGAGTTCTAGTTTCAAAGACTGGTCTGAAAATATGCAGGGAATGATCCCAATCTTTTGGTACCAGTTGAGACCTGATTTGTGCCCTAGGATGTGATCTATTCTGGAGAATGTTCCATGGGCACTAGAGAAGAATGTGTATTCTGTTGCTTTGGGATGGAATGTTCTGAATATATCTGTGAAGTCCGTTTGGTCCAGTGCGTCATTTAAAGTCTTTATTTCCTTGTTGATCTTTTGCTTAGATGATCTGTCCATTTCAGTGAGGGGGGGTATTAAAGTCCCCCACTATTATTGTATTGCTTTTGTTATTAATTGGCTTATAAAATTGGCTGCTCCCATGTTAGGGGCATAGATATTTACAATTGTTAGATCTTCTTGTTGGGTAGACACTTTAGGATATAGTGTCCCTCCTCATCTCTTACTGTAGTCTTTGGTTTAAAATCTAATTTGTCTGATAAAAGGATTGCCACCCCAGCTTTCTTTTGGTGTCCATTAGCATGGTAAATGGTTTTCCACCCCCTCACTTTCAATGTGGGGGTGTCTTTGGGTCTAAAATGAGTCTCTTGCAGACAGCATATCAATGGGTCTTGTTTTTTTTTATCCAGTGATATCCTCTGTCTTTTGATTGGGGCATTTAGCCTATTTACATTCAGGGTAACTATTGAAAGATAAGAATTTAGTGCCATTGTATTGCCTGTATGGTGACTGTCGGGGTGTTGACCTATTTTTATTGATTTTGAGGGTGGTTCTCTGTGCCTCCTGGATTTTGATGCCTGTTTCCTTCCCCAAATTAGGGAATTTCTCTGCTATAATTTGCTCCATTATACCTTCTGCCCCTCTCTCTCTTTCTTCTTCTTCTGGGATCCCAATCATTCGAATATTGTTTCATCTTATGGTATCACTTATCTCTCGAATTCTTCCCTCGTGATCTAGTAGTTGTTTCTCTTCTTTTCAGCTTATTTTCCATCATTTGGTCTTGTATATCACTAATTCTCTCTTCTGCCTCATTTATCCTAGCAGTTAGAGCCTCCATTTTTGATTGCACCTCATTAATAGCCTTTTTGATTTCAACTTGGTTATATTTTGGTTCTTTTATTTCTCCAGTAAGGGTTTCTCTAATATCTTCCATGCTTTTTTCAAGCCCAGCTAGAATCTTTAAAATCGTCATTCTGAACTCTAGTTCTGACATCTTACTAATGTCTGTATTGATTAGGTCCCTGGCAGTCGGTACTGCCTCTTGTTCTTTTTTTTTTTGAGGTGATTTTTTCCATCTTGTCATTTTGTCCAGAGGAGAATAGATGAATGAGAGAACAAAATGCTAACAGGGTAACAATGACCCCAGAAAAATATACACTAAACAAATCAGAAGAGACCCAAAACCGGGGGAAAAGGGAAAGAAAGAAAAAGAAAAAGATAAAAATAAACAAAAACAGAATATGGTCAAATATGATCAGGCTGGTGCATAGATCAGTGCCACACACTAGATTTTGGGCATATTTTGGTCTGTTAGATGAAAGTGCCTCCCACAATTTTAAAGAAAGAAAAACTTATACATGTACAAAAATAAGGGCAAATATGATGAAGGGATGGAATATGACTGTAAAGATGAAAATTATAAAAGATTTTATAAAAGGAATTGGTAAGAAGTTGGTTGAAAGAAGAGGAGGATTTAAAAAAAAAGAGAATGTGATCAGGCAGGAGACTAGAACAAAGCTATACACTCGAGATTTAGGGTATATTTTGCTCTGTTAGAAGAAACTGTAACCCAAAATTTTAAAGGGAGAATAACTTATATACCAACAATAAGGTTAACTACTATGAAGGGATAGAATATGAGTCTAAAAATGAAAAATAAAGATTTTTTAAAAAAGGGATTGATGTTGGTTGAAAAAGGGAAAAAGAAAAATTCAAAAGAAAAAAATTAACTTTGAAAGTCTGAAGAATCGGGGGAAAAAGCCATGAATTCTATGTACACTATTCCTCTAGCGCTAGAGTTCTGCCATTCTCATTGATCAGTAAACTTGGTCTTGGCTGGCTGTTCATGCTGATCTGGGGGAGGGGCCTGTTGCCGTGGTTCCCAAATGTCTTTGCTGGAGGTGGAATTGCCCCACCCTTGCCAGTCCGGGTTAAGCAATCTGCTCAGGTTTGCTCTCAGGAGCTTTTGTTCCCTGCAAGCTTTCCGTACAGCTTTGGAGGACAAGAGTGAAAATGGCGGCCTCCCGATCTCCACCCTGGAGGAGCCGAGAACTCAGGGCCCCATTCCTCAGGGAGCCCCCAGAGAAAAGCAGTCAATCACTCCCATGTCCTCCCGGTCTCCGGCCGCACTCCGTGCTCACCCGGCCTGTGACCGAGCGTTTCTATCTCTGGCACCCAACTCAGTGTGGAGTCTCCAAACCCAGCAGATCCCTGCGGTGCGCTCCCGCACCGCTCCTCCCGGGGGAGGAAGGGGAGTCTCCCCGGCTCTGCTGCTTGTTGGGTCCCTGCTGGAGGAGCAGTGGCCCGACTGTGCCGCGGATCACGGTTTATGGCAGCCCCGAGCTGAGAGCCCGCACCTCGGCTCCGTCTCTGCAGCCAGCTTCCCCACTCCGATACCTGGGAGCTCTGCCGCACTCAGGCACCCCCGGTCTTTCTGTGACCCCGAGGGTCCTGAGACCACACCGTCCTGCGAGGGTTCCACCCCCCTCTTAGCCCCTGGAGAGACGTCCCTCAGCAGAGCCAACTTCTAAAAGTTCCAATTTTGTGCTCCGCTGCTCTATCACTTGCCAGAAGCGGCTGACAGAGGGCCCCTTCCCTGCTGTCTATCCTCCCGAATATCGCCTCGGATTCACTTCTCCACACGTCCTACCTTCCAGAAAGTGGTCGCTTTTCTGTTCAGAGAGTTGCTGCTATTCTTTTCTTTGATCTCCTGTTGAGTTTGTAGGTGTTCAGAATGGTTTGATCCCTATCTAGCTGAATTCCTGGGAGCACAGGAAATTTAGGTCTCCTGCTCCTCTGCCATCCTATTTATTTATTTATTTTGAGAGAGACAGGGAGCATGAACAGGGGGAGAGGCAGAGGAAGAGGGAGAATAAGACTCCTTGCCGAGCCAGGAGCCTGACGTGGGGTCAGCATGGGGCCTGGACGTGGAGCTCGATCCCAGAACCTGGAGATCATGACCTGAGCTGAAGGCACACGCTTAACCATCTGAGCCACCCAGGTGTCCCTTCCTTATCCTTTATTATCCAAAATATCCTCATTCAGTTGCAACCTGAGAAACAGGCAATAAAGTCACAAATGTCTTTCCTTTCAGAATTTTGTTGTGGTTTTGTTTTGTTTACCACTTTGTACTAGTGTTAGCTTTATTGTCCCAGAAGAGGAAACGGTAAACATCATGTTAATTAAATTTCGGTAATAACTTATTTATAGTGTAGATATTTTTTACATTCTCAGTGTTATTTTAGTTTGAAAGGGAAGGCACAAGGCTCAGCTGTAGAGAATGCCATGGCAACCTGAGCTGAGGTGGTCCTGAATGCTCTAGACTGCTTCAGGCTTCCTAGTGGTATTTTACAGTTCCGTGCAAGGTGAGGTATGAAAGAAGAAGGTGAGGACCTTCTCACCTAAATAACCCTGGTCTAAATAAATGCTCCAACAAGGTTTTTGACCTGGAGTTAAAATGCTCCAGCTCCATTGGCTGACTATAATGGGGCTGCTCCTCTGTTAAATTGTTAACTCCTCAAGTTAAATTTCATGGAAGCCCCTAAATTGTAGGAGTTCAACTATATTCTCTAAAAGAGAACCCAAACAATGTGAATCTAAATCCAAGTACCCCTTTCCGGTCATATCTGACTCCTTGGAGCTTCTCCTCTGTCGTGTGCCTCACTGTGCCATTCCCCACCCACAGGAGCCTAAGCATTAGCTCTGTGAGACTATTGGCTAAAGGTGAAAATCTCATGTTTTCAATTTTGAAAGGAAACTAGTACTGCTTGAGTATTTCTAGCTTCTGGTATTAGATGTAGAAATAAAACCGTTTTTTAACGTTTTCCCTAAAAATCTTAGAATAAGATGAAATGGGGAAATTTTCTAGTACTTCGTTTTGGCAACCTCAGGGATGTGCTTCCCGAGGGTCTCATGGGGAGAAACTGATGGCTCTCAGAGTGGGGATCGGCTTCGTATTTACCATTTATCTTTCTAAGGAATATTAATCTCTTAGAAATGATAAAGCAGATATGTAGAATCTAACATATTAAGTGAAGTCCATTTAGGTGAACTTGGAATGTCAGCATGTATTGATTTATAATGAACATCTAAGCTGTTCTGGATGTACCTAGTGTGGAGTATTTGATAAGGACAAAAGAAGTTCCAATTTAATATAATTTACTAGTTAAGATTTAGTCAAACAATAAGATGTGACATTAAGCATATCACTAACTATATATATTTTAATTGTATACACAGCTATAGCTACGGGTTTGTTTATCGATCATATATTTTTTTTTCTTAAACAAATAGCTTTTAGTGTGCCCTTTCTATCCTTGTAGGGGAGATTAAATAAATTGCAGTTAGAAAATGCCCCAGGGTACTCTGTTTTTAATTTTTACTCCCTCTGTGGGCACCTTGAGTTTTCATTCTGAAACAAACCCAGTCTGTGTCATTACATAAAAAGTCCAAATCCCTAGCACGTGGTACAAGACCCTTCACCATCCGTGGCCACAATAACCTATTTAATCCATATGAGTCTCCCATTCAAAATGGTATTTCAGCCACCATCCTCATTTGTTAATTACAGATTCTATATATGTTAGTCTAAGAGTTTTCAATATTACAAAAGTTGTTTTTCACACAAGGGGTAAATCATTCCTGACATTACCAGTTGGAGTTACTAAATCTTGAAAAGGCTTGATATCATTGGTAAAATATTAGGTAGTATCTAACTCTGGATGTCACTAGCCCCCTGCAAGAGACATTGTCAATAAAATTTCAGCACTTTTTGTAATGATTTTGACTTTGATCACAAAAGCCAAATTTTATATTTCTGTGTTCAGATTGCTCTTTCACACAGGAAGAAAAGACAAAAAATATTATTATTATTTTAAATAGAATGGTGGTTGCCAGGGGCTGGGGAAGGGGGAGTTAGTGTTTATTTTTTAAAAGATTTTATTTGTATGACAGAGAGAGACACAGCGAGAGAGAGAACACAAGCAGGGGGAGTGGGAGAGGGAGAAGCAGGCCTCCCACTGAGCAGGAAGCCCAATGTGGGGCTCGATCCCAGGACCCCGGGATCATGACCTGAGCTGAAGGCAGACGCTCAATGACTGAGCCACCCAGGCGCTCCAAGACAAAAATTATTTTTATTCCCTTAGGCATTAATCTTTTATTTAAAATTAATATTTATTGGAGAACTTGGAAAGTAAACAAAAAAAGAAAGGAAGAAAAGAAACTATCCAGATTTCGGGAGATGATTATTATTACTTTGATGTACACCTTTTTTTTTTTTTTTAGGATTTTATTTATTTATTTGACACAGAGAGCACACGCAGGGGGAGCTGCAGGCAGAGGGAGAGGGACAAGCAGGATCCACTGAGCAGAGAGCCGAACATGGGGCTCCATCCCAGGACCCCGGGATCATGACCTGAGCCAAAGGCAGCTGCTGAACCAGCTGAGCCACCCAGGTGCCCCACATGTTTTTTTTGTTTTTGTTTTTTTTTAAGATTTTATTTATTTGAGAGTGAGCACACAAGCAGGGGGAGCAGCCGGCTATGGGAGGAGCAGGCTCCCTGCTGAGCAAGGAGCCTGATGTGGGGCTTGATTCCAGGACCTTGGGATCATGACCTGAGCGGAATGAAGACTCTTAACTGACTGAGCCACCCAGGTGCCCCACATCTTTCAAATATTTTTCTGTCCATATACATTTTCTTATAAAACTAAGGTCATACTATACATTTTGTTGTGTAACTTGCTTTTAAAAACTTAACACTATATTACGAATATCTCTATAAGTAAAAATTCATCTATATTCCTTTATATGAAATATAGTAATTTATTTAACCAGTTCCTAGTTATTAGATATTTAAATTGCTTGAAATATTTTCTTGTGGTATAAGTGAACATCCTTGAGGTAAAATCTTTACCTAGTTCTCAGTTATTACCTTATAAATTTTTAGGAGTGGAATCATGGAGTCACATTTTATTTAATTAGACAATGGGTGCAGGATGTGCAAAATTTCAAAAGGAAAAATAGGATATTCAGTGAAGAGTAAGGCTCCGTTCTTCCTCCTGGGAAGTAACTACTTATGGTGGTTTCCATTTATTTTTCAGGAAACATTTCATGCATTTATAAGCTTGTATAAATCCTTTAGTATGCCTGTTAGGAGACTAGTAAAATGGCTTCAGTAGAATTTGTTTTGTAATTTCATATGCTAAATAATCACAGGCAAAACTTTCTACAATAAGGCAACACTGAAGTATCTCAGTTCTGTACTTAACTTAGATTTTTTTTTTTAAGATCTTATTTATTTATTTGACAGAGAGAGAGACAGCGAGAGAGGGAACACAAGCAGGGGGAGTGGGAGAGGGAGAAGCAGGCTTCCCGCTGAGCAGGGAGCCCGATGCGGGGCTCGATGGCAGATGGTTAACGACTGAGCCACCCAGGTGCCCCATTTAATTTAAATTTTATTTTTATGTAATATATCATTTACCAACTACTGTGATATTTTTCATTAAAAACACTTAAAGTATTTATATAGATAAATTTGAAACACTCGATAGCAAAAAGAATAATATAATGAAGCCCCAAGTACCCAACTGGTATGCACATTTTATGGCTTTTAATAAACAATGCCTAGTTTTCTCTGTAAACTGTTTTTACTGATTTATACTCCTACCTGCTCTACGAGATTTACACTAGCTTCAATTTTGTATTGTTGAATTTTAGAGCTGCTGTGTTCAATGTTGTATGCCTATCTTTTTTTCTTTATATAATCTTTTTTAACAAGAGTAACTTGGTAGTAGGAAGGGAAGATGATAGGAAAGATAAGGCCTGACTGTTGCAGTAGGCCAATAGATTTAATCTAGCACAATGCTGCCAGTCTCCTTGGTGTAGCTTCCTGGTTCCGTGTGTTTGGAAGAATTATGGGAACACATCCAGGTTCTGTGGGGGGAAGTGCTAGAACTAAATAGTAATGTCTACTAAAGGAAAGGGAGGAGGTGGGGAGGACTGTTGGTACCCACGCCATGTAGTTTGCTGACTCTGCTTTAGCTAATGCACGTAACAGCTTGCTTTTGTACCATTCTTTTGTTTAGGAGCCATAAAGACCAATTTGGTTTAATAAAAAGGTGAGGAGACGTTTCTGTTGACCTCTAGATGCCCAAAGCCTACTTTTACATTGACAACCTTTCTTAAAAATAAGTTGCTCTTTTGAAATGGACTCAGTAGTGCTGGTACACGTGTAAAGAGGATGCTGCTGCACCATCATTAGGGGGGCATGTGCGGAGGGGGTGTCTGTTCTTAGAAGCAAGAAAGGCTGGCATTGGCCCGGTCACACGGCTCTACCTGACTCCAGGCAGGACCAGGAATCTGTTCAAGTCGCCCGTGTGGTTTGTGGTCATGGAACAGAGAAGCTAATTGACCCACAAGAAATCAAACCCCAAATCTTATTTTTAATCTTATTTAATTTGATTTAAGCTTACAGAGCTCACCAGCCTCAACAAAAGTATATTTAAAAAATATCAAGTATATCAAGTTTTTGAGAGCTACCGTTTCACGAACCAATAGAATGGTAAATTTAGAACGCACCTTTGAGACCATTGAGACAAAGGCTAGGCAAACTACATCCCATAGGCCAAATCCAGCCCACTGCCTGTTTTTGTAAATCAAGTTGTATTGGAATGCAGCCAGGCCCATCTGTTTATGTATTGTCTATGGCTGCTTTTGCCTTACAAGAGCAGAGTTGAGTAGTTGTGACAGACTATATGGACCACAAAGCTTGAAACATTTACTATCTGGCCCTTTATAGAAAACGTTTGCCAACGTCTGATTCAAACCAGGCTTTTCATTTTGGAGAGGTAGAGATTGGGAATCACCTCAGTTGTGTAACTTGAGAAAACAGCTGGCTGAATTCCCCAGATCCCCAATGTTAGGATGCAGAGCCACAGTCCCTTAAAGTTTCTGTGAGAGAGAGCATTTTCACATCTTCTGGAAGTGCTACTCTTCCTCTTCAGGCAGGATGTCACTCCCTCCTCCACCATCTTATGTGCTTACTGCAATAAGGGCAGAATGAAAACTGTCCTATGCTCCTACAACGCTTCACACATTCCTTGGTTATCCCATTTATCAAGCTGAATTCTAATCATTTGCTTTTCCCACTAGATGGTGAGTTTGTTGGGTAGAGAAACCATGCCATATTTGTCTTTGTAACCCAGATACCCAACACAGGTGACAGAGTAAATCTCTAACAACTATTTGGTCATTGGTTTGCATTTGACACATCATCTTTAGTGGCTATTTTAAGATAAATTTCAGCTATTGTAAAGATGAAACGCAAACGTTATGGTTGATAATTTTCCATTCCTGAGCAAGCGCCTCCTCACCCCTAATCTCCCAGCAATAGTTGTTCAGAGCCAAACCCTGTAATAGAAAGGTAACCAATCTCATCATATTTTCAATGCACCTGCTAAGTAATGGCCCCAAGCCTCAGAGCCAATCTTGACCTGCATTCCTGGCAAGTAGAGAAGAGCCTGACATAAGTCAAGGGCAATAAAAATGGACTGGAGAGATGAAAGCTAGAATGAACAGGACATGGCTGGCTGACTATGTAGGGATGTTGAGAGTCTGTGACTCTCCAGGTTCTGTCAACTTTCAGAATGTGGGAGGAAGAGCACTTTGGTAAGGGAGGAGTGGGTGGAAGTAGGTATGGTACAATCAAGCGGAGACACTCGGTAGGCAGAGGAGTATATGAATCTGGAGCTTTTGTATTAAATCTGGGTTTAGATGAAATCATTCAGAGAGTAGATAGAAATTGAGAGTAGAGGATTAGGAGCAGAAGTCTAAAGATCAGAAGTAAGTAAGGATTTAACAAAGTAAGAGGAACTCTCCCTGAGAAGGATCACCTGGAGATGTGGGAGGAAGACAAAAGTGGGGTGTCCCAGAAGCCTAGGGCTGAGAGGAGGAGAAATGTCAAGTAGGAAAACGGCAAAAACGTATGGTGCTTTGGACTGAGTGATACGGAGGTCTCTGATAACTTGGCTGAGAGCAGCTTTAGTGGAGGAGTAGACTTAAAAGCCAGTTTCTACGGATTGAAGAGTTAATGAGGAGTAGGGAAGAGGCGTTGAACAGATTTTACTCTTAAGACACAAAAGAAAAAATCGAGAGAAAAACAGAGAAATGAGATGGTAACTGGAAAGTGGGTTTATGTTCCATTAAACGGTTAGCATTATTGATTTAATAATTGTTGGAAAGGAATCTACCAGGTGTCAGGACCATGGGGGGAGTGTTTAAAAGTCAAGTGGAAAAGGAGACATCACCAAGAGGGAGAGGAATTTATCTCTATGAGCCTAGGTCTCTTCATATGTAAATGGAAATAATATCTTCCTGAGAAAGATGTTGGATGTTGAAATGAAATAACATAATCAAAAACATTTTGAAAATAGCAGAGCACTAAAGTTCATTACGCTCTGTGTTACTGACTCCAGTTTATTACCTTGACTCAATGCCTGATTAGTCTCTGTCATGGAGACTTAGTATTAGAATCTAGTTATGATTAACCTTGTCACTGCAGCTCAGAAATCAGGGCTCAAGTCCCTTCTCCTGACAATTGGATATATTCTGGTGCTTTGGATGCCAGATAACTTTTGTGTGTGTAGAAGAACACTTAACATGAGAGCTCCCCTCTTAAATTTATTAAGTGTATGATGCAGTATTGTTGATGATAGGTACAGGGTTGTACAGCAGATCTCTAGAACGCATTCATCTTGCTTAACTGAAATTTTATGGCAACTGATTAGCAGCTCCCCATTTCCTCCTCCCTTCAGATACTGACAATTATCATTCTACTTTTTGATTCTATGAATTTAGCTCTATTTTAGATACCTCATATACGTGGAATGGTGCAGTAATAGTCTGTGACTGGTGTATTTCACTTAGTATAATGTACTCAGGTTTATCCTTTTTTTTTAAGGCTGATTCATATTCCATTGTAAGTATATACCACATTTTCTTGACCCATTCATCCATTTATCTGTCAACAGACATTTGGTTGTTTCTATATCTTGACTGCTGTGAATTGTACTGCAGTGAAGGTGGGATTGCTAATAACTCTTTGGGATCTCTATTTCAATTCTTTAGGAGAAATACCCAGGAATGGGATTGCTAAATCATATCCAGGTTGCTTATTTAATTCAGTTCATCAAAGTAAGCACCACGTACAAAGTAAATCAGGGGTGCTACTATAGTGCACATGTACAGGGCACTGTCCCTGGATGTTCTGTGGATACAAATGTCTCAATCAGTAGGCTGAGAGGTACACATGATTAGCCTAATAATGCCCAGGAGTGGTAAGGATGGGCTGAGTTTGGGGACCAGACCAAACTTCAGTTGGTTAAGAGTCTCCATTTTCTTGGAACTAGATGGTGAAGAGATCATATGACAGAAGTCACCCGAGCTAGAGTTTGGTGAAACCTGAGTGCTCAATTTTTTGTGATGTAGAAAGTTGGTTGTAGGCTCTGGTATCATGAAGTAAAATGAAGAAGACAAAATCGGAACCGTATTCTCTTGAAGGACAGTGGCTTAACTCCCAGTGGGAGCACCAGGAAGGAGACTTTGACTGTGGGATCATTTCCTAAGGAGTTAAATACAGATCGAAGTGACAGAGAAACCTAGAGGATTATAGAAAATGCTTGACTGAGTTCTACTTTTTTTCCCATTACACAAATTCAGTTAAATATGTCTGAACAAGCAAGAGTTATAAAAATAGTAATTGTACCCTACCCACTAATTATTTCCTTCTTCAGAATGAAGGAGTTATAACAGAAGCAAGCAACATAATTAGCAAACTTCATTACTGTTTATTTTCATTTATACATTTTCTTATTTATACCCTATCTCCTCCCACAAAGGAGCTGAAGTGACTGTTATTCACTTTATGTGGCTTTATTCATAATTCATTATTCAGGAGACCCCAGTTTCCTTGGAAATGAAATTTATGTTAATTTGAGTATTTTTGCTTCCAAAATTTGACCGTACATGGTAAATCAAAATCTCTTATGAAAGAACAATTCAGAAGAATATCCAAGTCCTCCAAATCTTTCACAAATTCCTTTGGAACACAACTGTATCCCAAGATGAGTTACACTCCCATGTCTGTTGGGGGTGGGGATCAGGGCTTGGAAAAAACAACCTCAACAATAAATGACTAGCAAATCCTATCAAGGATGATGGGAAACAGAAAATCAGTGTTCGTGCTGGGAATTTCAGTGTTGGGAATTTTAGCAATTCCCAAACTGGCTCGCAATCCTCCTTTGTGTCCTCTGCCTTTTCCAGGCTTTACTTCGCTCCGTTAGAATAGACATGTACCTTCCACCTCGCGCTCATGCGCTCGCTATCTCTCTCTCTCTCTCTCTCTCTCTTTCTCTGACACGTTGCTTTTGGATTCCTGAGCTGATCCAAGTGTAAGAAGTCTGGCTGCTTTGAGATCACCCTGTTGGTGGTTCATTTTCAAGATCCTGGAAATTAATTCTGAACTGGAGCATGATTCTCCCTAATTTGGTCTTAGTTCTGGTCTTGTGTCTCCACTCCGTCACCCAAGCCCAAACTCCTATGAATGTTTAAGAAAAAGCACTTCCTTATTAACAGAACAAAAACATTTGACTTGTTTTTAAGTGATTAACCAACAGTACAGAGCTGGTCACTCGCAGGCATACATACCACTAGAAACAAACTTTGGCAGATAACAACACCAGACTGGTGACAATCTTTTCTGATAGCAATCACTTAGAAGCTGGTTTGGTTTTGTTTTTAATATGAAAGTAGAGCACCATTTTGAGACTTCAGATCAAATGATGATTCACTGGGTATACACACATCAAGTTTTGTGTATACTTGCATTTGTATATGTGCAGGAATGGGGTCAAAGACTGTACCTCAGAGGGGGGCAACATCTAAGAGTGGGGCTGGGAGGTGTGAAGGGGAGCTTTCATTTTCTGCTTCCTATACTTGTATCCTGTAAGACTGAGATTGTTCTGAGGAGCAGGTATTAGTTTTAATTAACAGCTTAAGGAATAAAAATATTATTTCTAACAAGCATTCACATATTTAAGACAACAGCATTGTGAAACAATAGTGTCACCACTGACTCGAAATCTTTTTTATTTTTTACAGTGGTGTTTTCAATTTAATGATATATGGTATATTTTAGGTTTCGTCATAATGAATGAATGAAAATTAAAAAGAAAAAAATTATCCAAGTAATTCTTATACATAAACCCTCTGTTAACTTTGTATATCTTGGCTCCGGATTCTACAATTTAGTCCTACCTCTGCAACTAGGATTATAACCTTTTAATATTGTTACTTAAGATCTTGTGTACAAATCATTTATTCAGCAGGCTTATTGAACATCTTCTCCCCATGAATCTCCTTCAGTTACACAAGCTAACCTTTATTTTTTTTTTAAGATTTTATTTATTTGAGAGAGAGGGAGAGCAGAGGGGGAAGCAGACTCCTCACTGAGCAGGGAGCCTGATGCGGGGCTTGATCCCAGGACCCTAAGATCATGACCTGAGCCAAAGGCAGACACTCAACTGACTGAGCCACCCAGATGCCCCAAGCTAACTTTTATTGCATGTTTTGCATGCCCGAAGCATGGTCTTTAGTGCGTTATATATCTTCTTTCATCTTCATATCACCTCTATACATTAGAAATATCATTAACCCCATTCTCCAGATGAAGACACTGAGGCACAGATGAGTAACTTCAAGACTGTACAGCTAGGAACTAAGGTAGCAGTCATTTGAATCCCAGAGGACTGAATCAGGCTCTGGCTCAACAGCCCATCTTTTTAAACAACTACTTCACAGTGCCTTCCAGATCACAAGGTCAGTGTAATCTAGGAGGAGGCGTTTTACAAGTAAATATTTTTTTTTTTTGAAATTGGAACAACTTGAGTTTCCAACCAGAGGCTATAAGTACAATAGGGTCCACCCATATAATGTAAGATTTGAGGGACATTTAAAAAGATGATGTAGAGGTTGATCCATTGACATAAAAGCAAACTCTCTTCATATTATTAAGTGGAAAATATTACAACAGTACTTACAGTATGATTAAACTTTATGAAAAAGTGTCAATGTGAAAAGTAGACTACTGGGGGCGCCTGGCTGGCTTAGTCAGTGAAGCGTGTGACTCTTGATCTTGGGGTCGTGAGTTTGAGCCCCACATAGGGTGTAGAGATTACTTAAAAAAAATAAAAGAAACACACTTTCAAAAAAGTAGGCTAGTAAGCATTTCAGGTCAGAACATTGGGGAGCACATCACTGATCACTGCACTGTCCCCCACTGAGCTGGATAAGGCTTCTCCCGGTCTGCTCAACAGAGGCCCGGGCAGCCACCCCCAGTCTACCCCAGGTGGCCCTTGAGATGAATCCTCTTTGTCTTTTGAATATTTGTTCTTTGATTCCACTGCCAGAATCCACTCACCACGTGTTTTTCCTTGATTTCTCTCATTATCTCTTATTCTCTTGTCTAAGTTCTGTGTCTGTCCTTTTTATACACTCTTCTCATCTCTCCATTCGTACACTGGACCCTGGGTTTCTACTACAATTATCCCTTTCTTCCACATCATCACCTTTTGCTTTTCTGTTAGTTCATTTCCATAAGCAAATATGTTCCATTATCTACAATCATGTTTTTTAAAGGTTTTCTTTGGATCCCATATTCCTCTCCAGCTACTGCCCTTTACAGCGCATCTCCCGAAGAAAGCTGTAGATAGTGTCAGTTTGTACCCCCTCCCCCTCCTAGGTCCCCCACAGCCCCTCCCAGCAGGCTTTGCCCTCCACCTCTGCACTGTAACCGGGCACATCCGGTTTCCTTGATTTCCTTCTTGCCAAATTCAGTCATCAGTTCTCAGGCCTTGTGTTACTTAAACTCCCTGCAGCCTTTGAGGCTGTGGAGACTCCTGTCTTCCTTAGTTCCTTTCTTCCCCTGGCTTCTAGGATACCAGAGTCTCCTGGTTCTCCTCCCGTGTCTCTCACCGTGTCATCTCAGTGTCTTCTGCTGATGGCCACTCTGGCTCACCACTTCCCTTCCCTGTCTCCATTCCTTCCCCATGGGTTGCCATCTGGCCCCGTGGTATTAACATCATCTGTCGGCCAACGAGGTCCCAGTTTTTAACTCTGGGTTCATCTTTCCCCTGAATTCCAGACTTGTATATACTATTGTTTACTTGAGTGTCTAAGAGGCGTCTTATGCTTCACATGTGCAAAACAGAGCACGTGATTTCCACCTGTGGCTGGGACTGCTTGCTGCCCTCTAGGAGCCGTCCTCCCCTTCTTCTACTGTAATGTTAGTGACTTCTACTGGGCCTATGGCCACTCAGGATAAAGTGGACATGGCTTACATTTCTCAGTCTCTTCTGTAGTGTGTTCTAGCCAATAAAATGTAATCAGAAGTACTGTGTGGCTGCTTCTGGAAAACATTCACTTATTGTACCATGTTTACAAACTATACCTTAAGGCAGTTTCCCTTAAGACACACATTCTTGGCCCCCGTGTTTGCCTTTCCTCCCTTCTGGTGCCTAGAATACAAATATGATGGCTGGAGCTCTAGTGTCCATCTTGGTGAGGCAGATGAGGACAACATCCCAGAGCTAGCTGAGTGGTAAGCTGAAAAGATGTCTGAGGGTCCTTGAGCAGTCACAGCAGTCCTGGACTATCTGCCTCCAGGCTTCCTTCCATGATGGAGAAGTGAAGATCGCCCTTGTTCAAGCCACTGTCACTGTGCCTCACAGCTGAATCTATTCCTATCCAATACATTCAATACCTATGTAGTCCATATTTTATCTTTTGTCTATGAGAGAACAATCCTCCTTTTACATACTAGGCTCTTTGGAATATTTGGGAAGTCAAGGAAAACTTTTCTTATATATTCGTCACTAAACGTATAAAGTTAGTAGAAAAGATGATTTGCTTTTACACAAATTTGTTCACCAAATACATTTTCTAGAATATATTTGTTTCTAATGAAGATTTATACTTCTATTTTCTCAGGTTTTTAATGAGTTCTAATAAAAACCCATTTATGCTGCTGAGATTATACTCCTCTCCAAAAGGATGATTATCATCATCCATTATTTTGTGCTGGTTTGAAAACTTTCATATGACAGGCCTGAAATAAAATACATCCTTCCTGATGCATAAGTCATGTCCAAATATGAGTTGTCTCAGGCTAGAATCCTTTAAGAAGGCTAGGTTAAGTCAGTTTATGGTAAAAGCTCAGTAAGTATTTGTTGTATGAGTAAGTAAATAAATGGTATATTCTCCTGTAAATCTTTAGCTATACAAAGTTATTGTGGTAATTTTATTTATTTTTGTTCAAGATTTTATTTATTTATTTGACAGAGAGAGTGAGAGAGCATAAGCAGGGGGAACAGCAGAGGGAGAGGGAGAAGCAGGCTTCCCGCTGAGCAGGGAGCCCCACGTGGGGCTCCATCCCAGGACCCTGGGATCATGACCTGAGCCGAAGGCAGACACTTAATGACTGAGCCACCCAGGCGCCCCTATTGTGGTAATTTTAAAACAAACTCACAAATTCTTTGCCATCCTCTCTCTGCCCCTGAATATGGACGAGACTTGGTGACTGGCTTCTATCAGAATGCAGCAGAGGGGACACTGGGTGTCTACCAAGACTAGGTTAGAATAGACAAGCACCTTCCACCTGGCACTCTCTCTCTCCCTGACACTTTGCTTTTGGATTCCTGGGCTGATCTAAGTATAGGAAGTCTGGCTGTTCTGAAGCCACCATGCTGGAGAGCCTGAGGAGCCCCGGCCATTCCAGACTGTAGCTGATTGCGTTTTCCCAGGCTCACCTGCCAGACCTGGGAGCGATTGAGCCTTCCAGTTCTTCCTATCCTCCGCTTTTGAGCTTTGTTCTCCATGGAGTGTGGCAGAGCTGAGCTCTCTCTGCCCAAAACGCAGACTTATAGCAGGATAAATATTGTTTCAAGCCTCTATGTTCAAGGGTAGTTTGAATAGCAACCATGGTAATGGACCCATTCCCTGACATAGAACGCTGAGTCTGTTTGTTGCCATGACAGTATTATTGCTTGATCATCATGGAGAGGACTAGGACCCTTCCGTGCATTCCCTTTCTGAATAATTCTCTCTGTGGCAAAGGGCATTCTTGCAGTCACCAGCAACCTCTGTGGTCACTGGTTAGAAAGGGTTTCACTTCTTTCATCTTTTCCCAACCTAGAGAAATGTTGCCTTTCAAAATGGAAACAAAATCAGCTCTTTCAAAGCAAACTTCCTTAAGATGTAGTTTGTAAATATGGTGCAGTAAAGGGATGGTTTTTTCCTTGTCTTTGCCCTAGAAAGAGCCTGGAATGTGCTTTAGTGTAATCCAGGTGACCAGGGAATGTGCTCAGGACAGGAACAAAGTTAAGTGTACAGAAAACCATAGCCTCATTAACCTGTCTGAGGCAATGATATGCTAAGTGAAAAGCAGCAGGTGATGAACAGTTTGTAAAAAGGGGAACTATATTATCACTTCTTCAGTGTTTCCTTGGGAAGAAGGTAATATCCATATAGATTCTCTAAGCCAAAATATGCCTAGACTGGAGAAAGCAATCTAATGTAATTCCGTTTTAGCATGCTTCCTCAGTTGGAAAATTCTTGCACAAATGGATGATATATTTGACAAATACAGCGCCCAGTATAAATCAGTACAGGGTATTCTGTTTTATAAATTGATCTATGAATTTGGTTAGCATTTATTTGTGCCTCTAAACCTGATCATTTCAGAGAAAGCTTTTAGGATCAATTTCCTAGACCACTGAAGACTGTTGGCGTCTCCACCAAGGTAATGATGCCTCATAGGATTCTAGAGGAAGTTGCTAGCTAATTTCTTTCTTTCTTTGATCCAAGTTTCACTGTTGCAGGAAAGAGTGTCTAATTAGAAGAAGCTTCCAAACATTACTCCTCATCTGGATGATTGCCAGGCCCAAAGAGCACTTTCTAGACCCAATATCTGGGAGGCCACTTTCTTCCACAGCGGGACCTATCTTCTCACTTGAGCTTTGTGATTGTAACTTCTGAAACCTCAGATTTTTAATTCTCTTTAAATGTAAGCATATCACTCTGGTGAGTTTGGGTTTATATGCCCAGTTTGAGTGGCTTTATCTAAAAGTCATTTGGACAGCTAAATATGACAGCCATCTACTCTCTAAGAAGCTTTCGTTTCAGAAGAGGGAGATATAATTAATTAAATTGCATTTTGATCCTGGTGAGTAGACATTCTTTGATCATTTTATTATGGTGTCAGAGAAACTGAGCACATCTTAGAATGCAATAGTAAAATGATGAAGAATTTTACTTTAGAGAGGGATCATTACCTCTCAGCGTCTTCCATTAAATCTTCTCCTCCCTTCCCCCTCTCCGCCTATAATCTGTTCTTCTTTGCCCTTTTCACTTCCCACTAGATAGACCAATAAAAGGACATTATCAATATATTCAAGTTGCCTAAGATTCATCAAGCTATTCATAAGATTTTTTTATGAAAAATAAAACCATTTAAAGTAATTTAGCAAGCACACACTATTTAAATTTTTTGTTACTAAGGTGACAACAATACACACAATTTTAGTTTTTAAATTTTAGGCCAAAGTGTTCATTGGGATTTAGCAATAACTGTTTTTTACTATCTCCAAAAAAAATTTATGTTAGGAGGATATGTATTTTTTTCCTTCACTTTCTGTTTTGTTCTTTATTTTTGTAAAAGGAGGAAATCAACTGGCATATATTTTTATGAATACAAAAAGGAAAACCTTTTGAGAGGAAATGGCTACTTTCTGAATCTCTTAATACAGATTGAAATTTATGTGCATTGAATACATTAGTGCTGAAAAATACTCAGAGTATAATACCCAAGTACCACTCGTGGGTGGCCACTTATGAAGTGAGACACTTTAGTGATGTTCTTACATCCTATTGTTAGCCTCCCTATAAACTGAGTCACTTGGATTTAAAGAATAAATACCTTTCGGGCGCCTGGGTGGCTCAGTTGGTTAAGCGACTGCCTTCGGCTCAGGTCATGATCCTGGAGTCCCGGGATCGAGTCCCGCATCGGGCTCCCTGCTCAGCAGGGAGTCTGCTTCTCCCTCTGACCCTCTTCCCTCTCGTGCTATCTCTCATTCTCTCTTCCTCAAATAAATAAATAAAATCTTTTAAAAAAAAAAGAATAAATACCTTTCTAGGGGAAAATGAGAATCTAAAAAGATTTTTTTTTAACCCTGAGAGTTTCAAAAGATAAGCCATTTCCCTAATTATGAAACATCGCAATAAAGAAAAGTTTCAGTATTTTGACTCCTTGGCGAATATTTAAAGGCATTCTGAAAGCGCCCAACTTTAGGGTTAACAACGTAGTGTGATAGGCCCTGGGTCACAGGTGATTCCCTTAAAAGACACCTGGACAGTCTTCTTCCCTTTAATGTTTTTGTTTCTCATTTTCCACCTGATCAAATTTCTTGTTTTTCCAGTGGCTCTTGTGTTATTGCCTGGCTCTCCATTCTCCTTTGAACTATTCTTTAGACTGAATTCTGCACAAATTATTTTCACTGACTGTCAGGGAGATGCTTCATGAATTGTCTTTAAAGCCTGTGCATACACCTCCCCGTGAGACTTCCCCTAGACCAGCACTGGCCTGGTCTGGGGGAGACGATGCTCCTCCACAGCAGCCCCAGGAAAGCGCTGCATGGGGCTCTCACCCAGCACCACGCTCAAGGTCTCTGCCCTACCCAGCCCCTCTTGATCAGGGGAGCCCCCCAGCTCCAAGCTGCCCTTGCCCCAGGGCCAAGGCTGAGAGCTCTTAGTCCCTAAGTTCAGGGCCATTGACAGATTGGCAGCCAGCTACTGAGACCATTGCCCTAAAGATACAGATTTTTTTTTTTAAGATTTTATTTATTTGAGAGAGAGAGAGAATGAGAGATAGAAAGCATGAGAGGGAAGAGGGTCAGAGGCAGAAGCAGACTCCCTGCTGAGCAGGGAGCCCGATGTGGGACTCGATCCCGGGACTCCAGGATCATGACCTGAGCCGAAGGCAGTCGCTTAACCAACTGAGCCACCCAGGCGCCCATAAAGATACAGATCTTTAGGACCTCAGAATGTTGCATGCCTTGCTTTAATGGAAAAGTATCTAGTAAAGTAGATGGTAAAGCAAAACTCCATAAATAAATCTCTACCCTCCTTTAAACAGTATCAGCAAGAAAAAAAAAACCCTCAGTTTTATGCGTTTATACCTCACTTGGTTCCCACATGATTTAAAGTGATTGGTCAGAAAATGTAAAACTTTAACTAGAGAGCATACACTGAAAAGTGAAAAAGGACAGAAAACAAGGGTGGGGACATAAAATGGGGCCAGGAACAAGGCTTAAAAAAAAACCAAAGTATAAAATACTGACCTCTGCTCTGTGTGGGTCACAGTTTGGCTCTAAACTATCTAGCAGGCCCACTATCAGCTAATGGCAGCATCCCAAACACTCAGTTTGCTTGTGAGCATTTTTTTGGGCTGGGGAAGTGGAGAGGTCAGGGTGAGGGGGTGAAAATGCAGGGGCGTCTGGCCAACTCGCTTTTCATTTGGCTTCACGTAGGAGTAGATTTTAACATATCTGGAATAGAAAACGCCCTAGACTGTGTGTTATTAAAACAATCCTCCTCAAATATTGTTCTTCTGAGACAAAGCGCTCATAAATATTGGAAGGCATTGAATTCAGAATCGAGGCAGGCTTGCTTGCCAAGAACAAAACCTTAAAGATGTATAAAGCTCCTCTGTGTCTCTCCTCTCCCTCAAAGTCAGACAGCTCAAAAGATTGATCTATTCTTGCTGTCTGCATTGCTTCACTTCCCCCTCAGTCCTAAAGCCATTTTAATCTGGCTTCCACCCCCACCACGTCACTGAGGCTGATCCTGCTAAGGTCCCCGAAGCATTTTTCAGCTCAGATTTTATTTAGGTCTCAGCAGCATCTGGAAGTTGACTTCTCTCTCCTTCTTAAAATATTCCGTGGCCTGGGTTTTCTTTAACACCACACTTTGTGGATATCTCCCTGTTCTCTGGTCATTCCTTCGACTTGTCCTCTGCCTTCTTCTCCTTTTCCACCTGATTCTTCAATGTTGGTGTTCCTTGGAATTCTGTTCTAGTGCTGAGAAGAACTCCAGATCCGAGAGAGCCCACAACAGTGTTGCTATCATACAGATTAGAAACCAAAACAAAACAAAACAAAACTTCTCATCTCTGTATCCCTTAGAGTAAGTTCATCCAGTTCTTGTTAACTGAATAATAGCAGTGGTGGACATGGTTGCCTTGCTCAATCACGGTTCCACACTCCTTCTGGTGCCTTTCCTTGACTGCAGACGAGAGCTAGGAACCATTTTTCTCTGACTCCCTTGCAGCTAGAGCCTCAAAGGTGATGGAGGTTTCATCCATCAGAGGTCCTCATGTGAAATTTGAACCTGAAACTGATCTAGGTGGAACGAGAAGCGGCAGAGGTGCCCGAGTCATCCATTTAGCTGGTGTGAGGATCTAGCAGATATCACATGGCTCTGGAGCCAGCCATCCTGGTGGGACTTCCTGATGCCTGGAGTGCAGTTAGGGCAGCGTGTTCATTAATGCAGTGATTTTGGTGACAGCCTCCTGATTTGCAGCAGTTCCCCCCATGGGCTTGTCACACAAAAAATTGTCCAAGACTTAGCAGTGGAGATTGGGGGGTGTCTTTCAGGGAAGTTCTGGGTATTGTCATGGGGTAGCTTTCAGGAATTTTCTGATTCTATACAGATATGTACCTTTGATTTTCTACTAACTAGGCTATTTTACAACTCTGAGGTAGAAATTTACTTGTAGTAAACTAAAGAAATGCAAATACTTCTTGTTCATAGCAAAGCAAACTACTTTTTTTCTGGTAGATAGAGAATTGACTTTTGCCCTAAAGAAAATGTAATCCCAAACATTTTCTTTTCATTGCTGTAAAACTACATTAATATGGGGGCCCCTAGTCATATGTGATTATTGAGCACTCACAGTGTGGCAGTGGCAAGTTTGAATTGAGATATGTTGTAAGTGTAAAATACATGCCAGAATTCAAAGTCTCAATATAAAATATGTAAAATAGCTCGCTTTATTCATTAATCATTTGTATGGATCATATATTGAAATAACATCTTGGATATATTGAACTAAAAAACTATTGTCAAAATGAATTTCACCTTTTTTACTCTTATATGGCTCCTAGAAGATGCTCATATTACAGCTGTTGGACAGTCCTGCCCTATAGAATTTCAACCAAGTTCACCTCTATTAGCCAGATTTCAGCATCCCTGCTTGTATGTATGTATATATACACCTAGGTCTACATGTGTATGAGTCTCTAAATTTTCTTTTGAACCAGATAGAACCTGGAAGATGTTCTGTCATTAATGAATGCATTGAATAGAAATCTTTGACACAAGTTGTTTTACATTTGCGGAGAATCTCAGTTTTAACATTTTACTCTTTAACAACCAATTCTACAGGGTTGCTTCAACAGGCCCGATCTAAATATGTTCTTCCAGCCTGCCTAGTGATTTCTGTAAGGACCTAATTCCCTTCTAAAAGAGCTAAGGTGGTTTTCTGACCTGCTACAGCACCCTGATACAATAGCTAAAAATGGAGTGTATACTAGTTTCTGCATTTTACCCCATTTCATCTTCAGTAACAACTCGGAGGCAGGCAAGATACTCTCCCTTTTACAAATGGAGGCACTGAGAGTTGAAGAAACTTGCCCCTCATGACCAGTGGGGAAGTGGTAGCTGATTTGCACTCAAGCAGAATTGATCCCAAAGTCCACCTCCATACCACTGTGCCACTCTGTCTTTCCTCTCCATAAAACAGAAAGGAGAGGGTATCTGTCACTTGGCTGACCCGACGATGGTGGTCTGACAGCGAAGCCCAAGGCTTCAGTCATGCCCTCACTTCTTCTTCCTCTCCTGCTCCCAGGCCCTTTGATCCAGTTGTCTGGTTTTCAGAATCCTGGGCAGCAATTCCAGACTCTGGAATGACATGCCCTTTCCCCCTGCAGCAGAGCAGTAACTCCAACAGGTTTTACTAGTGGAATTGCACTAGAAGTATGTGACTTTGACCATCACAGAGCTTGCTTAAGAGTCTCTCCACCATCCTTGGCAAAGACAGAACAATTACACAGTAATAACTGCTATTAAGGGCTTACTGTGTATGGGATGTTGCACCGGGCAATTTCTATACATTCTCTTTAAATCATTCAGTAACTCAGTAAGGTAAGGGTTAACCCCCTTTTAAAGAGAAGTAATCTGGGTTCAGGTTAATTATGGAAGTGCTGGGATTCCCTTGAAAATCGCCGAACTCTTCTCTGTTCATGGGCTACAGATGACAGAAATTTTCAACATTACAGTTGATACTTAAACAATGCTGGGGGGGTTAGGGGTGCCAACCCTCTACACAGTTGGAAATCCACGTATGACTTTGGACTCCCCCAAAACTAATCCCCACTATTTTTTTAAAGATTTTTATTTATTTATTTGAGAGAGAGAGAATGAGAGACAGAGAGCATGAGAGGGAAGAGGGTCAGAGGGAGAAGCAGACTCCCTGCTGAGTAGGGAACCTGATGCGGGACTCGATCCCGGGACTCCAGGATCATGACCTGAGCCGAAGGCAGTCGCTTAACCAACTGAGCCACCCAGGCGTCCCTAATCCCCCCTATTGACCAGAAGGAAGACTTACTGATTACAGGAAGAGTTGATTAACACATATTTTGTATGTTAGATTATATACTATATATTTTTAAGATTTTATTTGAGAGAGAGAGAGTGTGAGAGAGCATGAGCTGGGGGAGGGGCAGAGGGAGAAGCAGACTCCCCTGCTCAGCAGGGAGCCCCTTGCAGGCTCAATTCCAGGACACCCCCACTCCCCTAATCATGACCTCAGCTGAAGGCAACCGCTTAACTGACTGAGCCACCCAGGTGCCCTTGATTATATACCATATTCTTAATATAAGCTAGAAGTTTTATTAAAATACATTTACAATACTGTGCTATACAAAATCCTCATATAAGTGGACCTGTGCAGTTCAAATTCATGTTCAAGGGTCAACTGTATAGTAAAATACCATTAAAAACTTGTATCAATAATGAAGTCTATGGTATTTTTTGTTCACATGTACCTGAATAAGAAACATGCTTAAGAAAGGAGAATAGCAACAATATTACGTACTCTCCTTCCATTATTAATGCTAGTTTAAAAGCTTGAAATGGGCAGACAACTCAATATTTTCCAGCATGTACCACATTTGCGTTTGATTCATTGCTGTCTCTTCTTACTGCCTGCTTTCTTGCTAGGGTCTACATTTTACACCAGTGCTGCAGAGATATCCAAAAGGATTATTCTGCCCCACTTCAGACCCAGGAAATAGACCTGGTATGAATTATTAATAGTGTTGGCTTTCTAGTGCTTTAATTCTACCTCTTTTTTTCAAGAACGATATTAGTTAAATGCAATTTTTCTTATCACGACAGGAGCTTACTACATTTTGTAGGAAACACTAAATGACTTGAGTAATAGAAGAGACAGTCCTATGTTGATTTCTCCTTGTACTTAGGATGGATTCTCTATCCATTCCACTCCCTATATCCCTGTCAGTGATAGGTTAATAGGGCAATTTTTACACTGGGCTCTTCAGAGCCCTTGAGTTTCCCCAGAGGTGCTCCAGGTAGAGCTGGGAAACAGAGAGGCCTGAGGGGGAGGTTCTGCACCTCACCCCCAACCATTCCCTTGCTTCAGAGAAGCACTTCACTTCTCCAAGAATCAGGCTTTCATGCAAGATTATGTTGGGAGAAAGGACTCTTCTTTTTAAAAAGCTTAAAAATCTTGACTACAACTACGACAGCAGGTGTTTGTACATCTTTGGAATACTAAGAACAATGTCTAAAGACTTTTGTATATCTGAGGATATACAACCAACTGTGCTCTGAACTTAAATGGCGGCAGGTCATGTGACTGGGTTTGCAGGATGGACTTGGCCCTCCGGGGCTGTCCTAATAGACATTCTGCATTCTGGGTGAAGTCGGTTACCATGCTTTCTTATATAATGAGTAAACTTAAAATGACAAGAATTGTAGTAACATTTAGGGGCTGGCAAAAATAGGTGAACAGATTCCACAAATAAACTTGGTTCACATGCTTACATCCAGGTTATTAGGTCAGACCCACAGACCTCCAGCTTCCTCTAGGAGGATGAATATAGTCATTACTCATGTTATTTCATAGGGACTGCCATGAATTTTTTCATTTTTCTGTAATAAGAGCAACTCTTTGTCTACCTTTCAAAGTGTGTAAAAAATGGGAGTGTTTTGTTTCATGTGAGATAAAATCAGAGTTAAAAGGTTGTGCCCAGGGCTTCCTCGTGTGTGTGGACTATGGAGCACCCTAGAAATGCCCACTTTCCTCATGCACGGAAGCTACAGACCAGAAGAAGGCAGGCAGGATTCATTCAGCATGTATCGTATTTATTGAGTGTCCACTGTCATCAGGCATCATGCGAGATTTTGGGGAGGCAATAGTGAGTCAGACTCCTACTCTGCCTTCTTAGAATTTGCATTCTAATGTGGAGGAGGCACGTAGTGAACACATCAAGCATTACATAAACATAGCAATTACGGAATGTGATCATTCCCATGATGCACACCATAGTGGGGGGCAGGGTCCTTTTTAGATAGGGGCAGTCAGCAAAGGCTCTCTAGGAGGGTAGAAACCTGCGTGCATTTTAGAAGGCCACAGCTGGCCTCTTTGCTGGCTGCTGAGGCCATAAATGTGTGGCGTTTACTATACTTGAGAGCTAAATGTGTGCCATCTGCACCGAAGGATCAGCGTGCCGTGGAAACCCTGAGGGGACCCATAGTTGGTGCCTGCCTGAGCAGGAATGGAAAAACACAACGCAGTTAATTTATTAAATGAATAAATTTTTCCTCCATCATCTAACATTTATCAGCACCGTGTTTTATTCATTTTCTTTTATGCAAAGATGGCGTGAAGAATACTTAACATACAAGGAAGATCATTGTCTTTTGCCATTCTACACAAAAATTATTCTTACAACTATGTATAATCCTATTCAAACATGTAAGAGATGCATCTATAATGAAATTTCCTCATTACTTTATTGTTAAGGACAACATGATTTTGGTAAAATAATTAAACACTATAGAAATTAGTTTCATTTTCAAAAACTCTACAAAGAGCATTTAAAATATATTAGAGCGAAGGGAGAACACGATCAAGGAACGACTCCTGTTAATAGAATTTTCCACTTTACATCTTATCCTTCCATTTTTATTTGTTGAACCTTATTTTTTGTTTTTTTTTTTAGCCTATCAGTGGATCATATTTAAAATACCTGAAAGATATACACACACAAAGCGACTGAAATTTACAGCAGAAATATTAGACTTCAGTGTCGCTCAAGCAAATGTAATTCACTCATCCATCCAACCATCCATTCAGTATTTATTGAGTCTACTAACCTAACAGACAAAATATCCTGGAGCCTGAGCCATGTATGCTGGCCCCCTTGTTGGGTGAACACTGTTCATGATTCTTTCTTTACATACTAAGGCAATTCTCTCGAAGGCACGGAAATAGCTGAAATGTGGCTTGATAGCCTACAGTAAAGAGTAATTTGCAATTATCCAACCAAGGTGATAAAAATGGATTAACAGAACAAATCCTGGAGAACTACATAGGGTGGTTTACCTAGGAACCCCAAAGGAAAGAAACCTATTCTACTAAGGAACTTCAGTAAGGCATCTGATTACAATGAAGACATCACTAGTTTCCCTAGGTACCCATTTAGAAACATGACCATTAAAAAGCATCTTGTTCAAAATAGCAAGAAAAATAGAACATATTTAAGTATTATCAGGAAATAGGACCTGAATCAAAATTTTGATGAGGAACATAAAGACTTGAACAAAAGCAGGGAAAATTGTTACTCTTGATGACAAGATTAAATGTTAGAATGCCAGTTCTTTCTGAATTATTTTAAGATTTAAAAGAGGATTTGAAGGTATTAGACAAAATTATGCTAAAATCTAGTAGACCTCTGGATAAACAAGGACAATTAGAATTATTAGGTTACGGGGTGGGAAAGTGTAGGGATTGCTGAGCATTAATATATATTCTAATTAATATAGTTTGATGCTGGTTTAGGGATTAACCAAAGGTATCAATGGAGTTAAACAGAATGTCTAGAAAAATATTCAGGCATATACACAGATTCAATCTATGATTATAGTTGTTCTGGGGAAAATGTCTATGCATTAAAACTTAAGACCTCTTTTTCATATCATGCAATCACATAATTCCAGATGAAGATTTAAATATAAAGGATAAAGCCATATTTTCAGTTAAAGATGTTACATTTGGAACATATGCATTTACTTCTGCTCCCACCTAAACCCCACTTAAGTATGAGTAAAATTGATTTTTTAAAAGGTTTAAACACCCACAAGAACAAAGAATGGGAGAGAAAGCTACAAAACTCTGAAAGACAGGGCAACAAAACTTTGGAAATTAGAAAGCAGAAGAGCCAGTGGTCACGCTGACCTGAATGGTAAGGGTCCAGTGGGGGAAGCAAAGAAATGGCCTTTTTAACACAGTGGAAACCCCCCCAAGGCTCAGGCCACTGGAAGGGGGCAGAAAGGTGGGGTCAAATACAAGGATTTAAGATTTGTTTAATAAGCTATCTCTCTCACCCCTACACTTCGGAGTAGCTTCCCTGCCCACCTAGGTGGAAGGAGTTTCATGCTCTAGAGAAGGTCTCCTAGGCACAGCTGAAAACAGGTGTTCAGTTAAAGTTACACAGTGAATATTGAGGCCTTACCCTTCTTCCCTGATAGACTCTAGGCGGGACATTGGACACACCTTCCCTAGAGGATCTGCCCAGTCCAAGAGAAGAGATACAAAGATACCAAAATTGGAGGCTGCCCCATGAAATGGTTTATTCACCTCCCTCTAGTAAACCTAAGACTGTAGCTCTGCCTCTGGCTAAAGAGAAGTCCATTCCAGATTGGGGGATGGGGAGTCCTGCCTTCCATTGTTCACTCTAGGAAACATCTGATTGAATTGTTAACTCTGCCCCTAAGATGGGATGGATGTCCCTGTGGAGAAGTCTTTGGCCCAAGCACTGATCCTTGGCCCCACTGGTCCCACTATGCTTGTAGGACAGGTGTCTAAGAAAGCACAGTGCAGTGCAGGCAGGCAGGCAGGCGTGTATGCTGCTTCTGGCCATCTGGTCACCCTCAACTGCTCTCCCTGCTCATTATCAAGAACTTCCATAGCAATTATTAACACCTTTTCACTCTAATTCCTCTAACCCTACCTTACCTCCCTTAATTCTTAGTAAATTACCGTACCTCTTACTTTATTAAGAAAATGGAGGCTATCTTATGCCAATACCTCTTCACATCCAAGTTGCTCTCATTTTTTTAACTCCTTCTCTTCTGTACAGAGAAGATGTGTCTTCATTTCTAAACCTAATGAGTCTACTTAATGATCCTGATTCTTCCAACCTGCCCTGGAGCCTTGTCCCACCAATTACTATTTCTTTGTCTTGCATCTTCAATCCATTCCCTCAGCCCACTTGTGAGAATATGTGCAATAGTACTGAGATGTGCCACTCAGACTCCCTTTCAGGACTGAAGGACTTATTCTCCAGATGCTGGGAGTGCTGGTGGAAGGTGGCCCCCAGGCATCAGCCCACTTTAGGAGTTGCCTCAGCAGAAGGAAGTCACCACACTGTCACATCTCCTTCTCTGGGCATCTCTTCTCTAATGACTGGCTCATGGGGTGGTGGGGGGAGATATAAAGACCCTGCCCTCTCACTGTAAATTGGGACAATGCTGAAGGGTCTTCCCAGCTTCAGAGTTCCTCATGTGTCGGTTTCAATGAAACTGCATCTCACCCAACTTCTTCCCCATTCCAATCCTGTCTACTTTCCTTACCTCCCACAGTTCTTAAGCCTGAGAGCATCCCTAGGAGCTAGTCTCCATCGCAGAGTCTGTATTCCAGACTCCCCTCTCTATGACAGCAAGACTGTAAGTCATGGACATTTAAAAATTTGATAAGTGGTACCAAATTGCCCTTTTGAAAGACTGTACAACTTTGCATTTCCATCAACAATCCAGAAAAGTGCCTTTTCCCACACCTTAACTGTCACTATTAGATATTATCAAATTTTCAAATATTTGCCATTCCCTAAGTAACAGATGGTGTCTCATTCTTGCTTGATTTGTATTTTTAAAATTATGAGTAAGAGTGAGAATATTTGCACATATTTACTGGCCATTTATATTTCTTTCCCTTTCATCTGTTTATGTTCTTTGACCATTTTTTTTATTAGATGGCTATCTTTTATGTATTGATTTTTAAGTGTTCTTTGTATAGTAAGAAACCTGCAAATAAGTTTTCCAGTTTGCTGTTTGTTTTGGCTTTGCTTAAGACATTTTTTAATCATTCAAAAGTTTTACATTTTTAACATTATCAATTTTTTCCCTAATGCTTCTTGGTTTCCTGCCATGCTTAAATTGGCATTCCTATTCCAACATTTGGAAATTTCCCTAGTATTTAAAACTTAGCTTCAATGCCACTGCTATCACAAAGATGTCCCTGAGTACCTTGTCTAGAAATTAACCCCATCCAATTCCTTTCCCTTTATAGTAAAATCACATTGCTCATCACATTCTGAATTATAGTTATTTTTATCATTCTCCAAACTCTTCCATTAGATTGTGAGTTACCGAGGGAAGAAACCTCCTTTTAGATATCTGTGTACACATTCCAGTATCAAGGATCTGCTTTGCATACAGTGCTACTTAAATATTTATTGAATCGAAATGAATTAACAGGTACTGTTGGATTAGGTGGTTCTTAATACTCTTCGTGAAACAAAGAGGTGAAATTAAAGCACTTTAGCTAGAACTCCTAGATCTGCCATCTCCAGACCTGAGCCACACCTATAAAGTGCTGACTGCAGGAGCAGCACATGAGTGAAGTCTTAGGGCTTGCAAAGTGACAGGTGACCAGAACACTCCTAGGTAAGTAGGCAGGTCAGGCAGGATGGTTCCTAGCAACAGGGGTTCCATGCTTGGAGCCATGGAACAAAGTGGCCCTCCACTTTACACACAGTGTAAAGACAGCTGAATCCCCAAACAGCACAACCATTCTGCCCCTACCAGTGGGCATAGATTTCTCCTTGGCCATACTTCTGGCTGATGAAGTTCTTAATGGTGTTGAAGACCAGCTACAAGTAGGTAGTCAGGTTCTCAACTAGCTAAATACATTAAGTTACCATCCTAGGTGGATTAGTCATTGCCACCTCATGGAGCCATTAGTACTGGTCCAAGATTCACTGGTTCCAATTGCTCTCCTCGCATTCTCTCTTGAGCCCATTTAAATACAGCTTTCACGCCACCAAAACTGTTCTTAGCAAGGTCATCAGTGACTAGCATGTTGCCAATGCAATGGTTAATTCTCAGTCCTCACCTTACTTGACCTGCCAGCTGCAGGGACCCTGTTGATCCCTCCTTGCTCCTGGAGGGCTGCACTTGACTCCTAAGACAGGATGCCCTTGCAACTTTTCCGGATGCTGCTGCTTTTCCTTGCTGGTTCTTCCTCTGCTTCCTGGGCTCTGAACTTTGTGGTGGTCTCACCTAAAGTACAATCCTCAGAACTCTTCCCTTTTCTATATTCATTTTCTTGGCGATGCCATCCAATCTTATGACTTTCAGTACTGGCCGCCTGCAGACAAATTCTGACTTTATCTCCTCCAGCCAAAGATCCAACTGCCTGTACAATATCTCACTTAGATGTCTACTGGTTACGTCAGTCAACATTCAAAAACTGAACTTCTGATCTCTTCCCCACCCCACCACTCTGCTCTTCTTACAGTCTCTTCACTTCAGTGAATCACGACCACAACCAAGTAGTTTTTCACCAATAACCCTGGTGTCATCCTTCAGTCCTCTTTTCCTCACACCATGTCCAATCTGTCAGCAAATCTATTGATTATACCTTCAAAACACATCTACAGAATCTGACCATTTGTCACCCCCACCACTGGTACTGCCCTCAGCAAATTATGTAACTCTTCTGCTCTCTATGGACTATAATGTACAGGGTTAATGTGTGGACCAGAGTTAAGAGTCTATGTAAAGAGCTCAGCACAATGCTGAGCAAACAGGGCTCAATACAGTTTCACTTTTATTATTTCTGGTCTCCGTTTCAGAGAAGATTTCAAGGAGATAGGACTGGTAAAATTGACGCCATTGGCCCCTTTTTATAATAACGGAATTCTCTTGTTCAACACATGCAATTTCAACTTTTAAGATGTTAACTGAATTGAAGAAAGTAAGATGTGTTACTGGGCTTAGCTTCTAAGGAGGAGAAACATGAAATTTTACCTTACCCCAAACTGTCATAAGAGCCAAAGAAAGGGTTAAATAGTACAATGGCAATTTGAGTCACTGGAATTTTCTAGCCTAAGTAAGAGTAAACTTCAGCTAATTAGACGACTTTAGCCTAGAAAATATTTGTAATTCAAGGTTATATGAGATTGTTACTTACTATATTACACAGCTGAGTATGGAACTAGCTTCGCAACTTGAAAGAATTCTGGGGATTGAGCAAACTCGCCGACTATTTCTACAGCAACAGCTGGGTAGCCGTCATCACTTGTATAAAACTGCCTCACGTTGTTTACCTGTAGTCCCACTTAATCTGTCATCCGTTGCAACTAATTGTTAATAGGTAGAAAAAGTGTGGAAAAGTCTTCAACAGTAATATCTCAAATGTCAACAATATTTTTTTTTATTAAAGATTTTTATTTATTTATTGAGAGAGAGAGAATGGTAGAGAGAGAGAATGAGAAGGAAGAAGGTCAGAGGGAGAAGCAGACTCCTTGCTGAGCAGGGAGCCCGATGCGGGACTCGATCCCAGGACTCCAGGATCATGACCTGAGCCGAAGGCAGTTGCTTAACCAACTGAGCCACCCAGGCACCCTCAAATGTCAACAATATTAAAATAAGCCTGAATTGTATAGGAAACATCTCAGATAAAGTACCCAAAGGCATAAATTAGACCCACATATTTTGCTAATAAAGAAAAACCAATGCACTACAGAAGCAGAAAAATAGTTTCAGAGCATTTAACTTGTCCCTTTAATGTAGTCACTTTGATAATATATGTAGTAAGAAACGGTTTTTTTGAATAGATGAGAAAATGTTCATCTAATTTCATTTTAATGTTTGTGGAAAACCACATTCTTTATACTTTTTTTTCATTTTTTTCTTTCAGTCTGTACAAATATGTGTGTGTGTGTGATCTATCATGTGCTGGATAATGAGAAAAAACAATGATGAGTTGTTATTATTATCTTTTTGTAAAAATATAATCCTTTTACATATGAGAGCTAGCTTATAATGGCTTTGGATGTCTTAAGAGGGGGGAAATAACCCCAATATGAAATCATCAGTTTATTGTGCTTAATTTGCTATTAGCTTTTCTTTGTCCATATTTAATTATGTATTAAACTCTCTGATACTCTGATATATACATGATGTATACAATGTAACAAAATTTTATTTCACAGTAGATGCAAAAGTTACAGTAAACTCCCATTGGGACCTGGGGTAGGATCATTTTAGCCAGCCCATATACACGTTATATGCTAATTTTTATTTATTTTTTTTTTGTAGGATGTCCTGGCTGAGCAAAGTCGGAAGTCCTAGCTCTCGCATTGACCGCACAAACTTTTCTAATGAGAAAACCATCTCTAAACTTGAATATTCAAATTTTAGTATTCGATACTAAAAGAAGAGCAATAAAAATTTTAATGCTTATATTGCACAACAAACACTAGATATTCCTAAGTCTATGTATTAGAATATTAGTAGCAGAGTAAGTTAAAAGGAACTTCCTGTTCTGAAAGCTACAACAGAATATGTTCCTAAAAATGTCTGACACTGAAAGTTTTACTCAACTATGTTTTTAAAAAGTAAACACTTAGCATTATAAAATAAATGTCACTACAAAACATTTAATATGAATATTTAAACTTGTCTAATGGAATCTTTAAGTCTAATGAATGTTCTAGCAAACATGTTATTTGGCTAGGCATAAAATAAAGCTAACCATTTAAAAATTAAAAATCATTGTTGTCTGAAATGAATTCTAAAATCTCCTGCATCATAATTTAATGAAGTTGAGTAATTTGTTTAATATAAAGACCCAATCGTTAGATATAAATGTATGATGATTAGTATAACCATAAAATCATATCAAAGAATTAATTTTTAAAATCCTGGTTGAGACACGATTCAGTATTTAGGCTAGTCCTTAATGCTTTCTATGAACTGTACTGTTCTGTATAGTGAGCAGGTGGGTGATGGAATTGATAAGAACCCACAGTTATAGTATAACGAGCAGCAAGACTTATGTCAACAACTATCTACAATGGATGTCCTATTAACCAGAAAAGGAACTGAGAGTCTAAATAAATCATACTATCCCCTAACCTTGACCTATCATTTGGGGATTTTCACATGTAAGTGGTAATTAATTAAGCAAGAGAGTATTTTAAGGGGAAGTTTCATTTCTATACCATCGAATTATACTATCAAAAAAGGAGGATCTTTAACTCCATATACTGGGGAGTTTCAAATGTTGTAGGTATATAGATGCATATATCCTTCAAGGATTTCCAATTTTTACAACAATGGAATCCATCATGAAAACAAAATTTTACATTAAATACATAAAGGAAGTGAAAAAGCACAACTAGTATGATTGAAATGGGCATGGAGGTCCCTGGATCCCTGCACACTTGGTCTCACTTGCTCTCCTGCATCTTGTCTGCCTTGTGCAATTTCACATCCCCTAGGAATACACAGAAGAAACCACCGTTCTACCTATGGAACCAATCTCTGCTGCTCCTCTCCACAGCATGGAGAAAGACTGCAGGCCTCTCTCCTTCACCTGCTTCAAGACTAGAACTGAGAAAAGGAAATGAAGTGGGGCTGACATTGTTCCTTTGAAGGGTTAACTCTATGGATAATGGTAATATTGGTATCAAATATTTGTATGACAACACAAAATCAGCGAATGACAAAGGTATTTTTTAAACTTTCCAAAAACACTTAAAGGAATAAAGAACTTTCCTGTTATTCTAATATCATCATGTTGAGTATTATAAGTGTTAGATATCATACAGGAGACTCTATTGTGATACTCATTTGAATTTTGGTCTCCTTTTATTTCCCTACTCCTGATTGAAGGAAGAGAGAAAAGCCTTTGTGTTCCCTAAGCTCAGGGAAGGCTTTGTTGCTAGTCTCCTGAAGACAACTTCTCTTCCAAGGTTTTATTTTAAAGAGGGCATGATGCTATGAGTTGAGGACAGAGATAAACTCTAGACCTTTATCAGGTAAAAGAGAAGCAGAAGTGGCAAGAGCCACGGGAAGAAGGAGATTATCCAAGACTTTGGAAAGGGACCAAAGGCTGTGGGTTTCCCAAGAGATGGAGACCTGCATCTTTTTTCCCCAGTGGCCCCTCTGCAGGATGGCTGCACCTGAGGAGGGAGCAGCTGGAGCATCCAGAGAAGCAGGATCCCAGGCCCAGGGAGTCCCTCACCAGGCAAGATTCCTGTCCCCAAAAGTGCTACAAAGCATCCTGCCACAAGGGACCGTGGTGGATGGGACAGTCATCCTGGTAATTGGAATGGACTGGAAACCAGGGAAGTCTTTCCTGATTGTTCTCTCTGCATGAGACCCTTTATGTGGTCCTTCTGGAAGAGGGTAGAAAACCCCAGGGATGACTGAGAATTTCCCACCTCTCAGGATGGGACTTGAAACAGGCTTGATTTGATTTACAGAAAACAAAACAAGACATTTCTTGCACACTCAAGTTTGAAACAAAATCTGTATCTCTTTACACATAGAAAGGCTAAGTGATTTTAGAAAAATACCACCTCAGAAGTGACACCAATATGTCACTTTTTATTACCTCAATACCCTCTCCTAGTTCCCTTCCCAGCTCTCTTTATAAGAAAATCATACTTTGCTGGCACAATCTTCTAACCTCACAAAGTGAATCACATTAGTCAAGGCTGCTTAGTGATGAACACATAACTAAATTCTATTACTGGATGAAGAATGTTGTAAATAATGATTAAAAGTCAGTGTTCATGAATGGGTAGAAAGAAAAGAAAACGGTGAAACAATTATACACATGTGTTATCGAGACTAGATAACACATCTTACCAGTAAACTTGATAATGTCAGATTTCACAGTGAACTCACACAGGGAATTTTGAATTTCATATTTTAAATAATAAAAAACCTTGACAGGTTTAGTTTTGTCAGAATTAAACATTTTAAAAGCCAAGAAAAAAAATTAAGCAAAAGATGGGTATCTAGTTCAGTGACGATCAACCAGGTGTCACGACACTCCACATGCCTACACCCTCAGAATCAGGGGTATGATTTGTAAGAGCATACCAAATACAATTTTTTATATTCATATAAAAATGCCTATCTTTTAAAAAGCTAGCTCAGGAAGTAAAGCTCAGTACAATCTTCTTGGCTGGAGGGAATATGCAAAAGAGAGACTCTTTACCAGATGGGGCACATAGAAGCGACGGGGGTGTGGGAGAAACATGAGATTTTCCCATTAGGAAGGGTATGGGCTTCTGACCTTGAGAAGAAGCACTGGAGGTTCCATCTGACACTGGGAATCTCAGTTCAGGGGCATATCCTGCAGCCTGAAGGATCCTAGTGCTTCAAAGGTAGGGCAGAGAAGCACTGAAGGAAGACAATTGACAGGTGTGGGGTGAGGGTGGGGGGTGGGGACAGCCACACCCACTAGTTTGTGCTGGAAGCTGGTCACTATTGTTATGACTAAATATTTTCAACGTTGCCTACTGAAGGAAATTTTGAGAAGCACCACCTATCTCTAAGTTCATAATTACAGACAACAGAAAACCAGAATCTACTTCCAAAAATTAGCCTGTATTCGGAAGGTCTATAGTTCACAAATATATTTTGTATGGTAGCTCTCTCTGGCGTCAGTTAATTTAAATATCAAAGAATGTTCATTATTTAGTTCAAAGGAAGAGATTTCTAGATCTGGAACTAATTTCAGGAACTGCAAATAGGCAATTTTGTGCAGTAGAAAATAGGAATCAGAAGACATGCATTCTGGGCCCAACCCATCCATTAATTAGCTGTATGCCTGGGTGCATTTGCAAAATCATGAATTTCAACTAAATTGAGACTTTTTGCAGGATTCCAGTAAGCCAGAGGCCTCCCAGGAGGTGGTGCCCCTTACAGAAGGGCCATTTGGAAGATGGACAGCTGAAGGTCCCAAGATCTGCTCCAATCAGAGCAGCCCTGCTCTCCTCTCTTCCATGCATTAGGATTCTCCCTAAGGCATCTGAGAAGAACTCTTCCTCAAAGAAACAAAAACAAACAACAACAAGACAACACTGAATTTAGGATCTGGGGTCTTCTGTTCTAAGTATCTAAACATGTTAAACTCGAACTCATGTCCTGTTCTCTTGTCAAGCCAGTGTGGCACGTACGGTCTCCCTTCAGCCCCTTCCACTGAAGCGTGCATGATTTATGACAAGTACTATTGGAAATAAATTCTTCGTTTTCACAGTGGCCTCCATAAAGGTCCATGGTAGCTAAAATAGTTCTGAAATTGATTTCTGTGATCTTTTGTTTCTATGTTACCAAAATGAAAAACATGCAAGAGGAAATATAAATACATAATTAGAGGCTTAATTAAAATGTATTTTACAAGCATATCTTGGAGATCTTTATTTTAACCTGACATTTACAATTATGTGTAAGAGGTAATTTTCCTTTTCTTAACGGATTCATATTGTTTGGAATAAAACCAAAGTCTGATAAAAATTTTAAACTTTAGAATTAAAAAAAAGTCTAGTTACTATGTGAACTTATTAGTAGGTTTTTCTACAGAAAGTGGGTTCCCCCCCCCCTTAGAGACATGATTTATGCTCTCTCTGCTGCTAAAAGATCTGTATATATTATTGGTTGGATGTCCAAGATGCTGCTTTTATCCTCAAACTATGTTTTTCTTTTATTAGCTTGATTTTCCATGGTGGCATGGAAAACTCTGTATGTATCAGTGAATACAAGCCTCCAATATGGCAGTGCTGCTTCCGCACCCCCTTCGTATTTTTTACAAATACTATAAATGCGTAGGGAAAGAGAAGATGCAAGAGATTAATTGTATTGGAAACAGAGTTTCTGTTTCAAAACAAGTATTAAGAGCAAGGATTATCGTCAGTCATTTGGTCATTTGCAAGCATCAAAGCCGAATTTCTAACTGAATTCAGTGCACATTAATCTGGATTAACAACATGCTTGCAATACTTCACCAAGAAATTGGCATAAACAGGTAGACACAATGTACCATTAGTTTTGAGATGCAGTATCTACAACAACCAGAATAAATGGAATAGAAATTCTACTTTTCGGGTACTATTTTTTGAGGTGGCAAAACAAGAATCCAACCTTCTCTCTGTTCTCTGATCCCAACTACTATTCTTTCTCCATTAACTGGGATCATCTTGCTTCTCAATCATAGCACGCAGGAAAGGGAAGGACACAGGCAGTGGCATCCTGGGTGGTCCCTTTACTTACAGCATGGAAATGAGGCCAGGTAGCTTCTTCCGTGTTCCCCTGATAATGATTTGAACTTTAAAAATTATTTTATATATCCTTTCATATGTGCATCTCATAATTAAAAAAATCAAGTCTCCTAGAAATCTCATAGGAAAAGAACAAAATACTGGATTGGGCGAGATCAACTATTCTGGGCCTTTATACTTGAGAGGGATACCCACCCTCTGTTGGCAAATACCAGTATATAACTAAACTCTCCACATTAAAAGATAAACAGTAAACAAAATTAACCTTAAGATTTACCAAAAAAAAGCACTACAGCTAAGGTGAATGGAACATCATCCTTTAGAGTCAGGCAAAGCATATACCTCAAAAAGTTATTTATTGTAGGAAAAAAACTTCAGGGAACATCTGCTTTTATCCTTGACAGCGTGTAATAAAAGTTGATCTTTGAAAGAAGAGCAGGGAGCTCTTGTGGGGGAAGGGGAGATGTGCAGATTAAAATAAAATATATGGATTAAGGGAAATTAGCTGAGATCTAAAAATCATTCTGAAGAGAAGGCAACATACACATACAGACACACATTTAAGCTGTGGACAGACTATAGGGAACCCAGAAGGGAACAGGGGAATTGCAATCCATTTTGGAATTACGAACTGGCCAGTGTCATTGGTGTTGGAGAGCTGTGGTCACTAATCCCAGATGATTATCAGAATTACCCAGGAAGCCTTTTCAACACACAGATTACTAGGCCCCAACCCAGACCTACTGAATCAGAATCTTCCATGGCTTTTGTCCCTGAATCTGCATGTTTAAAAATACCCACAAGTGATTTTGACAATCAGGCAGGCTTTGGAAACACTGGTATAGAGAATTAAATCTGAAAACGTCATCAGGAAAGTGAAAGAAAGAACAATGAAAAGAAAATGTAAGAGTGGAAATGAGTGGTTTAGAGGAAAGGGAGCACATAAATCAATAAAAGTGCAGGGTAAAAAAAAAAAAAAGCCAGAATGATTGGAACAGAAGGAAAAAACTCAGTTATGACAGAAGAAAACGTTCTTGAGTGAAATGATATAGCTACAAAGTATAAAGTTATAAACCTAGAAAGGACTTAAGTTTTAAGCAAAAATTACTGTAAAGAAACCCATACATAAAGTCTGGTTAAAAATAATTATTGGGCGCCTGGTGGTTCAGTCGGTTAAGCGACTGCCTTCAGCTCAGGTCATGATCCTGGAGTCCCAGGATCGAGTCCCGCATCGGGCTCCCTGCTCGGCGGGGAGTCTGCTTCTCCCTCGGGCCCTCCTCCCTCTCGTGCTCTCTACCATTCTTTCTCTCAATAAATAAATAAAAATCTTTCTAAAAAATAATTATAAGATAAACAAGGCAAGGCCCACTGGCATTCACCTCGAAAAGAACCTAATTGCTGCCCAGCAACTGTTCTATTTCTCTCATCCCCACCTTCCTAAACAATGATTTCATACTTACTCCTCATTCAGCCGTGGCTTTGCTTCCTGTTTCCATCAGAAAAGAGAACTTCCACAAGCTCCTACTGTTCCATTTACCCATCTCCCACACCGGTACCCAAGTACTTCCTCGACCTTCCTGCTGACGACTGTCGCCGGACGAACCATCTAGGGTTTCACCCCAGCAAAGGCAATGCCAGGATCCCACACCCTCAAGGATGTCGCCCCTGCGGTTCTCACTCCTCACCACCAATTTGTGTCTTCTACTGAATGAATCTTTGCCATCAGTCTATAAACATGCTATTATTTCTCCTTCTCTTGACCCCTCCCTCTACCCCCACATAGCTCTTCCTTTTACAGATCAACTCCTCCAATAAAGTGGTCTATACTGGCTGTAATCCAGTCTCTCCATTCTGGAAGCTGTTTCTATTAGGCTTTTGCTCGGGACACTCCTCTTAACCTGAATGATTTTGTTTCATTGTTGCTAAATCCACTGCTCCTTTCTCTAGTCTTCTCTTAAAGCCATCAGCACTTTTTTCCCCTTTGGCTTCCTGGATATCATCCTTTTTTTATTTCCCTCTGACCTCATTATTCACACGTTTTCAGTCTTCCTTGGGTGATTTCTCCTCCTCTAACCTTGTCCCATTGGAGGATCCAAGAGCCTAGGTCCTGGACATCATCTCCTTAATCTGTACTCATCCCTTTGGCAATATTATCCAAACTCTTAACTTTAAAGATTTTATTTTTTTATTTGACAGGGAGAGAGAGTGAGCACAAGCAGAAGGAGTGGCAAAGGGAGAAGCAGGCTTCCCAGTGAGCAGGGAGCCCAACACGGGGTTTAATCCCAGGACCCTGGGATCATGACCTGAGGCAAAGGCAGATATTTAACCAACTGAGCCACCCAGACACCCCTCCAGTCTCCTAACTTTATATATCATGCACTTGTTGACAACCCCAAAATTTACATTTCCTACTCAGGCTTATTTTCTTGACTTCAGGTTCATATAACCAACAGCCTACTCAACATTGCCAATTGGACTTCTATTAAACATCTCAAATTTTCATGTCCCAAACTCAGTTCCAAATTTTCTCCCCCAAAAGACTCTCCACCCCACCAATGGTCCCTCCTACAGACTTCTCCATCTCTGTCAATGAGGGCAACACCAGTTTGAGATGCTCAAGGGCAAAAACTCAGGGGTGAAAAGACAGTCATCTTTGCCTTTTCTCTTTCATTCATTCCCCTGTTGTCTCTTTCTTCAAATGTCCTTAATTTGCTTAAAAATAATCCAGTAGGAGGAAGGGAGGGGCAGAAAGTGGCTGGAGGTATAGATAAAACAAGATTAAACATGAGTTGACAACTATGAAAGTGGGCACATAGGAGATCATTAGGCCATTCCCTATCTTTTCCTTTGTTTATATTTTCCATAATAAAAAGCTAAAATATAGACGCTCAAATTCAACCACTTCTCACTAACTCCGGAGCAATACCCCTGATCCCAGGGCCCATCCACGCTCTCGTAGGCTGCTATCTGAATTCCCTGTGTCTGCCTTTGTCCTTCTTCAGCCTGTGCTCAACAAAGCACTGAGTGATACTGTTAAAACAGAAATGAGATCGTGTTACTCTTTGGCTTACAATCTTCTGATTGCCATCCATTTTACTTTAATAAAAGCCACAGTGGTTACAATGTATTACAATCATATACCATTCTGGCCTCCCCTTATGTCTTTGACCTCATCTCCTACTGCTCTTCCCCTTGCTCACCTGCTCCAGCCTCATGGAACTTCTTGCTGTTCCTGGCCAGTTCCAGGCATCCTCTGCATCCCTTCCACTTACTAATTTCTCTGATTTTAATGCTCTTCTCTCAGACATCCACAGATATCACTCTGGGTCTCTGGGTAAATGTCACTTTATCAACCAGTCCTTCCCTGCTCAGCTACTTAAATTGTCAGTCATTCTCCTAATTCTCTATCTACTTCTCTCTTTCTCCATGGCGCCTATCACTATCTAATATTCTATACTTATTTATTGTCTTTGTCCCAATGTAAGCCACCTTAGGGCAGGAATTTTTCTAAGTTTGTACGCTGCTATATCTGTAGCACCTAATATAGAAAAGGAAATATTTCCCCAAAGACTTAAACTAAGATGACAGAAGACTCTATCTTCATGAAAATATATGAAAGATATTTTCAATTCCCCTATAAACACTTCTCCCATAATCAATCACATGTTGATTATGAGACACATAAAATAAGGTGACAACAACTTCCACTATCATTCGTGATACAGTGACAAGCACTAGACTTAACCTCGCATGGTAAACACTAGAACACTGCACAAAATACATAGAACGACTATTTCCAGACATCAGACCACAGGCCGTGCAGGACCATGATCCCTGAGGAAAGGGCAACAAATGAGGTGAGCCCTTCAGTTGCCATTATTTTCTGCCTTCAGGCAATTTCTAGACTGTAGGAGCAGGAAGAGGGAATCCACACAGTGCGTGGAAGCCCTGCTGAAGAGAAGAGACAGAATGGGGTTTAGGGGGACACTGCTACAGGTGGTGAGTGGCTACCATATGAGCACAGCTCTAGACTGATGAGGGAAACACAGAGACAAATCCGCTGAAATCGAACACTGGTTGTCTCTAGCGGGTCAAACTGCTCTTTATTTATATCTGTGTTTACCAAATTTTTCTATAATAAGCAGATATTCTTTTATAATATGAAAAAAAACTATTGAAAACATATGTACATCAAATTCCTAATACCTAATTTGGACTTTTAAGTGGTGATTTCACCGGAAAGTTTTTAGGATTAAACTCTAATAGTAGAGAAACTGAGTTAGCACTTAATCCTTAAAGGCAGGGTTCGTCTCTGGATAGGAATTTCTACGCCAATGAGGAGTTGAGCAAAACGGAAATCTCATTTGAATTTAAGGAACTAGTTTCAAGTTTTCATGTGTGAGTGAAATGAAGAGTTTCTTTACAACAATAGCTCCTCTGTACGGTGATGGATCTAGATAGGATTATTTGTAAGAAGTACAAAAAAGCATTCTTATCTCAGAGACATAATGGATTACCCAGACAATATAAAAATCAGTGAAATTTTGAAACTTTCAGTCATTTGTCTAAGTATATCACAGTTAAAAGGGAAAGAGCTTTGTTTATGGTTGTGTAGAATTAACAAATATTTTAATAAAGTAGAAAATAAAATTAGTTTAATGGACTTAAATTGAGATTAATAAAAGACTTAATATTAGATTTTTAGAAAATTGAGGGAATATACTGTAAATTCTTTCAATCTGTCTGCGACCTCCTCACATTTCCTACTTCACACCAATTTGCTTCAATTTATCAACAATAAGACCTCTTAATTGGCCCCATTAGTGCCTAAAATATGCAGCCCGAATAATACATTTGAGACATCAGCATTCTGGTATTTAGGCCTTAGCTTAACTCTGATTTTAAAAAGAATGCCAGTGTTCCATTCGTTTTATTGTTTTACCCATTGTTTTGAAAACAGAGTGGGAAAAAACCACATCAGCTCTTCTCGAATGTCAGCACATGGGGGTAACTCTAAATGTGTGGAGCTGTCAATTCAGGGCCTGTCACAGGGCTTGAAGTCAGCGGAATGAGGGCTGTATGTGGGCAACGTCGCCAGCCAGGAGTTCAAGCTCTTCACCGATACAAATTTAAGTTCTACCTAGCACATCCTTCAGTGCTCCAAGCTTTGCTACATTTAAAAAATTAACCACATCCAAGGACAGAACTTGGTCTATTAAATGGTATTCATAGGACTACAACTGACAATATCACTTTGAGATAGGACAGGTCATTTTAATGCAAAGCAGGTTTTTCCAAACCATAATGTGCACAGTTTTTTAAGTGCTGGCTGTCCCTGAATAGCTCACAATCTTACTGGGAATTACGGACCTTCACAAACACACATCTAGAATAAAATTCCAAGGTAATGAATGAATGATGTTATGTTAGTATAGTCTGTGTGGTGTAAATCCTAAAAAATTAAGGCCCAATATTATGCACTGCCTTGACACTGGATGACATCAGGAGGAGCTCAAATGGCCCAACTGCAAATTCTCTTTCCCCATCTGCTCCCAGGGAAAAGGTTTGCTGGCCTAACAACCTCCCTTCCAAGGGACCAGATGCACTTCCTCCTTATCCCCGAGTAGCAAGTTTAATTCCCTGCCAGCCTGCAAAATTAGTCAAACAAGCCATTCACATTCCCCAGTGGAAACCAGGGGTGACCTCATCTTCCTGACACTACAAAGCCTGCCTCCCACAGCCTCGGGGTGTTCATTCTATTCTTGATGAAACCCCCATGTGGCTCCGCAAGGCATGGTGTCCATCTCTGTGGCTGTGTGACTAGGAAACTGTGGATGGTGTCATCTGTCCAGGGTCAGGTGTCATGTGTTCAACCATCCCCGTAACTGTAGGGCAAGACTCTCTCCCTCATCAACAGGGTAAATAGGAGAAGATCTGAATAGGCTACCTCTCTTAATCCTGCAGAAGGTCTAGCTTTAGAAGAAGATCCTTACAGTGGTTGTCTAAAAAGTTTTAGTGAACTAGGTTGGACTGGATGGAGAAAGACATTAAGGGTTTGGTTTTGCACATGGCCTTGGTCTTACCTCTGGGATTCTCTGCCAAAGAAGTATATAGACAAGAAATGACAGCCCAATAGCAAACAGTCATGATTTCATTAACTGGACAAGGACCCAGTTAAACAATGGAGTAAGACTAGACTATGACTAAAAGCTACCTTACAGAAACTGATTTGGAGTAGGAGGCCAAAGCAAGCCCTCTTACTTCCCCCATGCTTTCCCTTGAGTTCTAGCCTCTCTCTAAATAGCTGCATGATTCTGGATGACTGCTCCATCAGCTCCATGCAGCTGCAGGTAGAACGGAGTGTTAAAATGGCCAGGCCAGCTGAGAAAGACTATTTCTGGCTTGTCCAATTCCTGGGGACAGGAAGTACACCATCCCTGAGCAATGACCTTTAATGCAGTGATCCTACCCGCTGGTAAAATGGTCCCAGTCAACGTCCAGTCCTGACAGTCTGCTGAGCAAGTTTGTTCCCTGGTGGAATGAAAGTGGGTAGAGAGAGGGATGCTAGAAGTGCAGCAACAGTTTCCTTTTAAACCATTGACAAAGGTCAAAGTTCCTTCTTCCAAATAGGAGGGAACAGAGTCCAGGTAAGTTAACTGTATCTCTAAACAGAGTAATGCAGAAATGAGGATGGTTTATGGTAAAATACACCATTTGGACTAGAGGATCCAAACTGTGGAGCTATGAGATCAGTAGGGCCATGTGAAGACAGAGATCCATGCCTTGTAAGAGTGCCAAGTCCAAAGCCGAAAGAGGGCTGAAAAATACGTCCCCAAAATATGCAATCTTTATGCAACCTTTCTTGCATAAACACCAAGGTTTCAGGACACTCCAGGAGTCCGATCTCTAGTACCCATAACTCTCAGTGAAAAATTCCAGAAGCAGGGATAAACCTGTGGGCTGGTAAACAAAGAATGAGGACTATACAAAACTTACTGGGTATTTTTGCCATTTATTCAGGAAATATCTACCAAGAATCTGCTGGATCCCAAGTATGGGTCTGGGCACAAAAAGAGGAGTATGAGACAATCTCAACTCTTAAGACATTTGTTTTTTAATGGTAATCCTGACTGATCAGTGGCTTAGCACCTACCATGTGCCAGGCAGTACATATGGACCATCTTATTTCAGCCTCACAAGAACACTATGAGGAAGGCAGGGACAATAATTATTACTACTTTTTGATGAGGAAATTAAGGTTCAGAAAGGTAAAACCTCCTCAAAGTCATGTCATTAAGAAGTGGTTCCAACTTCAGGGCACAGTTTGTGACCATTATGCTATATTCCTGCAAATACTGAATGAGAAGCAAAAAGAATATTAAAACAAGTAGAATTTCAGTTCTATCTATATTCAGTTCAGAAGAAAAGTTAATAATGGATGGGGCGCCTGGGTGGCTCAGTCAGTTAAGTGACTCTCTGACTCTTGATTTCGGCTCAGGTCATGATCTCAGGGTTGTGAGATTGAGCCTGCTTCGGGCTGGGCTTGGAGCCTGCTTCAGATTCTCTCTTTCCCCTTCCTCTGCCCTTCTCCCTGCCCCCCCCCCCTTTCCCTCTCTAAACAACAACAACAAAAACCATAATGGATCTGTTAAAAAGTATAAAAAATTTTCTTAAAGTAAAAAGTTTAAAGAGTAGTAATTCTAAGGAAAAAAACCCATGACTCTTACATATATGAATAGGAAATGATAAAAAGAAAATAGTAACTTTGGGATATAACCCCATGAAGTATGGCCAAGATGAAATTATATGACTTCTACAGATTTTATTTTATGTAACTTCAAACATTCATTAGGGAAATAACATAATTAAAATCATTGTATTTTCCCATTAGTGAAGCCTTCTGTTCTCATCCAATCTAATCAAACTATATTCCACTCAAAGCAAAAGTCTAACATTAATTACTTGGTCCCATCTTCTACTCTATTCAGGCCCATCTACAGAGAGTTTGGAGCAGATTATCTTATAGATAAGGTAACAGTCTTAACACAGATGAAATATAGCTTAAAATGAGGATTAACAGAAGGCTGAACAAGGGAGAAGCTAAAATAGAAACAAAAAGCAAAAGAAAATACGAGTTTTACAGGAGAGTCTGTTACCAAAGTGCATACTGAGGCAAACTGTCCTTAACATGTGGGCAGTTGCTTTTTCCCTTGCAACTCACCCCAAGAAGGTGAGGTGAGGACACTAGCCTGGCCCAACCAATGCATCTAATAAAAGGTGGTTTAACAAAGCTCTTGGGGGTGCAACTGCTCCCTTAGCCTTGCCGGGGCAGACAGGGTAGATGTTGGTACCCCAATGTATGGACAGAGGCACAGAAACCCTGAGAGGTCAGACTTGCCCTCTGGGTTTCTGTCAGGGGAGCTCAGGTCTTTGTTCATGGTGGCAGCTCCTTACGGCCTGCAAGGCTTCATGAGGTCCCCACGATGCTGACTAGCGATGATAAAGTTAGGACTATGGTATTTCCCACTCTGTCCTCTACATGACAGAAAACTGCAGAAATACCAGCTTTCTTCCTAAAGCTGTTTCCCTTCTCTTAAAATACAGGAAAGTCCTTTAAGATTTCTCTTCCTGAATCTTACAACCCATTATTAAAGCCTTAGAGCAATGTTGGCAGAGAAAGCCAAAAAAAAAAAAGGAAATTTAAATCAGGAAGTTTGCGCCCAGCTTACCCTAAGATGATAAAAAAAAAAAAAAAATGGCTAAGTTTCCAAACTCTTGAAAAGCTTATAAACACCAAAATAATTAACTATAACCTGGAGCATGTAATACCATTATAATTACATAAGGGAAAGGGGATAGGTTAAAAAAATAGTTTAAAGGAAATGACTTGTGAAATGTTGATTTGCCGTGTCAGATTGAAAAGATGGGCCTAGGAGGTATTTGAGGTAAACTACCCCTTATTAACTAAAAGTGTTGCACTTTTCTGTTTAAAATCTCACATGATTGGGTGCCTGGGTGGCTCAGTTGGTTAAGCAACTGCCTTCGGCTCAGGTCATGATCCTGGAGTCCCAGGATCGAGTCCCACATCGGGCTTCCTGCTCAGTGGGGAGTCTGCTTCTCCCTCTGACCCTCTTCCCTCTCGTGCTCTCTATCTCTCATTCTCTCTCGCTCAAATAATAAAATCTTTAAAAAAAATAAATAAAATAAAATCTCACGTGATTTTTTTTAAGGGATATTCTAACTTCTAGCTCAAAACCCTCATTTTTAAGTGGAAGCTTCTAAGTCTTCACTTGTACTAAAGCAGAAAAGCATTTTTTAATTTTTCAAGGTCTACCCATCCGTATAAAAACAATGACCATCGCCCAGCAGCTCGTCACCCCAGGCTGACATTGTGGCACCAGGAGCTGTGGCGACTAGTGATTGTGTGCTTATTCTTGGATTGCTGTTTCTGTTTCACCAACTGTGGCACCTCAACATCAGTTCCAACTGCTGCACGTTAGTGATGACGCACTGTGTATGGTGACAGTTTACAAGTAGACGGTGCAAACTTTCCCTTTTTAACCCCCCCCAATCTCTGATGGTTATTATGTTCTCCTCCCCTATCGGAGCCTTCCTGTTTTGAAGACATCCACTCCTGAAACATCTGCTGGGTTTACTCTTTCTAGTTATTTTTACACATTCTCACACCACAGTGACATTAGGACGACCCTATTTTGAACTTTATGTTCCATTTTTATTGGCATGATTTAAACAAGAGGTAGAGAAACATTAGGCAAAGGCACTGAGGTATGAAAAAGACTGATCTAAAAACAAATCCTCGCTGTTTTTCTTTCCAGCTGAGTGAGCTTCCACCATGGTTAAGGCTAGGGCAGGGTGGTGGGAAACGATACTTTTTGGGTGCCTACTTTGTGCAAGGTGCTTTACACTTGCCTTATTTGATCCAATAACCCTACAAGGTAAGTTCTTTCATCCCTACTCTTTTGGGATCTTATTCATTTATTTTTTAGTATATGTGCTGCTGAAGCAAGCACTATTCATTTATTTTTTAAAGATTAATAAGAGACATAGTTCAAATCTAAAGCTCAAAGAATTTAACTAACTTATGCAGAGTCACAGAGCTTTAAAAACAGAGCTAGGACTTAAGCTCAGCTCTAACCCTGAATTTCAATAAACATTAGTTCTTCTCTCCTAGGGCAAGTACAGAGAATAGTAATTTGTATCATCAAAGGGATCAAAGGTAGATTTTATTGGGCAGAAATTTAAGAACTTAAGTTGCTTAGTTTAGAAGGTAGTTTCAATTACCCTTTTTAAAATGCAGAGATTCTCTAAGGAGTTGTTGAACAATTACTACCTATGTTCATTAAAAACACTGAAAAGCTCAAAGTAGTACGATATATTTTATATTTTCTGGATATTTTTTCTGGGTTAATTTCATTGATAATTTCATTGATAGGACCTGTTGTTTGCAAGGCACCTTCCTGGGTGCTGAGAACCCTAAATGAATCAACTATGAATCTCATGGTCCAGCAAGAAGAGGCCAGGACACACGGTGTGGAATATATGTTGGATTGCTCAATAATTAGATAATAAGATGTGATGATCATCTTCCTTGCAAGTCATTACTACATCTCTGGAATTCTTCATAGAAAACAAGGAAAGCAGCCTCCCCTTCCAGCAAATATGCTAGAAGACAGAAAACCCTCAAAACTAGACAGCTTAGACTATGGATTCCTAACTTTTTGAGAATGGTACCCACCTCAACCATGTTTCATCTTGTATTCCTTTCTCAAGAAGTAGTATGTCCATAGCTATTCATTCAATAAATCTTTACTACATGACCACTCTATGGAGGACACCACTATAGTACCAACATGGTCCTTCACTAACAGCTGCCTAGGACCACCTTCGCTCATCCTTTGGTTATGTGGCTTCTCTGTAAGATACCAGAGGTGGATTATTTTAAAATAAACCTTGAGTCACGAAATTATAGAGGTGACTAGAATGCTCCCAAATCATAAAATACAGTTTTCTTCCTTCAATGGAGTAAATTGCCAAACTCATGATTTCTAACAATGATTTTGGAGTAACCCAGGCTGCCTGTGATTGCTTTAGTTATTTCAAGAGATCTCATAAAATTTTTAAGATTTTTATGTATACATTATACAAATATAAACATGTTCATGCATATATCCAGGATCACTTATATCAGAGAGATCTACATGATTTATACTAGAGAATTTTACCTTTTCAGAGATGTCACACCTCATATTCTATAGTCTCTCTCTCTCTTAAAAGTACAATATAAATCAATTAGTTTTGAACTTAGACCAGAGGAAAACTCGGGGTTCCTTTCCTATCTGTAATTCATTTGAACCTATTAATTTTCAAAGATAAGCAAACCTAACATTTCTCATTCCCATTGCCCTCGAATTAATGTATATTTTGGTTTGATAAAATTCTTAGTCTAAGGGGCGCCTGGGGGGGGGGCTCAGGGTTAAGCGGCTGATTATTGATTTCGGCTCAGGTCATGATCTCAGGGTCGTGGGATCGAGCCCCGCATTGGGGCTCCCTCTCCCTCTGCTCCTCTCTCTCTCTCTAATAAATCAATTCTTAAAAAAATTTCTTAGTCTAAGGCAATGAAGTAAAGACAATGAAAAAAATGACAACAAAATACATGTACTTGATGAACAGTCTGCCCTACTAATTATAAAAACAGGAAGAATACTAACAGCTAAGTTTTAATGAGTGCTTACTATGTGCCAGGATAAATTCTCTGTATTTTCTCATTTAACTTTACCTATCATTGAGGAAAACAAACTATCTTTAAAAAAATAAAAGTAGAGATAGATTTGACTTCATGCCATACTCTTGAGCTCCTCACTGGTATCACATCACTGAATAAAGAACTGAGAGGAAGCTGGACTCTCTTTTCCTATCAGGTTATACAACTGTGCCTTCATTATTTTTGGCATTTTCCTATGGTTTGAAAAAAGTGTTGACAATTTTCTGCATCTATAACATTTCGGATGAGCAATTTCTATCCTATTGTGTTTCCTCACATATGGTGTTCTAGCTCAAATAGCACTGGTATTTTTAACTTGCACAATATTAGTAAGCCACTTTGAATTATTCTTCGCTGACAAGAATCCAAACTACCTAACATGAGAAAATTACATGTATTATTGAGGCTAGTGTGTTCACTGATTTTCAGACATAGATTTCCCCCAGAATCACTGTATTTTACCACTGAAAGGGATCATAAAGATGATCTAATCTACTTTTTTTTTCTTTTAAACAAATGAGAATCTACAGCAGACAGGTTTAAGTGTTTCTCCTAGGTCAAAGTAGCTAGTTAGTAGTAGAAAAAACTAACATTCCAGTGCTTTTTCTACATTAAAAAGTCACTATTAAAATCCACATTATTTTGCAGTGCCCTACAGAGGATGTACCAATCATAAGTAATGGGCATTTTCAAATAATTGGCACATTTTTATAATACTGTATTATCCTCAGTACTGAAATTTGACACTTTGTGACAATTAGTTACATACTACTATTGTGTATCATTGTTCATATTTTTTAGTATGTATGTCTTGTATTCCTAACTAGATTGTGACTTTTCTGTGGTAGGCATAATTATTTTTTTTTAAAGATTTTATTTATTTATTTGAGAGAGAGAATGGGATAGAGAGAGCATGGGGGGGGAGGGTCAGAGGGAGAAGCAGACTCCCTGCTGAGCAGGGAGCCCGACGTGGGACTCGATCCCAGCACTCCAGGATCATGACCTGAGCCGAAGGCAGTCACTTAACCAACTGAGCCACCCAGGCGCCCCCATAATTATCTTTTTAAAATGCTTCTTACATCCCTCAATAAATCTACATATATATGAACTGCTTAACAATTGGAAAGAGATTGACATAAATATATTTAGATTTTAGTCTTATACTACATGTCTCAAAATAGAACCAAACAACTGTCATTTTGTATGGATGCAGGTGAATTTATTTTGAAAGGGACAAAGTTGAGAAATTCCTCATTTCTTCACAGCAAGCAGTTGGGAATGTCCCTGAAGGTAAGTGGTTTTAGGAGCTTGAAGAGATTGGTGAAGGATGGAATCAATATCAGAGGGACTGACGAGAGAGTTGACTAAGTCTTAAAAGACATAGGGTAGCATATCACATCAAACTGCTCAATCAAAACCCGAGCTAATAATGACCAAGGACTGACCATGAGTATGCTGCCCCCCACACCAGTACTCTGCCTGTATTAAATCATCCACACCTGAGGACAACCTTAAGAGTATTTTCATTTTGTAGATGAAGACATTGAAGCTCAGAGATAATAGATCATTTGCCCAACTGAAGCAGCTACTAAAGAGTGGAACTAAGGATTCAAACACTGACTGTGCCGAAGGCCTATACTTCCAGAGGCTGATGACTAGGATAAAACCAGGAAAGTATGTGGTGTTTAATACAGTGCTGAACAAACGCCTGGCTCTTAAGCAGGAGCTCAACTGTTAGTTCCCCCATTTTGGGGTTTTCAACCCACTCTCCCCATACATATTTACCCACCCAATCCTTATTCCCCAAACATGTATTTACACACACTCCACTCTTTCTACCAACTCAGTTGTGTAGGTAACTAGATATCAAACTTCTAGTCATATATTCTTCTTCCTCATAGGAAGGACTTATGCTCACATATGTACAATGAGACCGGCGACCAAACTCGACTCTCTCCACATTACTCCAGGTAAATGTAAATACATACTAATACTGGCCCTGGGTTACAAAACATGCGCACATGCATAGCTTGGTTATACAGCAGAATTCAACTCAATAAGGATTTTTCTTTTCCCAATATCCAGGCAAATGCAAGAGTTACCATGGCTGATGCCAAAGACATTTGGCTCTGATAGTGGAAACTGGGAAGCAATGGTGAAATGAGGTAAGAAAATCCGGGGCCAGAAGGTGGACGCAAGTCATCAACTGCTTTTCCTAGGAACTTGCTCTTTTTGGATAAGCGCTACTAATACCAACCCCAACCTGCTGCCATAGCCTACCGTCCCCTCCGCCCGATTCTGAACCCCATTCAGGCTGGAGCAGCTGCACACACCGCGGGGAGTCTCATTTGCAGGAGATGAGTGTTCCCTTGCTCTATTTTAATGCTTGCTGCCGGGCCGGGGAAGGAAGATTTGCCAGAAATCGTGGAGAACAGCGACAGCCAAGCTTTTTCAAGCAAAGACTAGTCAGCCCAGGAGCAGCGAATCATGACTTGCACAGTATTTAACGGTTCACGTAAACAAGTTTCTCTCCTGCCTGCGTGCACTTTTGGAGCCACCTCCGGCAGACGTGGGCAACGCCGGGGAGGCCTCCTGCCAGGCTCTGCGGGTACGCAGGCAGTACAGCCTCCAGCACCAGAGCCGAGCGCCGCGGGGGAGGCTCTGGGAACCGCCCCTTGCTGATCCCCAAGGCCAGAGAGGGCCTTAATAAACACTCCGCCCGGCACGATAAGAGAGGCCAAGTTCAAACACAGAACGTTCAGCCTGGGGCGGGTCCCGGAAGGACGCCCAGAAATCCGACCACCAGCCCCCGCCTGGCCCTGCGGCCGCACCCGTTAACTTACGGGGCCGATCCGGGTTACTGCGCCTGCGCCCTCCGGCTCCGCCCCCAAGCCGCTTTCCGAGGCCGCGCGCCGGGAGCCCGCCGTCGCTTAGCAACTCGCGAGTCACAGTCGCGGCCCTCCGCGCGCCCTTTTCCCGGCAGGGCTTAGTCCCAGATCTTCCCGTGAGGCTCCTCGCTGCCTCGTGTCAGGCGGTGGGAGCCCATGGAGGTAAAGGAGGATAAGCAGCAGTAAGTGCTGGGGTTTGGTTTTCTTTCCCTTTCTGAAAATATTTCCTTCCTTCCTTCGGGGAGGGTGAAGTGAGACCCGAGGGGTGGGTCCTCGGGCCATCATTAGAGCTTCTCTTCTTCTTACCGGGATGCTTTTTTTTTTAAAACACAGTGCTTACTGGGCACCCACTGTGTGTCGGGCACTTTACATGCATTGCCTGGCCCAACATTCTTCAAGTCCCATGGAATCATCCACTCCTTCTCACACCCTACATCTAAATTATTAGCAAAGTCTGTAGGTTTTACTTTTAAAACTATATCCAGAATTCCAGTATCATCCCCACCCTCGCCCAGCTACCAGCGTCTCTTACCTGGATGTTAACAGTCTCGGCTGCTCCGCTTGCCTCTCTGCAGCGTCCTCAACATAGTCTGTTTTTTCTTTAACAACGTAGGTTAGATCACTATTCTCCATTGGCCCTTGCAGAGTAAGAGCTAGGGTCCTTACAGTGGCCTGTGGGACCTACACAAACTGCCCCTTTTCCTTTATCGGGTCTTACCTGCTGCTTGCCCCCTGACTCCACTTGGCTCCAGCACGCAGGCCTCCGTGCTAGCAGTGATTCTCAAAGTGCGCTTCTCTACCCCCCAACCAGCATCACCTGAGAGCTTATTAGAAATTCATATTCTTGCAGGCTCCCCACCATAGATATACTGAATCAGAAATTTGGAGTTGAGAACAATAATCTGGGTTTTAAGAAGCCTCCAGGTGATTCTGATGTACCCTAAATTTTAAGAACTATTGACCAAGGTGTTACAGCTAATACCACATGGCCAGGGGTATCTGCTTCCAAAGCCTATATTTTTGTCACTGAATAGTGGTTCTCAACATAAGAATCACCTGGAGAGCTGGTTAAAACAGTTTCCTGGGAACCTGCCTCAGGTTGGGATGGGGCCAGTGAATTTGTGCTTCTAACAAGGTAAATTGATGTCAGTGCAGCTACTTCCGGGACCATACTTTGAGAAGCGCCTAAGGACAGGTGCTTCTTTTGCAATGCTTTGGCAATTGCAGTTCACTCTGCTAGAATGCCCTTCCTCAAATATCCTCTTAGCTCACTCCCCTCTTTCCTTTTTTCAGTTGCCACCTTCATAATGCAGCCTCCACCCTGTCTAAAAATGTAGCCTCTCTCTCACATGCACTTCTTTTCCCCATTCCCTGCTCTATTGTTGTCCTCAGCACTTAACACCATCCAAAAGACTGTATGTTTTACTTATTATTTGATTTCTCCATCTGCCTTCCCTCACTAGAATGTAAGTTCTGTGAGGGCAGGAATTTTTGTTTTGTCACTCCTCTATCCTCAGTGCCGTGAGCAGCACCAGGCACAAAATTCAATAAATATCTGTTGAAAGAATGAATTATTCAATGTTATTGTCACATCTCTCTCAATAGGCATTCTTGCCCTTACCATGCAAAGGAGGAAACCAAGACTCCGATATTAAATGGCAGAGTTGGGATTCCAACCCAGGTCTGACTTTCTTCACTGCCCATTAGTGTTTTTGTGTTTCCTTCTAGTAAGAAATTACTACAGAATCATATAGTTCACATTTATGTGTTAATCTATAACTACTCACACCACAAATACTTAATTGAACAAATGCATATGTAAGCAAGCATGTAGCCACAGTCAGACCTTCCTTCAAGTATGTGATGCTAGTGCAAGTGTATTGCTGAGTTACAACCATGAGAAGCAGATGGAAAAAACTGATATCAGATGTATATAATAAATTGATCATGACCTTTCCAGAGATATGTGTTTTTTTTAAGGTAATAGAAAAAGCCTTAGAAATTATTCACACTTGACCAGTAATCGGTTTTTCCAAAACCTTTACAGAGAGCAATTTTTGTTGGGCTGCAGGGAGCTAGAATCCAAGGGTGCCGAATGTTGTTTGTATGTGTACTGTAGTGGGGGTTGGGAGTATACAGCTACACTAAGCCAGACAAAATAACAATCCCAGCAGATTCACCAGAAATATGTAAATACTGTAATGGTGGTCCATTTACCTGTGGTGAACAGGATGCTTCCTCAGGTAGCCACATAATGATGAATGAAACACAATCTTCACCCTTATGGAGGTTACTGACTAGTAAAGGGTATTTGTAGTGCTTACCAAAAAACAAAACAAAAACAAAACTAGGTACATAAATTCTAAATCATGGTGTTATGAAAGCAAGTACTAAAATAGAGACTACATTTGACAGGAAGGGAGAAATCTAGGAAAAGCTTCTGAGGAGATGGCTTTTAAACGGAGACCTGAAGATAATGGACCAGTGGTGCAGGGAGCTGGGGAAGAGCTGTCCAGGCAGAGGGGACAGTGTGTGCAAATGCCTTGAAGGGAAAAAACTGGTGTGTCCAGGAACTGAAAGCAGCCGTGCTGTCTGGAGAAGTGAGGGGAGAGAGGTCTCAGTGTGTCCGAAGAGATTGGCTGGAGCTGGGTCCCTGGGCCTCAGAGCTATGATAAAGAAGCAGTATTCACTGTAAATGCAACACAAAGCCATTTGGGAGTTTTCACTAAAAAAATGACATGATAGAAAAGATGAACCTGGCTTTGGTTTGAAGTAACATGGGGGTTATATTTTAAGGGCCAAGACTAAGCAGAACTGCTCATTTTCTCTATAAATTTGGAATCTTGTTTGCTCACCTTCCATGGGTCGGGGCTTTGATTTTAAAAGCTTCTATGTAAAAAGTATTCACATTCATCTATTTCATTCTTTCCTTTATTTTCCAAGAATGTGAAATTTTAAAATACTGCCTTTTATAATAATGTCTATCACTCTTTATTTAAAAGAGAAACTTTCTATAAATTCTTTCTAAACATTTTTTAATATTTAAAAAAATTCAATAATGTTCATTTGGGTACCAGTCTAGTTATTAAAAGCAAAAAGTGATGAGATTGAATTGATTTTTCTCATGCCTACACAGTGGTCTTTTCCCGAAAAGATAAATAATAGTGGTCATTTGGTAGCTTTTATAAGTTTTGCCAAGTGAACTTTTAAAATTAAATAGCTATCCTTGTCCAGGTGACTGAATTTACTAAGTAACTTTTCTTTTTAAGATTCATTCATTTATTTTAGAGAGGGAGAGTATGTGTGTGGGTTGAAGGAAGGAGGGACAGGGAGAGAGGGAGGTAGAGAATCTCAAGCAGACGCCCCACTGAGCATGGAGCCAGACACTGGACTGGATCCCTGGATCCCAAGACCATGACCTAAGCCAGAATCAAGAGTCAAGCTCCATCCCTGGACCCCAAGATCATGACCTGAGCCAAAATCAAGAGTCCGATTTGACTCTTAGTCAAACTTTTTTACAAAAAGTTAGTTACTTAGGCACCCCCTAAGTAACTAACTTTTAAAGAAGATGAGTTAAGATTAGCATGTAACTCACCTTCATGAATAAATGCTGCAAACAGGATCTGTAACCATGATCAAATCACTACTCTTTCTTTATTCCAAGCAAATGAAAGTCTGTACACTGCACTGGTGTATCGTTATGAATAATCATTATTAACACAAATCCCTTTTTCTTTTATATGATTTAAAATGAGAAGATACCCTTCCATATTTTAATTGCACAAGTCCCTTATAACTATTAATAAAGCCTAAATTGTCTTGACTGATACTTGAAATATATTTAAATTTTATTTTATACAATTATGACACAGTCCTAAAATGCTCATTGAGATACATTTACTATTTAATTCTGTTTTTCAGAGAGCATAAAATAGAAGATGCTGGTATAATGTATATAACTGAAAAAAAAGAAGAAATCAAACATGACAAAAAACCTGGAAAAAGTATACAACATTCAAAACCATGTGTTGGGAGAGGACGTGTATATTACGCGAAATTCATTCATACAAATGCAAGAACATTCAATGAACCAGTTCCCTACATAGATCCCAAAAAAGGGCCAGAAAAGCAGGTTGGATGGATGTTCCTTATATACAAATACAGATTTAGATTCAGAAGCTGTTTTGCAGGATAATTTGGTCACAGACTACATAAAGGATGTGACATATTTCAGACTAATACTTTTTATAATCCAATAGTTAAAAGCAGTAACCTGAGACTATTCTCCCAAATAACTATTGCATATAAACAATATATAAAAAGGGAAGGAATCCAAATAACCATTTTTCTAGATTGGGTCAGATTATAGCCACTTAGGAGTGCTTGGCAGATACTGAAAAAATCTATAATATTGTATTTGTGTCACATACTCTAATATAAAAAATTCCCATGATACTCTCTATAAAATAATAGCTACCATTTATTTAAATTGTGTGAAGTGCTAGGGATGAGCTAAGTGTGTTCTATAAGTTATATCCTTTAATCTGTGGAACAGTTTCTAGGGGGTAGTATTAGAAGTATTTTACAGATGATAACATACCACAAAGAAGTAAATTAACATATCTGAGATGACACGGTGAGCAAATGTCACAGTCATGTTTCTGACCCAGGACTGTTGGTTTAGTCAAATCACACTTTTATTCACTATTGTACTAAATATATTTCATTATCTTCTTTCCTTAAACTTAGGTTTGTTGAGGTATAATTTATTCTGTTAGTTTCCTGTTCCTGATGTTACAAATTACCACAAATTTAAACACTAGCTTAAAGCAACAAATTTATTCTCAACATTTCTTGAGCTCAGAAGCTCAAAATCAGTCTCATTGGCTATTAGCAGGGCTGGTTTCCTTCTGGGGGATCTAAGGGAAAATCCAGTTCCTTGCCTTTTCCAGCTTCTAGAAGCTGCCTGCACTCCTTGGCTCATGGCCCCTTCCTCTTGAAAGCCAGCAGCATGGCATCTTCAAATCTTTCTCTGACTCTCCTGCCTCCCTCTTCCAAGGATGGGTGTGATTACATTGGGCCAACCTAGATAATCCTGGATGATGTCCTCTTACCAAGATGTTTAAATTAATCTCAGCGGCAAAGCTCCTTTTGCCACATGAGTTTATGTGTAGTTGTGATATAACATTTAAATGGAGATTGCTTTTAGTGACCTATCTTCACATCAGTAACAACCAATGTTCTTATCTTAAAATAGATAACATACCAGGTCACTGTGTGTGAATGGGAGATCTTCTTGGGGCAGGAATTAATGTAGTCAAATATGCATTAATGTCATGTAATAAAACCTTATGTGGGCAATTTTAAGGCTATTTTGTTTTATAAATAATCAGTTATTGGGGGGATTTAAGAGATATTGCTAGTCCAGGCCTACACTGGGGAAATAAGTCTGGTCCAGAAATCCAGGTTAGTGAAGTTCCCATGTTTCTTAAAAAAGTTAATGAGTGACTTCCTGAGCTCTAAGTCAGGGCTGAATTAAAACCTGTTAACTGAACCCATCCTTACCTTGGAGATACTAAGGAAAAGAAATGGGTTTGAGAATGGAGATAAAAAATGTAAAACTCTCAAAAAATCAATCAACTACTTTTACTCTTAGTTTATAGGTGTCTTGAGAAAGGTAATATTAGGAGCTGCTGTCCAGATGCGGCAACATAGTAGCGGCAGGATCCTTGTTTATGGGTACTAAAGGCTAACTGAGTCAGAAATCTTTAAGAGATGGTAAAAGGAAGTTTGAGATAAAGAGGACAGGGAGGAGAGGCTGCTTGTGGACATGAGTGAGGAGGTAGAAAGAAAGAAAGAAGATGCATCACGGAGTTAAGAGCGTATTTGTTCTGGGCATGGAGTGAAGGCACTGTTCATATTTAAAAAACAGAAACAGCAATATAAGTGTACTCACTTCCATGTACTCGAGGAGTAATAAAAGAATGCTCGTTTCACGTATCTGCACACTTTGTTCCTTTATTTAAGATGACAGGTTTCTTTTTAAAGGTTAGTTTGGTGGTTTTAAAAAATTAACTGGTTTAGAGTAGTACTGGCTTTAATGCAAGAGTAAAGAAAATAATGTTGCCTAATATTTAAAGTGACACATCTGCTCTCATGTGTTTTGCTAAGTAACAGCTTAAGAACCTAACACCAGATTGGTTGGTTTTACTTATTTACAAGATATTTAAATAAAACAACCACACAGTTCTATATAGGGACATAAAATTGGGGGTGCCAGAAAAAGTAAAAAGGAGCTGTAGCTCAGTCACTGCCAATCACAAGAGTTTGGTGGTCTTGTGTTTTTAAAAGAGATTATACTAGGTCATTATGTTCCAAAGTATATGTTTCAGAGCATTAGCCCTGCCTATGTGCTCAATAAAGTAACATTCCAAAGTCAATACATTTTGGAAAAGCTATATATTTAGATCTTAAAGCTTCACAAATCCCATTTGTATAGAAAGGTTCTAAGAAATCCTGTGATAAACTTATTTCACTTTACTTACCTCAATATTTCCCAAATTTATTTAACTTTGGAAACCTCTTTTATATAACACCTTTTAATACGCCACAGAACTAGTATTCCACAGAACACAATTTAGGAACAACTTATCAGGGACATTATGGGTTGCTTAAAAAGAGGTATTTTCAGCACTCCCGGTATCTACAGCAAAATAGAGATGAACATAGATACAACATACCTCTAGTGTTTCCCATAACACTTCAATGTTTTAAAGCCTTTGAGCTCCACTAATAAAACGTGATTCTCTGTAAAGTGTTGTCAAAAGTCCGTATTTCCCTAGGAATCCCCCAAGGAGGATTTTGTGTTCCACAGAGGACCGCCACTACCGGCAGCCATTTTTGTCAGGCTGCTGTGGAGTTCTACCTACTACCTCTTGCATTCTCTTAACTGGCTTCTCCAGGTTGCCCCAATTGCCTTTATTACTTCTCCGCCCAAGACTCTCCCTTAATTTCCCAAAGAATGAAAACGAATTAATGTCTCCTAATGCCTTTCTGAAGGCTTAGAGATAGCAGAAGTATAACAAAGACCGCCTCACAGTGGTTTCCAAAGGTGGCTAAGGAGTTCACAGTATAATGGCCATCAGGTCTTCCAGGGGTGGGGGTTAGTGGGAGTCTCTTCCTCAGGGATCTCTAGATGTCTCCATACCATGGAGCTGCAATGACTGTTACCCTGAAACAGGAAAGACCGTCTTGGGCTAGAAGGGGAGGCATCCTGCTTTCTCTGGGTCCAAAGTTTTGAACCGAAAGCAACTACCTCTTTAGGTAAAACCCCTTCCACAATGTGCAGGAATTGGACTGACCCCTGAAGCCTAGACAAAGCAATCACAGTAGAGAACTTTTCCCAGTTTGGCTTATTTCATCATAAATAATTCATATCAACCCTCACAATCCACTTCAAGTGATGGTGCAGTAAATTTTTATACTTAGTCTTTCCCTTCAACATGGGGTGAAGGAAGAAAACAAGCTCCCACGTATCTCTTTAATCTTAAATCTTTTATGAGCAAATGCTTGTACCAACATGGCATGCACATGTGCGCAGGCCCATATACATTTTCACTCTTCCAGGAACAAACCAGACTTTTCAGGCAAAGGGCAGACCATCCAGAAATAGAAAACAGAAAAACAGCATTTTTTGAACTGTAGGATTTCATTCTGCTGAAGTGAAGCTTCATCCCACTTACAACACTCATCAGAGTACTTCCTCCAGCTTTGAGATCTTCAAGTCATCAGTCACACTTGAGGAAACATTGTTCATTATTTCCTTTATATTTTGTGAAACTAAAGAGACCATTTTGGTAAAATTCTAAATTCATAAGAAATTTTGAGAGGTGAATTGATATCTCTGCTTTTGGGGTAACTTTTGCAATATACTCTTGTTCAAAAAATAATTGAATGCTGCCAGGCATTTGCTAGCAGTTTGCTCATCCCAGAGTCACTTACCCAGTAACTTGGGTGTTAGCAAAATAAGTTTCTGATCAACAAAAGAAGATAATATACAGTGTATTCCTTAAAACCTTATCATAGAAAATCTTTCTCAATATACTTGAAATCTCTCAATTGTTACTTCTGAAATAATTTAAGTAGGTTTGTGCTTCTGTGGCTTTGCATTCTACAGCAGATTTGATAAAGCAATGTAGCACAGAAATTAGAGGCATGCATGGATGGGGGCAGGGGTCTGACTTGGACAGCTCTGTTGCCTTCTAGGGATACCCTTTGGGGAAGTTAATCTCCCAGCAGTTTTCTCATCTATGAAGTGCGTATATCTACTCGCAGAATCATGGTGAGGGTAAATGAGAAAAGGCCTATAAATCTGAGACGTTGGGGCATAATAAGCACTATCATAATCGTGCAGTGGAGGAGGCCTGCAAGAAGCAGGCATTCTGACAACAGTTAGATGTGACTATTTTCAGCCAGATAGTGAGAAGACACCATCTGTTTAGTAATCTGTTCTAGAATTCCCAGGATTGACATCAAGTAGTCTTAAGTTTTGTAATTCACCTTTCAGCCCATCTCTCCTGTTCTCCAAAATTCCCTGGTTCCTAAATTCCTTTGATCTCTGCAAACGTATTCATTACCCCGGGGCTACAATTTGTCATTGGCCTAAAAACTAGCACTGATTTAAAGTTGCCAAGTGAGGTCTAACTCTCTCTTGCATTAGTGAGGGTTCAGTTCCCTCTTAGGTCCATGTTAATCCTATCTTTTTCAGCTTGAAGATGATTTCCCTTAACGAAGAACCTAAGTTGAGGAGCTCTGACTTTTAGCTCTGAATTGTGTACTCTTCTTCAAATTCTTAGACTTTCTGTGATTTCTTTGATATAAGATTTTTTTTTTCTCCCAGAATACCCTATTTTTGCTGCCTTTGGTGTATTTCATGAATTTCTTCTAAGCTTCTTGACAATCTCCTGACAAGGTGACTCCATGAAATTATTTTTTTTAATTTGATATTGTACACCTCTTTTATACATGCCTGTCTTTTTAGAAACTAAGCTACTTTGGGAGCTGACTCCCTGTGGAGTCAGATAGATGTCTTCAAATGCCTCTTACTTTTCATAGAACTGTAGCTTCAATTGCACTGTCAGAATTTTACTTATGTGAATCTCATATTCATCCCCCTTGAATCATATTTTTCAAGTCTTTGACTACAAAATCATGGTTGATTTTTTAAAAGCCTGATCTCTCTCCTCAAAGCCCAAAGTAGGTGTTCGATTATACCCAAAGTTTCTTTCATTGTCCAAGAACTCCCAGGTGTCACAGTTGCCCTTTCCCAAGGTTGTCTTTTTTTTTTTTAAAGATTTTATTTATTTATTTGAGAGAGAGAGAATGAGAGATAGAGAGCACGAGAGGGAAGAGGGTCAGAGGGAGAAGCAGACTCCCCGCCGAGCAGGGAGCCTGATGTGGGACTCGATCCCAGGACTCCAGGATCATGACCTGGGCCAAAAGCAGTTGCTTAACCAACTGAGCCACCCAGGCTCCCTCCCAAGGTCGTCTTAAGTCTACCTGATCAACCAGATTAAAAAAAAAAAAAATGTTTACTTAGAATTAAGTTTAGTAAGTTTCCCCTCACTGTTTTCACAACTTCTAAGAGATCAGATTCTAATATGTGCTCATGGAGAATCTATCAATTCTCCCTTTCCTGGGTACTTAAGTCAGGTTTTACCATCAAAAATTCAGTAACATTGGAATATTTTTCGTTAGAACAAAGTTTTTCAAACTGAGGCATTAGGTGGGTTATAAAGCACTGTGGTTTGCAACTAGCATTATGAAATGAAATGGAAGAGATAAATGATAAAATAGAAAAATAGTCAAGTGTACTGCATGTAGTAAGAATAAATATTGTGAAACTGAGTTTTATGTTTGTGTATGCATTGTGTGTTCTTGCATGGCAGAATCTATTTCATGGTGTGGATCATGGACTGAAAACTATGAAAAGCACCATCTTAGATGATAATACATTATTTGTATTTTCATAATGAAAAGTATAGAACATAATTTTTAGATTAAATCAAGCCATATATATACATGTATGTACATATATATAATAAAATGGTAATACAAAATATAGAAATATAACTACTTGGTTGATTTTTACCACTCCACTTCTGCTGACAGGAAGTAGTTTAAGAATTTAGCAGCTATCTTTTAGCTAAAAATATGTGATAATTCACTTTTAAGTACCTTTTAAAAAATTCAGTCTTTGTAAAAATATACTTATTCCTAGATTTCAGGATTCCATTTTAGTCCTAGAATATCCAATAACTTATTGAATCAAATCACTGAACATTCAGATATCAAGCAGCACATGAAAATGTTCTAAGGTATTCAATTTTGTGTTTCCAATTTTTTTCCCATAAAGGGTGACTGGTGGTCACATGGTAAAAGACTGGAGCATCCCTTCCAACCATCTTATGACACTAAGAGCACCCAGAGGAGTGACTTTCAAAAACCAGCATGTCCATTGGTTTTGCCAGTCAAACACAGCAAGTTGCAAAAGCCTTCTTGTGGAATAGGTAAGTTTAGCTCTGATAAAACCTCTTTCCCATTCTCTCACATTACTGCTATCAAATTAAGGTGTATTAGATGTACTGGCATCTCCTGAGAAAATTACTTCTCTATAGGAGTTGAAAATACACATACAGCAAATGCAACCCTTAACAAGTTTGTTCTTTATCCCTTCTTGGTGGACAGCTTATCTCCAAACATATTTACTATAACATAAAAAAATTGGCTTGATCATTGATAACACCAGCCTCCAAGTCACATACTTAGTAGCATTCTGCTCGTTATTGTTGCCACCAAATTTTAAAAAGTATAACTAGTAAAATTGTAGGCAGTATTTCTTGAAGCGCACTCTGAGGGACACTAGTTCCTTATGATGCTCAAAAAAAGAGGGAAGTGGTCAAATAAGTTTTGTAAAAACTGAATTTATAAAGCTAAACAGATTTTTTAAGCCACAGAACTCTTAAAACCCTTACTGTAAGCACAAGCATAATGTATTCCAAGAAGAGGAATAAAGAATGTTTTGTTTTCCCCAATATTGACCACCTCACCCTTTTTCGAGGAGATTATTTCACATGACTGGTATCCCATAAAACAATGTAGGAAATACTGTTACATGGACTGTTAAAATATTGTCAGATCTTAAAGTTATTTACCTGACAACGTTATTATAATAAACTAAGTCTTTCACATTTAGTCAGTTTCTATCTGTTTCCTACCACATATCTTAGTCATCTCTACTGCTGGAGTAGAATTTAGCAGGTCTTAAAGAAGTGCAGGATCAAGTCAAAACAAAAATGTATTTATTGAGTACCCACTCTGGTTGTCACTCCATATAAAAGTTCATAAGCTAAACTTCAAATAATTTTCTGAACATGACAGTAGATAGCAAAGGGTTACTTTTATCAGTCAGCTGTCCCTTACTTAGTTTTAGCCTTCAGGCCTCTGTGATCTGGCCAGTTTAGTTAAGGACACAAAGGGCAGGTAGATTGAAGATCAGAACATTACAAAATGGTCATATTCAGCATGATTTCCACTTCAAGGGTGGTAGTTAATGGAGAGGACTGTTAGATAATCTGTAACGTGATCTCTCCTTTAGAAAGGTAATGAAGTTTGCACTTCTGATTCAGGATGGTCGACTGAACATAGACATCTAAATCCCCCACCTCCCAAGCCTCTATTAAGTGATAATAAAGGAATTAACCCATAAAGATGAAGAGAATGGAAAGAAGAACTTTCTGCAGTGTGGGAAGGAACGAAAACTTGTTGATGGATTAAAGAAAGCAAAGAAGCAATAGCCCAGAAAAGATAGAAGGAAAGGCAGCAAAGAGCCAATCTACCCGAAAGAACCTCAAAGTAGCAGGAGGCTCAGTCAGCAGGCAAAGCAGAAGGCAAGAATGAATCCAAGGAGAGAATCCAAGGGTGACCTGAAAGTCTGTCTTTTAAATAATCACTCCAGTCATGAACATTCTATTCGACACCAACATTAAGACTAATGGAGCCCAGTGTCTCAGCCAGCTAGTCAATTACTACACCAGTTACTTTTTTTTTTTGTAATTCAAGGTGATCTCTTATCCTATTCTTAGTTTATGAATGGATAGCCAAAGATTACAATTATGCCAAATTATTATTTTTTTTAATGTTTGGAGGGTAAAGTCAAGGAAACATCACAGAACATAAAACAACAATAGCAGCAACAACAAAAAACTAGAAAATATGAGAGAATAAAAGCAAAGTGGAGAATCAGTCTGGGAGGTCCAACTTTTCTGGAGCTCCAGAAGAGCAAGGAATAAAATTGAAAGTGGAGATAATTATCAACACATAAAACTTATTGAGCACATACTATTTGCCAGGCACTTTATGGAACTTCCTAAATATTGCTCATTCAATTCTCATTCCAACCCTAAGGAATATATTAGTGTGGTAATATTATTAATACTCTCATTTTTCAGATAAGAAAGCAAGCACAGAGTTTAAATAATTTGCTCAAGGCTACAGAGCAAATAACTGGTATTTGAACTCAGTCTACCTCCAGTTAAAACCAGTACTCTAGAATAATAGAATAACACAGCCTCTAGAATAATAAAAAAGTTTCCCAGTATAAGAGAGTGAGGCATTAAAGGAGTCTACTGAGTGCTTCTAAGTACGAAGGGACAAAAGATACAACCTATATATCATTATGAAATTGCAAAGCAATAATTACAAAAAGAAGATTCTGTAAGTTTCCATAAAGAGGAAGAAAAATTAGTAACTGTCTAAGAAATAAGAATCAGTATGGAATCAAGAAGTGCTGATGCAAAAGTAAAATGGAGTTATTATGTCTTCAAAGTTTCCAGGGGAAAATTTTTTTTTACTTAGAAAAGAGGGTTTATTTAACACAAATACTAGAACCATTCTTTTTCAAGTGGCACCAGGCTTTGGACGCAGTGAGAAAAAAATGTAGTCCCAGCACAATATTTGGCCCTGAAGTGAACAAAATTCATATAGTTATATTATAAATGCTATTTTGTAGTTTTCAACTTTTAGCATTATATAGATACAGTATGGACATTTTTAATGTGTGTACAGAACAGAATTATGTTATTAGCCTTAACAAGAAAAGCACATCAATAGTTGACAGAAGATGGGAAGTAGAAAGAAGGCTGCTAATATCTTTATTTAACATGAGTGCCCAAGAGATACTACCCAAAGCAGATGAAACAAGGAAGAGAAGTTTAAGGCTGAAGTCAAAGGAACTAATATAAGAACCAATTTCTCTCTCTAGCCCTGGCCTCTTTGCTGAACCTCGAACTCCCATCCAGCCACCTACCTAACATCTTTTCTTGGACAGCTAATCTCCTCTGAAACTTAACATGGCTCAGATAGACCGGTTCCTTTCCCCCATTCAAACCTGTCCCTGCCAGTTTTCCTCTTTTCAATAAATGCCACTTCTATTCCCCCTCAAGTTTGGATAACCTAGAAGTCATTCCAAAACTCCCTACTCTCTGTAGCCAATCCATCAGCAAATCTTGACACCTCTATCTCCAAAATATACTCCAAATCTTCTAATGTTGTACAGTTCCTGTTACCCTGCTTTCTCTCTTTCTCCTCTAAAATATGTTTTCCACACCATTGTTAGAAGGATCTTTTAAAAACACAAATGATATTGCTTTCCTCCATTAGATGAGTTACTTCTCATTGTTTGTAAAGTTGATTTCAAATTCCTCACCGTGGCCTACACTGTCCTGTTTAATCTATGGAATCTATCCCCCATTGCTCATGATATCATGAGAGGGACATTTCAAGAAGGGGCAAATAACTCAGGCCAAGGAGGCAGAGAATGTTCTCTGAAAGTCATGGTTATTTCCAAAATGATTTATGCCTGTGCTTTTGTTACTGTATTTCCATAATTAACTTATTCTTATAAATTAAAATCTGAGTACTAAGAGAGTTTCTAGAATACATTCATAGTTGAATACTTTGGAAAGGCTTGCCAAAAGGTGACTAACTTTTTTAAAAAAAGATTTTATTTATTTATTTGGGGGGGTGGGAGACAGAATGTGAGCAGGGGGAGGAGCAGAGGGAGAGGGACAAGTAGATGTGGGGCTTGATCTCACGATCCTGAGATCATGACCTGGGCCAAAATCAAGAGTTGGATGCTTAAATGAGCAACCCAGGTGCCCCCCAAAGTCACTAACTTTTAAAAGTGTTAATTAGGTGTGGACAAAATCACTATAAGAGAGGAGCTGGAATGAATTTTTTAAATCTTGAAGGATTCTGCAGTCATTTTATTTCAGATGTGTCTTTAAGTTTCCATTCTATTTTAAAGAAACAAACTAGAAAGATTACATTAGGGGTGTGGTTTATGCAAGAAACACACAGTACAATTCCAATCAATGGATATTCCCGCAAAGGAAATGCATTGGCATTCCAGTAAAAATTTGGAGACTGAACTGGTTAGAATAAAGTATCTAAGTTTAGTATATATAATACTCCATGATTCTTTGTTTTAACTTTTTTGGTTAAGTAACCAGTCAGATCCCAGTTTTTTCTCATAAAGTGAGGTTGCTTCTACTCTAGTTCAGTATGGGACATGGTAGAAGATGAGAGCAGAGAGCTAGGTTTTGTTCTAGGATGACCAGGCAAGGCCCAGCCATTTCATGAGAGGCCCCCCCACCCCCCAACATCAATGCCTATAGGTCTGTTCTGTTGAGCCAGTCTATTTTCCCAGAGTGGAATCCTCCAAACCTCTGCTGGAGTGAGGAACAAAAAATCTGGGAATTTCTCCAATAATCCTCTGTTGGAAACTTCACCTTGTCCCATGCTCCCTGCCCCAGAGCTGTCAGATGCCTCCATTTTTGGAGCCTTACTGGGACCCCCACCCCATTCCCATAAGCACTTAGCTTCCAGTTTTTTTGTGGTCTACTCAAGTTCATTGCCATTTAACCATCTGCTTTCCAGTTTCCAAATTTGTTAGTATTTTTGCTCTCATTTAGTTCTCTTTTTTCCTAAGGATTTAAGCCTTTTAAGGTCTTTACTATCATTGTACTGGTGTTTTGGGAGGGAGTGAGGGAAATGCAGATGTTGAATTTGTCATGTTTAACTGGAAATCATGGTCATCTTATCACCATCAATACTCCCTCCCCGTAGAATTTAATACTGATTTAGCACTTATAGTGGTTTGATCCTAGGCTCATTACTTAAATTCATCATTTTATTTCCTCAATTCAAGAAGTGGGAATAATAATCCCTACTTTGCAGGATTGTTAGGAGAAATAAAAAATATGCCTACCACAGTGCTTGGTACATAGGAGAAAACAAATGGAAGCTATTTCTTTTATTAATTGCATTGTACTACGTTAGGTGTTTAGTTGGAATTTAGCTTTGGAAACTAGGTGTGGAAGTCTCATTTTTTCCTTCCTCGCCCTCCCTCCTCCTTACCAACCCCTCCTCCTGCCTCTCCTCCTCTGTCTCTGTCTCTCTGTTCTTTTATTGGTGTTTCTCATTGCCAAATTCATTATTGTAACCCAGGTCCTAATAACGATCCCCAGATTCAACAAATATTTATGGATTAATTTAATGATAATTACATATTATTCAACAGATTAAAGACATAATGTAATTTAAATAAACATACACACTACAATATAGGCCTGCAATTTATTCATATTTTGGATGGTGTTTGGATACTAGTGAAAAGGGTTTTTAAGAGGGAATATTTGAGCATGACATTTTAAAATATATATATATATAGTTTGTATATTCCAGATTTTACATATATGTATATATATGTGCATATGCATACAGACATAGAAACTGTGGATGTAAACATGCATCGTACCACTTAAAAGTCAACTCCTGGTCATTCTGTTCCATCAGCCCACTTAATTACGCCTAGTCTTTGGCATTTCGGCAATGTCATCTTGTGCTGATAATGAAAGTGCCCTTTATTCTTGTACCACCACACAATTTCTGGCTGCCATCCATGGACACTTCAACAAATGGCTGGGCTCCATCATATCTGAGTCACTATAAGAATAAGTGTTCACTTTGGGTTTTATATCATAAAACTTTATAAATTGGAAAGGCTGATCTAATTTGTGAGGAAAGTCCTACTTAAATAAAACTTTGAGTCTTTATCAATGACTTGATATTTTAGTGTTTTCCTGAATTGCAAAATCAGATTATTATCATTAAAAATAGTTTTCTGAAGTAGGCTTTAGTTTGTGTTGCTTCTTTTGCACCAAGGTGTAGCTTAATAATGATTTCTTGCTACAGTTATGTTCAAGTTTTTTCACTGTATTTTGAAAATCTATACCGTTATTTTTTACATTAGTAATACTTTTATATAAGATCAAAATAAATACTACTTAGAAAAATGGAGTTTCTGATAGGAAAATATTACTGATGAATGTTTTTTAAGTAGACACACACAAAAAGTTAAGAAAATTTCACAAAGTAAAAGTTGCTGAGTTCCCACCAATAAAAGGATCAAGTTGTGTGTTTGAATAAATTCTGGCTTTGTTGATAAAATATAGATGGCCTGACACCAACTTGTTTGGCATATCCTTGTTTAGAAAATTTCTATTTTAATTAGATCAAGTTTCCAAGAAACAGAGAGTGGATTTCAAACACTCTTCATGGACTTTGCCTTATGTTTTGTAATCCTCATGTAACAAGGCTTCTTTTAAGTAATTAATTACTTTGGGTTCAGTTTGAATTCTGAAGTAGAATAACCACTAAGAACTTGAATATCTTCTTTGATGTTTTCCTACTTAGATGTTCTTCACTATTGTGGGCTTCTTTAAAAGTCTCATATATTTGCATAAATTAATATGGTAGTTATGTCTAATTTTAATAGATATAATGTCTGAGCAAGGAATTCCTCTAATAGTGCAGATTCGTTTTCTATTAGTTCCCATAAAGAAGTTTTTTTATTATTTTTGAGATTCTGGGAGGTTCTAGATCACTATATTTTATTTATTTTAGAGAGAGAGAGAGAGAGCGAGAGAGAGCACTAGTGGGGACGAGAGGGAAAAGCAGGATCCCCATGAGCAGGGAGCCTGACACAGGACTCGATCCCAGGACCCCGAGATCATGACCTGAGCCAGAGGCAGACGCTTAACCACTGAGCCACCCACGTGCCCCTAGATCACTAATTAAAAGATAATTCATTTTAATTGATTTAATTGACTTGCTTCTGAAGTATTTGTTTTGTAATTGCATAACAGGTCACCCCAAAATTTAGTTGCTTCAAACAACCATCATTTTATGTGCTCATGATCCTGTAATCTGGGCTGGGCTCAGCTGGGCAGGTCTTTGGCTGGTCTTGGTGGTGGACACTTGTGTGGCTGCATTCACTTGGCAGGTCACCTGAGGACTACACTCAGCTGGGAGGCTGGAATGACCAGGCCCCTCTTTCTACATGTGGTCCCTCCATATGGGCTCTCCAGTAGGGTAGCTGAACTTCTTACCTAGCACCTCAGGCCTCCCAAAAATGCAACAGAAACTGAAAGGCTTTCTCAAGCATATTTTTTATGCTTGGAACTGGCAGAGTGTTACTTTTGCTACATCTTATCGGTTAAAGCTAATCACAAGGCCAGCCCACATTCACAAGGAGGGGACTGTGCAAGGATGTGAATAGTGGGAGACCAATCAACTAGAGCCGTCAATGTAAGGGACTACCACACATTGTTAAATTGTTCTTCCCATGTGAGTTTAGGAGTAGCTAACTCTTCACTTTACTTTTGTCTGAAATGTCTTCAGATTGTCTAATGGGTGTGAGTAGAGCTGGATATAGAATTCTGGGTTCATGGTTATTTACCTTTTACACTTGGAAGATATTATTCCATTGTCTTCTGGAGCCTATTGTTACATCAAATCTGCAGGAAGTCCAATTGTTAATCTTTTGAGAGTAATATGTTTTGATGTAAGATTTTTAATGTTCGAAGGGGGCCTTTATATATAGAAAGAGTTATTTATAGTTACTTATGATTTATATTAATATCCCAGATTTAATATTACAAATGAAAAATCTTTCTTTCCTTAAGCCTTTAATTTTTAAATATTGTTTCACTGTAATTGCAGGGCTGTTGGTTTTCAAGGATTCTGTACAGGAGAGAGGCATGAAAACTGGGCAAGTTAAAATGCCATAAAGCTTGCTTTCACTACAGAAATTAAGCCATTTTTCTTGAATAAATGCTTCTTGGATTGTTGTAAGCTTTTGGTTACTTTCCAGAGTTCAAAAAGTTGATTTTGATTGGTTTTTTTTTTGCCAGTGTTCTCATCACTATTACAGAGGAACAGCTCTTTGGAGGTTCTTTACCATTCTCACTGATGTCCTATCCCTTTTAGTTTTCAGGTTAAAAATGTTTCCTCCTAATCTCACTGTTATCTTTGTCTGTGGCGTGTTCACTGAACAGGAGTCCTAAACTTTGATGTAATCAAGTTTATGAACTTTTCACCTATGGATTGCGCATTGGGTGTTTATGAAGAGTTTTTCTACCTTAACATCACAAAAATATTCTCCTACATTTTCTTCCTTGCTTTTATGATTTTACCTCCCATAATTAAGCCTTAATCCTAGCATCTGCCTTTATGTGCAATGTTAAATAGGGAACCTATTTCATTTTTCTCCATGAAGTGAAGAAATTTCCTGGATCCATCTACTAAACCATACTTTCCTTGTTGACTTGTGGAACCTCCTTACTTGTATGTTAGAGTTTCCTATATAAATTGGTCTGTTTCTGAGCTTTCTATTTTTAATTTTTAGTTCTTGGATCAGTACTAACCTGTTTTAATTTTCTGGATTTTTAGCTTAATATCTGATAGGGAAAGTCCCCATTCTTTGCTCTTCCTCTTCAGAGTTGACCTATTTATGGACCTTTATTTTTCCATTTAAACTCTGGAATTTATGACATCCCTCAAAATATCCAGGTAGAATTTTGATTGGGTTGTGTTGGCATTATAGATTAATTTAGGAAAAATTGTTACCTTTACAGTAACAGACTATTTCATCTCATCTAATAGTATGGAAAGTCTATTCAGTTCTACTTTTATGTCAAGACAGGGTGCCTGGGTGGCTCAGTCGTTGGGCATCTGCCTTCGGCTCAGGTCATGATCCCAGGGTCCTGGGATCGAGCCCCACGTTGGGCTCCCTGCTCAGCGGGAAGCCTGCTTCTTCCTCTCCCTCTGCCTGCCGCTCTGCCTGCTTGTGTTCTCTCTCTCTCTCTGTCAAATAAATAAATATTTTTTAAAAAAAGACAGTTTAAAATTTTTCTCAGTAGAGGTCTTGTTAGTTGTTAGTTTCTAAAAACTTGATATTGTACAGTTGTTGTTCCCACAGAGAGTGTATCTTATTTTTTGTTTTGTTTTCTAGATTATAGTTCTGATTTTTATACACTTAACTGTTTACCTTGCTACACCCTTATTCTCATACTTTGTTGATTCCAGTGGTGTTTCTTTTCAGGTAATCATGTTACCTACAAATAATGAGAGTTTTTTTTTTTCCTTTGAAATCATTTTACTATTTCTTTCATATATATACTTTACATACATAGTTTACCAGTATCTCTATTAATATGTTAATAACAGTAGAATTTTAGTTCTGAGTTATGTGTGTAATACTTATTTTTTTGTTCTTTAGTCCTTGACTTTTTAAAGAAATAAAACATTTTGTTATTTTCTTCTATATATCTTAGGCACACACCTCCCTTGATTTATTTCTATCCTTATTTGGATTTTTCCTCTTGGAATTTTGGAGTAGGCTTTTTTATGGGGAAATATTCTGAGGATTTCCTTGCCTCCCAATATTTTTTATTCTGGCTTCGCTGCTGAATGACAGTTTGGTTGGGTATAAAAATTCGAGGCTTAAAGTTCTTTTTAACATTTAAAAAAATATTAATCAATTATCATCTTGTGTCCAATGCTGTTGCTGTCAATTTTTATGTAAATCTGCTTTTTCCACCTTTGTAAGTAATCTACCTTCTCTTTTTGAAAGCATTTAGAATTTTCTTTGCCCCAGATAACCTTAAATTTCTCTATAAATTGTCTTTGGATATTAGTTTTTCCTTATGTATCCTGCAGGATAGGGAGGAGAGTGAGGCAAGTGAGGGACCCAAGGTGAAAAACTTAAGGAGGCACTCACTCCCAGGGCTATGTAAATGCCCCCTTAAATTTTACAGCACATGGGTCTCACTTGCCTCATCTTACTCCTGGACCTGCCACCCTCCTTGGTAATCTATGAGCCCTTTCAATCTGAAGTCTTTGATCTTTCTCTAATTGGATATTTATCATCATTCTTTCCTTTTTTTTCTTTTTAAGTAGGCTCCACACCCAGTGCGGGGCTTGAACTCATGACCACGAGATCAAGAGTCATGGGCTCCACCACCTGAGCAGTTAGGCACCCTATCATCATTATTTCTTCAACTACTTCCTTCCCTCTATTTCTTTATCTAGGTCTCCTGAATTCTACCATCCATGTCTTTTAGCTTTTCTTTTATATTTTAATTTCTTTATCCTTTACTGCTGCCCTTTGAGAGAGTTTCTCAGTCTGTGTAGTTCATGAGTCTTTTTGTTTATCTCATCTTTTTAAATTCAGCTATTATATTTTGTTTGATTTCTGATATATACGTGATTCTTTTTTAATGACCTCTTCTTGCTTCATATTAATAATACTTTCTGTGTCTTTGAGCATGTTTGTAGTGCTTATTTTAAATTCCTGGAGTACCGGTTCTAATTATTCAGCCTCACACAGTATATGTTTTAAATTTTGTTGTCTTTCTTTATCGTGTCTCTCTAGTTTGTCTTAGGTCATGTTCTCCAAGGGAATCCAACAGCCCTGTAGAGGCAAAATGTAAAGACTAGGGTCTGACTTGTGTGCCTCCCAGTGAATTTAAAGGAAAGAAAATGAGGGTCAGGCTAGAGAGTGTCAGACCCCATAAAACCAAACTTGACCATTTCCATATGCTGTCACTGTACTAGGCCAGTCCTCTAGTTAGAACACCACCCCTCCCCTCCACTTTAAACTCTTAAAAAGAGACATCACAAGAAGATGCAATCTCTTGATGTTTTCAGTCCACCAGCACTGATGGTTGCTGGGGGATTGGTAGCAGAGCAAATACCCAAAGGGGCAGCATGCATCCGTTTCATCAGCTCTAGAGGGACTTCTGTGCTGTTCACAAGTTACTAAGTTGACAACAGATGGCTAGCCAGTTGCTGCCAGTTTCTTCCCTCTGAGGCAAGCAATGATCTTCCCAGGCAATGTGTGTGTGTGTGTGTTTCGGGGGGGGAGGCGGTGTCAAGAGAAGATTTTAAAACCTCTCCCCCACATATTCTCTCTTAGCCATATCTGACCTTCCTACCCTCCAGCCCAAGCTGCCACCAACTCTTCACCCCAGCCCACTAAAGTCTTTGGGTTTCTAACAGTCAATAGTTCCTCAGATTCATACTTCTCCCTTCCAAAGTTTTCCCTTTCATTAGGATACAAAAGAACTTTCCCCTTGCCTAGGTTGAAAGACCCTCTCTAATTTGATCTCAGCATCTTTCAATTCTCAAAGCAAATTACTATCCCCATTTTAGAGAGGAGGAAATTGAATCTCAATGAAGTTGATTTGTCCAAAGTCACACCACTAGGAAATGTGGTAGGGCTAGAATTTGAAAACATGTCTATCTTATCCCAAAGCCCATGCTTTCGATACTCCATTAACCCCAACTGATTAATGACTGAATTTAGAGCTATTTTATTCAAGAATCTATCAAACCATGTTTCTGAAAACACTAATGTCCTGTGATCTAGACCATGGCATTCACCCAAAACCCAACAGTCTTTTCCCAAATGGTAGAAAAAATATGTATGTTATGGTTAGAATTTTCTCAATGTCATAGTTGCCCATACATTTTTAGTAAATCTTTGGCACCTGCTGTTCTTTTGTACACTAGCAAATCCTAAAAAAAAAAGGGCGGGGTAATGATTATGTAGAAAATGAGTTTTGAGTAACTGATCTCAATTAGAAATCAAGAAAATGTTATCAGTTAACGTTTTTTTCCCTGCTAACAGGGAAAAGATTGCCATTTCAAGTCATATAATATATAAATAAAGACTCATCATTCCTGCTAGCAAAATTAGTTTATATCAATGTCTGAATATTGAATTGAATTCATGAATGCTTAATAAGTATGAATTTACTAACATATTTCTCCTTCTTATATATTCTCCCTAACTTTAAAGGCAAGTTTTTTTAAAAATTAAATTTCATTTTTTAATAGTTAATACATGCATATAGTACAAAATTCAAATGGCACAAAAGAATACACAGTGAAAGTAAACCCACCTCTGTCCTCCAGTGACCTAATTCTCTCCCCCTGCAGCAGTCACTTTATCAATTTCTTGAATATCGTTCCAGAGATATGGTAGGTGGACGTAACCTCTTATATATGACTTTTTATAAAAGGGAGAAATTTTAAGTTTTTTCCTTGCCATAATTTTACCTCACTAAACTGGGAGTTGCTCTGATCTTTATATAAACTTGCATGCTAAACATAAAAATAAAGTGAGTTTTAAAAGTTATTAAAAATGTGAAACAGAGAGAGACCAATAGAATGAATCCCTATATACCCATCACCTAGCTTGAAAAATTATTTAAAAGTGATTTTTAAAGGGTTTAACAGTCTTATAAGTTTTCAGAACGTCTGTCAACGGGAAATGAAAAGAATCACACGTTCAACTATAACTACAGCAACCCTGGAGTCTTCCAGGTTATTCTGTTAGTACTAGTTGGGAGCAATGTATGCATAAAGTTCACATAGCCTTTCTAGTAGTAAAAAATGAGTTGACAAATGAATTGTACTTACACCTTTCCTAAAACTTCATTTGGTATATGTGCAAAAGACATATCTAACAGACTTTTAAAGCCATTATTGCATTAATATTAGTTTTAGAAAGTACTAGTAATTCCATATATGGGGCTAATTCAGTTGTTTTGATTTGGTTCTTTGCATGGAGAAAGAATGATGCATCCATTATATTTATCCATACTTTAAAAAATTAACTTTTATTAACATTTTTTAAAAGCATGATTATGAATATTGATTATATTTCCATATAGAAATCTTATTTTTGTCCTGACTTCACAAAATCTTTTTTCTCAGTTCCACTTGCCTCTCCTGATGCATCAGCAGAACTTCAAAAGAATTTTATACAGCACATCTCTTTTTTACATCAATATGATGCTAGGAAAAATCCCAATGAGCCCATCCGGGGAAAGGTGAGAGTATTCAGAATCAATTATTTAATACTTTAGGATGGGACAGATTTATGTTAGAACATTAAGCCTTTCCAAGTCATAACCATCTTTCTAAAAGTCTATTTCAACAAACTAACGTGGTTGTTGGGTAAAATCTCAACAACATGTCATAGTTAAAATTAAGGAATGATGTCATAATTTTGGATCACAGTCTTTGGAGTTTGGTTTCAATTATTACAATCATTCACTTAAGGTAATATCAAAGCAGTTTGATAAACTGTTGGATATGCTCATGTGGGTGAGGCAGGAGAATGCATCTAAGATTTACAAAGCCAAATGTAAATGTTATTACATATTACAATAACTGCTGGATTTTTTTTCCAACTGCAGATGTTTGTTTTCATATTTTACTTTAAGTCTTTCATTGAAACTAACTGATATTTAGGCTGCAATCACAAATCCTGAGGTCTATGAACTGTAGTTGCTATTGTATCCACAGCAAACTATAGAGCAAGAAATGAAATTTGATATGTGTAGTCTTATACAATCCAACTGATAGAAATGTTGAGAAGGGGAAACAAGATGCTGACTCTTTGGCTTTCTGCCTTTCCCTTTTATTTTTCTGGCACACCCTGTCTTTATCATTGATTTAAAAATTTCACTAATAATTATTATGCCACTGTCTTCAGTTTTAGACTAAGGTGACAACCAGTGCAGAGGCAGAAATAAGGGCCTGCCTCGCCAGAACTTGAGCTAACACATGAACTGAGTTCACAGCTGCATCTTCCAGCAACTTGTGTGCCCTGGTTAATGTCAACTTTGTTTTCTTTTCCAGCGACATGGAGCTTTTGTGCAGACAGAGATAAAACCAGGGAGTAGGCCAATAGTTCCTACGGGAATAGAGGTATTACGGAATGCTCCAGGGTCATGCTCATCAGAAGTGTCCAAAAAAACAGAGAAAGGAAACTCAGCGGAAGGCAAAATGATCTCACCAGGTCTCTGCCGACAAAATTCCCCAGAGCTGTCAGACACTGAAACTCCCTTAGCAGAAACAGATGTCAGAGAGGCAGCCAAGGCATACCCCCGAAGTCCTGAGAGAAAGGAGAGGGTCACAGACATCTTCCAAGTAACTGCAGTAAACGTTCTTCTCTCCGGGCATGATCATTTCAATCCACCAATAAAGAGTCAGGATAAGTCAGGATAAATTACCTTCTTCAGATAAAAATCTAATCCTTGGAATGGAGAGAAATTGCAGAATCACACAAACCATCACAGTTGCTTTTTCTGTTATCAATAACCTCAAAAAATTCAATTTACATAAATGGGAAAATGAAAAAAGATAATTAAAGTGCACCAAAAATTTAAGAGTGGTCTCTAATGAGTGGTAAATAATGAGACATATTTCTAAGTCATATTATTTATAAACCAAACAATTTTGTTTTGCACAAAAATGAACATAATAACAATATAAAACTTTTATGAGAGGCCCTATGGGATAGTCATTCTCTGGAATCAAAGCAGGGTTGGAATTTTGCCTCTACACCTATGAGCTGTGTGACCTTGGGTAAATTACTTAACCTTTTTAGACTTCAGTTTCCTCATCTGTAAAATCAGGATAATAGCGATTTCCCAAGGTTAGTGAGCATGAGATTATGTACATTGATTAATAAGTAACCAATGTGATTACATTATCACTATTACTATAATTAAAGTTTCAATTTAAAAATAATGTTCTCCTATAACCTTAAATTTTCCTCCTTATTCTAAAACTTTTAGTCCCTCTGTATACAATTAAGAGTGTGAAAAATCTGAAAACATTTCTCCTGGTACTAGTTACACAAATGTGCACACATGCACGCACACACACACATACTCTTAATTCAAAGACTTATGGATACCTAGAATATAAAAATATTTCCTAAGTTGTTTTCTACTTTACTTATATCATTTCTAGCACTAACTCAATCTTTGCTTTTTACAAGAGTTTGGTGTGGTTAATTCTACCAGCTCTTCTATTTGGCACATTTGGTGTGCCAAAATGTATCTATCAGAGTCTGTGTTCTGTTGCACACAAGTGGAGTAGGTGGAATATCTCTCTGCTGCCAAAAGAGTATTTATATGCTCAGCAAATTTCCATGGCAATATATCAGTTGCACACCATTATCTGTAGTGTTGATAAGACAATAGGTGTGTCTTCATCCCTTTTTTTCCACTAAAGAAATTTTAATAGACTGCAAATGAATGAATGCCATTATTATATATTTGTGTATTGGGGACTTTCAGTTCTTACAATACAGCAGATTAAGGGTAATAGTGAACCCCTTTCATTACACACACCTTGAAATGCTGAATAAAATAAAACAACAAATAAATAGATAGCCAAGGTCACAAAACAGAGAAACCCTCAAATAAGAACTTGCTTATTTTTGTATCAATATACACCTTAAAGATCTTTTGTGTAGAGTACCTCATTATTTTAAGAGCTGCATAATCTTCCTTAGTATAGATATACTACAGAATTGAAGCACAAAGAATGCAAGCTTCAGTGTATGTGTGGGAAAGGGTGGGGGAAGTTTGATAGCAAATATGGAAAGAGGTCTTAAAGGCTAAGGACTTGAAGTTTTTTAAAGATTATTTATTTATTTAATAGAGAGAGAGAGAGAGAGAGCACAAGCAGGGGGAGCAGGATAAGGAGAAGCAGGCTCCCCGCTAAGCAGGGAGCCTGATGCGGGGCTCAATCTCAGGACCCCAAGATCATGACCTGAGCTGAAGGCAGCTGTTCAAATGACTGAGACACCCAGGCGCCTCTTGAATTTCAATCCTCAGTGGAACAGAGATGGAACCTTATGGCCTCCAAAATAGAGTTGAGATTGAAACCTACATAAAGCTAGAACCCTCAAATAATTGGCCTATCTTGGTACAAGGCAGACTAGAAGAACTTCACTTGTATAACCAGGCAGACAGCAAAAAAGTTTGCATCTTCCTATAGCTATAGATAGTGGTTAAAATCTTTGTAAGAAAGTAAAACCTCAAGCTTGAGCCACATTCCAGTTTGGAATATGAATTTACATGCAGAACATCTTATAGGCCACAAAATTAACATAAAAATTAGTCCTGCTGGTAAAATGCAAATGCAAAAACCCCCTGGAGAGAGATTTCCACAATCCACAGAAGAAACAGTCCCTGCTAAACATAAGGTCACAAACAAAAATTACAGATCACAAAAAAGAAAACCAAACTGAGTAGGAGTCTGCAGTATAACAAAGAGAATGGTTAAACCTCAAAACTAGAGGTAGTAGAATTTAAATACTTTCAACTTGAAGGTACTTGTCTTTCTTTCATTCTGGAAAATTTTACTCTGTAGCCTTTCTATTATTTCTATTCCCTCCATCCTCTCTCTTCTCTCCTTCTGGAACAGCTCCCAGCTGAATGATGGACCCTCAGATTTATCTTCTATCTGTCCTAACTTTTCTCTCATGATCTTTTTCATGGTACTTTACCACTAAGTGATGCAAGAATCCCTTGACACTAATTTTCTACTGACTAATTTGCCTTTCAGCCATGTCAATTGTTATACCAGGCCATCTATGGAAAACATTTTTTATTAGAATTTTATTTTTTAATTTTTAAGATCTATAAATGCTTCCTTAATACATTAGATCCTTCCTATATTATGGATATGATAGTTTCTCTTATCATTCTTAGAACATAATAAAGCTTAAAATCTTAATTCTGTTAATTTTTGTTTGTTGAGCATGATGCCTTAATTTCTTGGTATTATACTTTTTTCCCTCAAATGTGTGGTGATTCTTGGTTGTATACTCTTCTTTGATTATGTGATTTTCAGATCCCTATCAGTGTAAACTGTTTTTGTCTGCTGCACCTGACTTTGTTGGGACAGGGTTAGGATATGAGTCAGACAGGATCTGAAGATGATTTGTGTGATGGGATTTTGACCTTCATGGAGTTCAGTAGCTACTTGAGCACTGCCCTGTTTTTCTAGCCCTAGTGAATGAGTCAATTCATCCACAGCTGCGCAGCGCTTAGCACATGCAGAACAGGGAGGGGTTACTAATTTGCGGCTCTACATGCAGTTCCCTAATTTTTCAAATTGATAAATGCCCCAGACCCCCTTCCACGTCTTAATATCCATTAGCTCTAAGCTCGTAGTTCTATCCAACCTCCCTCTACAGCAGACATCTCTAGACATGCATTGGATTTTTTTTTCTTTTTTTTTTAAGATTTCATCTATTTATCTATTTTAGAGAGAGAATGTGTATGAGTTGTGGGAGGAAGAGGGGAAGGGAGAGTGAAAATGAGAGAATCACAAGCAGACTCCACACTGAGCACAGAACCCCATGCAGGACTTGGTCCCACAACACCCTGAGACCACAACCAGAGACCCAGAATTGGAAGCTCAACCAACTGAGCCACCCGGGCGCCCCTCGGTTTTTCTTTTATTTAGCTTTGTTCCTCCAAACATTTGTTCTCTGGTAGTAGAGAACAAGTAGAGTAGAGTTCTCTGGTAATATCTTTCAGAACTTAATAAAAATCTATTTCTTCTGATAGTAGGTTTACCTGGTTTCCAATGCTATTAAACTATATTTTATTATCAATATCTATTTACAGGTATTTTTGTGAGATTCAGTGGGCAGTAAGTGGTAGATGTGTATGACCAGTCTGCCATTGTGAATCATTCTCTAATTTTCTTTTAAGTAAATCATTTGCAAACTTAGTACTGTGGCCATTAGTAAATCACAGATTTTCTGCAATAGACCTCACAATTGACTGGCAGACATTAGGTAAGACTTGTCATAGTCCTTCTGTCTTAGGGAATGTGTTTTAGTGAGAGATGGAGGGTCTGGGGCCAAACAGCCCAGTTAGTGGACTAGTACCATAGGCTAGATTGGTGGTTCTCAACGTTTTCAAGTATAAGGACATGTTTTCTGCATTTAAAAAAAGTTTATCGTTCCTTACAAAGTGTAATTAAACTTTTAGTATCCATTGTTTGAGAAAACACATAATAACAAAATGCAGTGATGATTTCCAGGTTCAATTCTCTGGTTTTTTTTAACTGCTAAGGGTGTGTCTCTCCACAATGAATTCCATAGTCTCTTAAAGTTATAACTGCCTATTGGTACAAATAGTGCTCTTAAATTTCACAAGAATATTTGAATATTTTCAAGTAGTCCCTTTATTAGGTATTTTCTTAGAAGTATAGCTTTTACCAGGATGAGGATTATTTTCTGTTTACCAAAGAAAACAAAACAAAAAGTCCTTCATAAAATTCAATATTTTAAAAAATACCTTAATGAATGAGCTAATGGTTTTCAGTCCTTAACATTGCTATTAATACCATAAATCTTTGTGTGTTTTAAGGTTTAAAGCAGTTTCCAATCTATTATCTCATTGGATCTTTACAATAATCCTATGGAGCAGGGAAAATAATACTGTGTATGTCAATCTTCCAGCTAATAATAGACTCAGAGAACTTAAATAATTTCCTCAAGTTGGCAGTTAGCAAGCAACAAAACCAGGGCCAGAACCTAAGTTTCTCAGTGCTCTGTCCATTCATTCCCAAATGTCAATGCACAGGACAATGCTTGTCCATTGCAAACAAAAAAACAAGGTTAAGGAGTATAAAAGCAATTTCAAAACTTTTATTAAGAGATTGTCACTTTACAGCTTTTTGGGATTCAAAGTACTCTCTGTTAGACTTCTTATCACTATGATGGTCTAAGTTGATGTGGGAAGCACCTATCATACCTACACCGACAAAGGCTCAAGAAACAAAAACATTTGAAATACACAACCAAGCACTTAAACAAGAAAGCAAAATCCTCAGGTGCCAGAAAAATAGAGAACACTAAAAAGTAGTGATCAAGAGGTAAGGTTAACTAGGCAACTGGAGAAGTACAATCAGAAGTTGAGCTTAGGAGCTACAATGGGAGTTGAGGCCCCACGTGCAATGGAGCTGGAGCTCAGCTGTTGTGAAAAGGATTCTAGAATCTCTCTCCCATTAGCCTGAGAATTAGGGGATGAAGCAAACTGATTACCTCCCAGACAACACACTTTCCGAACTAAGTTGTGCACAAAGTAGGAGCGACAGGTGAATTCCTGAGTAGTAGCACAGAAGACGCAAACCAAGGTGGCAACAGAAAAACCTGAGAATCAAAGATCCAGAAGAATCAGAGAAACCCAAAGGACCCTAGTATAGACAAATATACTACTGCCCCATAGTCACACTCCACAACCCTGGGGACATGAGACACGGTAGAAAGAAATACCTAAAGATGAGATGGAAAACACCTATCTTCCAGGGGAGGGAGTTAGCACAATTCATGCCCTGAGAATTACAGACAACAGAGCAAAGAGACTATAAAGTAAGTAAGCTTAAATGATTCTGGACATAAAGGAATAAAAACTATACAGAAAAACCAGAACAGCATAAAAAATAAGAGGCATATTTCAGGGGGGGAAATAAGCTATATAAATTCCAAAGATAAAAAGTAAATCATTTTTTTAAAACTTAGTAGATTAAAAAAAGTATTTAAAAACTTAGTAGACTAAACATAGCTTAAAAGAAAGTTGGAAGGCAAAGTTGAAATCTCACAGAATGAAACACAAAAAGATAAAAAAGAAATATTAAAAAGAAAGAGGCACAGAGAAAATAGAACATTACTAAGTGTTCCAGAAGGACACAATAGAGGGAATATGAGAGAAATCTGCAATAAAAACGGCTACGATAGAGACTGCTACCTGTTCCCAATAACCAGTCTCCCCCTCTGCCTTTTTCATAGAATCACCCATTTTTAGCTAAGAACTAGGCTGCCCAGAATAAAGACAATATTTCCCAGTTTACCTTATACCTGGATTGGCTATATGACTGTGTTCTAGAATGTAACCAAAACAGCATGTTCAACTTCCAGAAATGTCCTTAAAGAAGTAGGATTTTTCTCTCTACTTTTTCTTTCCTAGTAGCTCAAATGCAGATGGTATGATTTAAGTTTGATTAGAGAATCTACTTGCTGAGAATGAATGGTGGAACAATAAAAGGGTCCCTGAGCCCCTGACACTATCAAACACCACCTGGAGAGCCTCATCTATGTGAAAAAGAAATAAACTTCTATCTTGTAGGAACCACTTTGATTTAGAGTTGTTTTTTAAAACCACTTGCGGCAGAATCTAATTGTAACTTCTGATTGAGAATTTTCTACAATTAAAGAAAGATGGGAGTCTTCGATTTAAGGGAGTGAAATTAATTTTGAGCTAGAAAAAATGAAATTAAATCCACACATGGACACAGAATAATAAAACCACAGAACATCAAATGTGCAGAGAAAAACTTTAAAAGCAAATCAGAGAGAAAAGAGATTGTTGCCCATAAGGAAAGACAAACTTCTCAGCCAGAATGAGAGATACAAGAAGAAAATGGAATAATACCTTGAAAATGTTGAAAGGCAGTAATGCTCAACATAGAATTCCGTGCTTAGCTAAACTATAAGTCAAGAATGAGGACAAAATATGGACTTTGCCAGACATACACATTTTAGCAATAATAGCAAGTACCTATATAATGCAACTTTATAAGGCACTGGTCTAAGTGCTTTATATATTTTTACTCGTAATCTGCACAAGCAGCCTCTGAGGTAGATACTATTAATATTACTATATTAAGGATGATGAAACTGAGATACAGGGAGGTTAAGTCACTCAACCAAGGTCACACAACTGGTAAGTATCCAAATTGGGATTCAAGCACAGGCATCCTGTTTCAGATTCCATGGTTTTAATCACTCATAGAATAGAGTTTTTTACTCACAGATCTTCAGTGAGATCACTACTGAAATCATTTAAAAGATTGGTATGGTGCTCGCTTTGGCAGCAAATGTGCTAGAACTGGAACAATACAGAGAAGACTAGCACAGCCCCCGGGTGAGGATCCCATGCAGAAGACTGATGGAACCTGGACAGAACAAGTAGGATGTAAGCAGAACACCAAGAAAACTAAATCAGCGAATCCTCTGGATCAACTCACACTGACTACAAAAATGTTATTTCATGAAATAATTCTGATATTAGATTCTAGGGGACTTTTTCCTCTTGTAGTGTCTTTATTTGGCAAAAGAAAATATTTGGCTACTCTATGTCAATTCCCCCAAAATTTTGGTAATTTTCCTAGTCTGTGAAATCATAGTCTGGCAACCATTGAACTATTGTGCAACAAAGGCTTTTTGTTTTGTGTGTGTGTGTGTGTGTGTGTGTGTGTGTTTTTAAAGCAAATTTGCAAAGTTAATTACTGGTGTGTCATACAAAAAAATATTTAATGGTATTAGTATATTTTGTTATTTGTGTTCATTCTGTGAGAAGGACAGCCTGCATGTAACCATTAGTGAGAATTGCTATTTTCCTCAAACATGGCTCCTTCGAAGGCCATGCTATAAATCAAAATGTAACAAAGGAGAAAAAAAGCCCTTTCCACCACAGAAACTCACTGCTAACTTATTAAGGTTTATGGAGAAAATGCTTTTTGTTGATAAATTATATCAAGGTGATCTACAATATTTCAGCCCAGAAGGCAGAGCCCAGTGCTGTTACATGCCCACCAAAATCAAAGATGGGTAACCACATAGAACACTTCTGAAGGAGTGAATTTTGTGAGAAATAGAGAATATATGTTACGTTTTACTTGTAATAATAACTATTATAAAATTTTCTTCAAATTACTCTGTAAACTTCTTAATGCTGTAGATTAAGAAAGCCAAAGGTTTTACTCTTAATTTTATAGGTCTCACACAATTTTCCCATTCTCTATCTACCTTGCATCAGAAAGAGATACCCCAAAAATGGTCCCCAGAGTTCCCAGCAATTTGCTTCACAGTCATAAGCAAATGATTTGAAAAAAATGTATGACCTGGCACAATTTCCATGCTAGAATCTTAATTGTGGCAGTAAAAGAAACTGCATTTCCAGATTAAGTTCTCTGTAAAAACAATTTAATTTTTTTAGGGTGCTATTGTTTGTTGCTTTGTTTTTTTGTTGTTAAGATTTTATTTACTTATTTGAGAGAGACAGCACAAACAGGGAGGAGAGGGAAGCAGGCTCCACAGTGGGCAGGGTGCCCGATGCGGGACTCAATCCCAGGACCCGGGGATCATGAACTGAGCCAAAGGCAAAGACTTAACCGACTGAGCCACTCAGGCGCCCCTTTGCTTTTGTTGTTTTATGAGTCTGTGTGTTTCACTGTGGAAGGAGTTGGGAATATTGAGAAGGTATTTTTTTTTAATCTTTTTTTTTTATTTGACAGAGACACAGTGAGAGAGGGAACACAAGCAGAGGGAGTGGGAGAGGAAGAAGCAGGCTTCTTCCCAACCAGGGAGCCCAATGCGGGGCTCAATCCCAGGATCCTGGGATCGTGACCCGAGCCCAAGGCAGATGCTTAATGACTGAGCCACCCAGGCGCCCCTTGAGAAGGTATTTTTAAGCGCCAGCCTATAAAGTCAGAATTCCCTTGAAAGTCCCCTATATAGTCCATGATATCCAGTATACAAAATTTTGTATACAATTCTTATATACACTAAAAAATATCACTGAGCTATGGGACAAAAGGAAAATCCCTATCAGATGTCTGCCTACCTGTAGGGTTTCCTCCATCCTGTTTTTATATTAGGCTTTTATAACCTTAGTACATGCTTGTGTAGTGAAGGATTAACCTTGCCCAAAGAGAGGTCTCGCTTTTGCCCTTGACTTCTGTGAGGTAACTTCTAAGACATTGGAATGTCCTGCTTGATAAGAGTGTCTTTGTTTATCTGGGGACCCTGGGCCATGCCAGAAAGTCTATGCTGACAATGCAATTTTTGGTGGGGGGAGAGGTCTTGGGCCACACAGTATTAGTTTGACCTCTGGAGGGGCTGGAGACTAAGGTCAGCCAGGTTGGCAGTCAACCATGACTATAAGACCAAGCTCAATTAAACACTCTGGACGCCAAAACTCAGCAAGGCAAACTAATTGGCAATATTCCATGTGTATTATCACACGTTACTGAGAGAAGTTAGCACTGCTCACAACTTCACTGGGAGAAGACAAATGGAAGTTCATGCTTGGAATTCTCCTGGACTCTGCCCATGTGCCTCTTTTCTCTACTGATTTCAGTGTGTATCCTTTCATTGTAATAAACCATAACTGTGAGTATAAGAGCTTTTAGTGAGTTTGGTCCTTCTAGCAAATTAACAAATGTGAGGGTGGTCGTGACAACCCCCAAATTTGATGTCAGAAGTCAGGCTGGGCTTGGGGATTCTCAAACCTCGCAATATGGATTTATTTGTGAAAATTAGGTAAGATAATGACATCTACAGTGAAAACCCTTGGTAATGTGGATTCTCTCACCATATTAAAGTTGAAATGTTTGATAAAAGTTAATAAATTGTATTTGTTTTGCTCTAAAAATGTTCCAAAACATTTTTAGTTAAGAACTTCTGAAATTTTTAAGGACATATTGATTTTACTACAAGTAATCTCACGTATGGTACTAAAAGATGGCCAAAAGAACTCTAAATCAATCACTAAAACTCTCATTTCTTCAATCAATCCTATTAAAGGTCCTTTAGGCCTGGAAGTGGGAATCACAATTTCTGTCCTATATCAAGCACCGCTCCCTCATAGACTTCAACTCTGCCCACAGCTTCCTAAATAATCCTTTTATTAAATTCTCCTCATTCACCTGATTTGACTGGCCACTATTTCCTGGCTAGACTTGACCAATACAGTGATTGGCACTAAGGCCACATGTGATCACAGAATTTTCTTAACACTGAGCTCCAGATTATTATTATGAATTGATTCAAGTTGACACTTGAAATACAGTTGTCATTCCTAGATTTGAGATTTAACAATATTCCTCCTGGTTTGAGCTTCCACCAAGAAACATGAAAAATGTGCCTTATTATCAGACACTTCATTGCTCTCTCACTTCTAAGTCACTGAGGAACAACTTCTAATACCTCAGTTTTACCACTCTCCCTGGGACCTCAGTGATGAGAATTTTGGTCCAGTATACCTGTTGATATATAACATCCACCAAGATGCCCTGTGGCCCCATGAATTTCTGTATCATACCTCTTTATTTGCCAGTCACTTGCTTCTATAGCTCAAATATCCTCAGAGACCAGGCAGATGATCTAAGAAAGACAGTGGTATAAACAATGGGCAGTTCTGATTTCTGGCACATCAGAGAAAAGTCTTCTAAAAATCCACTCCTCCATAAAAGAAATGAGAACACTGGGCAAAAATGGTTGAAATCAAATGTTTCAAAACTCCGAAAATTAACCAAAGGCCTACAACAATTGGAAGAGCATTTATTCAATAAAAATGACTCAGTCTCTGTGAGAACAGTAAGCTTTGTGGTGTTTTAACTTGCCCTGTTCCCATCCTACTCTCAAAAAGGATAAAATAATTAGGAATAAGTATAGCAAAAAAAAGTGCAAGACTTTTACACTGAAAACCACAAAATGTTGTTGAAAGAAATTAAAGAAGATCTAAATAAATAAAAAGAGCATGTTCATGGATTGGAACAAATAATTTTAAACTGGCAACGCTCCCTAAACTGGTTGACAGAGTCAACACAATACCTTTCAAAATCCCAGGTGCCTTTTTTGCAGAAATTGAAGCTGATCCTAAAATTCCTATGAAAATGCCAGGGGCCCAGAACAGCCAAACAAGCTTGAAAAAGAACAAAGTTGGAGGACTCAAACGTCCTGGTTTCAAAATTTACTACAAGATTATGGTGAATCAAGATAGGGTAGTACTGGCATAAAAAGAGACAAAAAGGTCAGTGGAGATTGGACAGTTCAGAAATAAACTCGTACACCTATGGTCAATTGATTTTCAACAAGGGTGCCAAGACCATTCAACGGGGAAAGAATAGTCTTTTCAACAAAGTGTTGGACAACTGGATAACCACATGCAGAAGGATAAAGTTGGACCCCTTCTTTACATTTAACAAAAATTAACTCAAAATGGATCAACAACCTAAATGTCAGAGTGAAAACTAAAAAAACACTTACAAATAAAACATAGGTGTAAATAGTTATCACCTTGGATTAGGCAATGATTTGTATGATGTCAAAACCACAAGAAACAGAAGAAAACATTGGTAAGATGGACTTTAAAATTTGTGCTCCAGAGAGCACCGTCAAAAAAATAAAAGTCAACCAACTGGAGAAAATATCTGCAAAGCATTGAAGAGACTTGTATCCAAAACATATAAACCACTCGGAAACACAACAATTAAAATACCCAATTAAAGATGGGAAAGGACTTGAACAAACTTCTCTAAGGAAATGACCAATAAACACATGAAAAAATTCCCAACATCAAGGGACATTAGGGAAATGCAAATGAAAACCACAGTGAATAACCGCTTCATCCTCCTTAGGATGGCAAAAAAGACGACAAGTGTCTTCCAGGATGTGGAGCAATTGGGACCCTGATTCATTGCTGGTAGGATTATAAAATGCTGCAGCCACTGTAAAAACAGTTTGGTAGTTCTTCAAAAAGTTAAACATACAACCCAGTAATCCCACTTGTAGGAATATACCCAAGAAAACAGAAAACATATGTCCACACAAAAACTTACACACACTCATATCAGCATTATTTTTAATAGGCAGAAAGCAGAAACAAGCCAAATGTCCACCAATTTATAGACAAATCCATGAAATGAAGCATACCCATAGTATGGAAGGTTATGCAGCAGTAAGAGCAAATATTGAAAAAACATTATGCCAAGGGAAAGAAACCAGATGCAAAAGGCCACAAGTTGTATGATCCCATGTATAGAAGATGTCCAAAATAGGCACATCCATAGAAACTAAAGATCAGTGGTTGCCAGGGGCTGGGAATGGCAGAGGGGGAATGGGGAGTGACTGCTAATGGGTACAAGGTTTCTTTCTGAGATGATAAAAATGTTCTGCAATCACACAGTGGTGATCAACGCACAACCTTGTAATAAAAACTACTGAATTCCACACTTTAAAACAGTATATTTTATTGCATGTTGATTACAGTTGACCTTTGAACAATGCAGGGGAATGGGGTGCCGAACCCCCCGTGCAGTCTAAAATCCACGTATAACTTTTGATGCCCCCAAATCTTAACTGATAGCCTACTGGTTGATGGAAGGCTTACTAATAATAGATTAACACATGTTTTGTATATGTATTATATATTGTATTCTTACAGTAAAGCTAGAGAAAAGAAAATGTTAAGAAAATAATAAGGAAAAGAATCATGGTACTGTACTATATTTACCCAAAAATCTGCATATTGGTGGATCCACTCAGTTCAAACCCATGTTGTTCAAGGGTCAACTGTATATATTAATAAAGTTATTAAAAATGAGGCAATAAGCAGTGCTTGAACCTAGAGTAAACTAAGGAGTCCAGGCCTTTTCTAAAGACATCATAATTCAGAAACATTTTAAATACATGGCTGGTCAAATAAAATACCAGTAGTGCTGCCAGACCCAGACCAGGAAGGGGACCAGAGTCAGGGGGTTTCCCTCTGAAGTGGGTCATCATTTCCTGGCTATCACATTCTTTGTCTCCCACACGTAGGACCTGCTCAGCAGAGTCCCAAGATCCAGCCCAGGTGTCCCCTTAGCCGTGGGGCACCCTTCTCTGGTGCACCCTGCCTCACCTGGGAATCTGACTGAAACTCTACCCCAGTAGGGCAGTTCCATCACATCCAGCCCAACTGTCCTTCCAACATTTTTGAAAATCTTGCATCCTCTCAGACCCAAGTCGCAGCTTCCCCAGGGGCTACGCACTCGCTCTCCTGGCCCCTGCTCACGGTGGTGCTGTGCAGCTTATGCATAGAACACACACCTGGCCACGAGAACCTTTAATCACCCGGGTCACAGCACAATATTCCTCTCAGAATAAGAACTTAAATCCTCAGTTTACCAAAAAGTAAAATGAAACTGACATAGACAAAACTTTCAAAAATTTGTGTAGGGTGTGTGTCTGTATGACTATCTGAAGTGAAGTGATCCTAGATTTATGGACATTTGGACTCCTATCATCTAACAGTAATCCCTTCTCAGGAGGCTAAAAAAATCCTGGAAATCTCTAAGGAGGCACCTGGGACCAAACCTGAGCCCAATGCTGAAAACTCTGGTTTCCAACCCCAAGGCAGGTCTTGGAACAGGTCATCTCATCCACAGAAATATCAGTTTCATGATCCAAGAGCAGTTACATTCACTCTGCCTAAATCACAGGTGACTTGAAAGATCAAATTGGAATCAAAAATTTATTTGAAAGTGTTTTAAAATGTGTAAAACAACAGACAGGTGTGCAGTTTCTTTATCTTATCTTTGAAGTCCTGATCCTGTGAAAATTTTAATAGGCAAATAAAAATGGTTGTTTAAATAACTAGGATAATTCCTTGGTTACAGCGAAGCACTGTTCTGAAGGCAAGAAAAAGAACACTACTGCGCGCATTTATTTTCATATGTCTGTATATATATGACACACATATTACAGGTGCCCGGGTGGCTCAGTTGGTTAAGCATCCAACTCTTGATTTCAGCTCCGATCTTGATCTCAGGGTCGTGGGTTCAAGCCTGGCCTTGGGCTCCATGCTGGGCCTGAAGCCTACTTAAAAAAAAAAAAAAAAAAAAGGTTTTCTTTTTAGGCCACAGAGTAGTTTGTAAATCAATGTGACACTGACATTTCTCATCACACTGCTAAAAAGAAAATCACAGGCCCAAGATTGAGTCACTTTATGTTAAGGTCCATGTCAGCAAATGAAGACTCAATACCTAACCTAACTGCAGTTTCAACCCCCTACGGAATGTGACCTTTAACCGGCCAAGCTGGAGTTTCCTGGTCAGCACGAAGAGGTAACCAGCATGAGGAGGTAACCCACTGAGAGATCCTCTCTGTTCCCCTTACCAGGGTGACCTTGCCTGAAACAATGCATTCTTTGCTAATAATTTCCTTTTTCCTGTTCCCGCTCTGCCTTTAAAAACCTTTTCTGCAGCTCAAAAGGGTTCCTTTCTATCTGCTGGATGGGATGATGCTTGATTCATGAATTATTGAATAAACCCAATTTGATCTTTCAGTTTATGTGGAGGAATATTGTTTTTTAACAATACCAAAGTTGCCAGAGTTGTTAAAGGAACCCACTGATAGCAATAAAGGGCATCCCACTAAGGGTAGTCTGGTGGGATGTTCCCTTCATCTTGCTTCCAACTTTGTTGTCAGTACATTCACACAACACAAAACACTGAATAATTCCATCCTACTTTAGTCCTGTATTAGATTTCTGTGCTGCCAGCTACCAAATAGAAAAAAAAAAAAGTGAAAATTATATTTTCAGAGAAAAAAGAGGGAAAGGAATTAAAATTCCCTACCACCTCTGTAAGAATGTAAAGGAAATCATGAGATGTTAATTATAAAAAGTACTTTACATATTCCTTTAACAGTACAAATATTAGCTGTTATTCTGGTGCTTTAAAAAAAAAAAAAAAAACCTCTAAGGAAGAGTAGCAAGTTTATTAACTCAGACTTGTTGCTGCAGAGCAGATGTGAAGTTTTTTGGTTTTGCCATCCAGGATTCTACCCCTAGCATCTGATCTGGGCAGGAACCCAGACAACTTGTGGGACACACACCAATCTGTGGGTAGTTCTGCCTCGTGACTCTTCTGACGCTGACCCTGGTCAGCCTGAGCTGTGGGAAAGGTGCAGAAGCCTCGCCAGTCTTCAGAAGAAGAAAGTTCTGTGAAGGAGGCGCCTTGTCTTGTGACTTGGGTGGAGAGGAAGCCTGGGTGGGGGTGGCCTGGGACCCACCAAGGCCACACAGGGTTCCTGACATTCTTGCGAACTTCCTAGAAGCCTTGAGAGGTGAGCCACAATCCGTGGAGCGACCGGCTGCCCGTCGGCTTTGGCCATCCCCGGGCTGCCTGCCCAGTGAACCGCTTTTATTGTTACCAAATGTCACTCCACCCAAGACAGGATTTTCCAAAGATTCCTTAGATGAATGGGAACTTCTGGTTGCTCCTTGTTTTCTGAAGTGTGTTATGACAGGCATTTGATCTGTTCCTCCTTTGTAATTCAGGAAAAATTCCTTAGGGCCTAAAGGGTGCCCTTTAACAGAAAGCAGCGGACATGGGTGTGCCTTTCCAGCCAGTTTCAGGGTCTCTGATGAGTGGATAGATTCATCTTCTTGCAGATGTGCCAATGTGTTAGGTTGCTCAAGGATGAAGAGGAAGGCCGTCTCTGTGCTGAATGTTGTCTAGTTTGATTTTGAGCACCCCATGTAGGAAGACGGGGCAGGTTGAGATTGGGAAAAGTACTGAGCTTGGCCAGGGTGCCCAGGGACTGAGAGGAGCCAGCCTGCAGGTACCACCCTGGGGGCTGACAGCCTTCCCCAGGGTGCTAGCTCTCCTTGGATTTAGAGCGGAAAAGCCAGCCTGTTAACACACCCCCCACCCCAACACACACAGCGATCTGGGTCTCTCCCTCTGGCCAGGAAAGTGGGCAGGAACATCTGTGCCTGGCATCCGCTCTGGCTCTGCGTCCGGGGGGGAGCAGAGGGGGCACTAATGTGTCCCATCCCAGGTTCCCATTGGCTTTGGGGAAGGGGCTAGACCCCCACCCCACCCCAGCCCACACCCATCCCAGAGCAAATGCAACAATCTGCCCATTTCAAGGGGTAAGGCGGGTGCCTGCAGGAGTCCCACCTGCTGTCACAGTTGTAGGAATCTTGCTTCTAGTAAATTTCAGACATGCCGATAGTGGGCAAGGGCCGAGGCTGCCTCAGAGGCGGCTCCCAGGAGGACGACATCAGCGCCAGAAACGCAGCGGCTTGCCAGGAAGCTAATCCCACAGTGTGGGTGAGACCGGAGGGGCCTGGGAGCTGCAGAGCTGCCTTGGGAGGAGCCAAGCCTAAGGAAGCAGGCAGGCAGGTTTTCCACCCCTGCCACTTCCCGGCTGTGTGACTGCAAGAATGTTACTAAACCTCTCGGGGTCACGGTCCTTCCTCTGTGACAGGAAGAGAACGCAAACAACGACATCACAGCGTCCTAGGGAGTCCATGAGATCTTGCACGTGGAATGCTTTGCCAACAATAGCCCCGCGAGCATGGGCTGAGTGGCCCGGGTGCCCAGTACTGTTACCTGAACTTCACATTTCTTAACTACCATCCTCACCGACACCTTCAAGGAGGTTCCTGTCACTGCAGCCATTAAAATGGGATAATGGGTAAAGAAAAAGGGGCAGAGATATTAAGTAATATTTGCCTACGACCAAACGGTTAAGAGGTATTTAAACACACGGAGTCTGACTCGGAGGCTGCCCTCTGATCCTAGCAATTACAAGGAGGGAAATTTCTGAGTGTATGTTCATCCTTGAGGCTTCCTTCCTGACATGATATTGAATCAGTTGTTAAGATCTGTATCATCTATTTGTGTCTTGTATTTGTCCTCTTGTTTTTATTCTAATTCATCGTCGTGGTTTTGAAACATGACCTCAAACTTTCTCTCCCATCGAGAGGAGTCTATGTCCCATCCTCCTTGAATCCTCCTGTTAGGACCAACAGACCAAGGCAGAAGCGATGACAACAGCCTTCCGAGGCCTGGTCAGAAAAAGCCATAGTCCACTGGTACCCTTAGTCGGCATGGAAGAAGCAGGACTTCCCGAAAGCTACCCTGCAGGGCAGGCCAGATGTAGACATTCCAATCAGGGTCCTGGCTGAGCCGAGCGGGGAGCTAGATACAGGAGTGAAAAAGCGTGGAAGCAGCTCTTGCAGCTCTGGCCATTCACCTTTCTTTCCAGCAGAGGCCCCAGCCTGGGGAGTAGAGGTGAGCCATACCTCCTGCTTATAAAACGGTTATTGTTGTTGGCCACTAAGTTTGGGCTTGTCCATTGTCTTGCAGTAGATAACTGGAACACTCATTATGTCCCAAAGGAGACTCCAGTGTGTCTGTGTTCCCCCTTGCAAATTTCTGCCTTCAAGTTAATGGCATCGTAGGTCACCCCGGGGGTCAGAAACTTTTGTGTTCCATCTCCCATCAGTCACCAAATTCTAGTTCTTCCATCTGTTTCCTGTTTCCTAGTTCCTCTGCCTCTGCCTTCCTCGGTTCACTACCACAGCACTCCACTCATTTCCAGGCAACGGTATCCTAACTGGCCTGTCAGCCTCAGCTTCTCATACCCTGTTCGTGGACTGGTCTCTGCAGGTTCCCCTCAGTCTCATCAGTCTCGGCCTTGTGGAAAACTCTCCAAAGACTCCTCCTTGCCGTCAGAAGGACTTACAAGGCCTCCTCAGTATGACAGCCTCCCTCCAGTCTGATGCCCTGTGCTCACACATGGAGCTACTCATTCTTTCCAGAACATTCCAGACACATTCGTGCTTCTATGTCTTTATCCATGCTGTACCCTCTGTCTGGACTGCCCACACCTTCACACCTCTCCCATTTCACACTCTCTGAAGCTCCACCTCCACCAACCCCAAGCAGAACAAACTGTTCCTAGCTGATTATCCCGTTGTTCCCCAGGATGCATGTTACTTTTGTAGCACTTACTTGTCTGTCTTTATACTCTGCATTTCTAGCATCTACTGTGTAGCCTGCCTGGCAGACAAGATGTACTCTATCAATGCTTTTGGGATTTCCACTACTGCCACCTTAATTCAGAGAATAATCTTCACCCGAATATAATTTGTCTTCTTAAAGTATAGCCACCCACAGGTCATCCCCCGCCCCCCTCAAAAACAAAGGTGTCTCCCCACTGAATGAAGACAGAACTTTGCATGACATCTGTGATCCATGCCTTTGGACTGAAGGAGACCTGGAGTAAGACTCAACCAGTAAGTTGGATGGATTAACGTATTGCCCACCTCTGTGCTGTCTCTTCATCATACTCTCGCCAGCATGGCACAGTCTTCAGTTTTTGCCTTCCTAATAGTCTCTTTCTCTTGGACAGTTTATTCTTTGATTTTGCTTTTGAGTCTCCACGTTAGGTCTCAGGAATGACCAGGAGGCAGGTCATATTCATTTTTGGGTGTTAGATAGCAAGTTCGCTTTCTTTCTTGCCCATTGCCAAAGCAATGGAAGGTAGACGTGGAAGATCAGAGACACAGTGTCTTGCCTCCTTTCCAATCACAGTCACCGGCATTTCACTGTGCGACATCCTCCGGCAATAGTGCTTTCTCTCTTCTCCTCCAGACGCTCCAAAGTAACTGGTGGTTCAGTTTTAGCTGAGCAGTCTTTGCTCTACAGTTATTTTTTTATTCATTTATAAATATTTTATTAAATTCAAGATAATCTATGTATTGTGGTCACAACGCATATATTGTAGAGATGTGAATACATACATACAAAGGTGTGATGCAAGGAGCAAGATTATTTGTAAGTGATCTGGATGCTTATTCTGAGTTGCATGGACAATCAGGGGCTCTCTGTCTTCTACCAGTGGGAGGACTGAGCCTACACATTGCTCCCTACAGGACTAGGAGCTTCCTTTTCTCTGATAGCAGAGACTGCAACTTTCCATAGTTCCTGAGATCTCCAATTTCTAGGCAGTTGTCCTTCCCAAAGAACTCCTGAAAACTGCTGAAATCCCTAATCCAGACTACATGGTATCAGGCACCATGCCCTCATGCTGTCATGCTTCACCCATAAAAAGGAGACCCACATTTGGGGAGGGATCTCTCCATTGGAACCCTGATCCAAATCTGAATCCAGCAGTGATCTGACCTGAGCAGGATGGAGGGGGAGGAGGGAGGATCAGGTGGACTAGGCCTTTTTTTAAAAAATTGTGGTAAAATTCACAGAAAATAAAATGTGCTGTTTTAACCATTTAAAAATGTACAGTTCCCTGCAAACACAAAACCATCCCTACAAGAAATATCGAAAGAGGTTCTCTAAGCAAAGAGAGAGCCTAAAAGCAACATAGACCAGAAAGGAACACAGACCATATACAGTAACAGTCACCTTACAGGCAATACAATGGCACTAAATTCATATCTTTCAATAGTTACCCTGAATGTAAATGGGCTAAATGCCCCAATCAAAAGACACAGGCTATCAGATTGGATAAAAAACAAAACAAGACCCATCGATATGCTGTCTGTAAGAGACTCATTTTAGACCCAAAGACACCCCCACATTGAAAGTGAGGGGGTGGAAAACCATTTACCATGCTAATGGACACCAAAAGAAAGCTGGGGTGGCAATCCTTATATCAGACAAATTAGATTTTAAAACAAAGACTGTGATAAGAGTTGAGGAAGGACACTATATCCTACTTAAAGGGTCTATCCAACAAGAAGTTCTAACAATTGTAAATATCTATGCCCCTAACATGTGAGCAGCCAATTATATAAGGCAATTAATAAAAAAAGCAAAGAAACACATTGACAACAATACTAGTGGGGGACTTTAACACCCCCCCTCACTGACATGGACAGATCATCTAAGCAAAAGATCAACAAGGAAATAAAGACTTTAAACGACACACTGGACCAAATGGACTTCACAGACATATTCAGAACATTCCATTCCAAAGCAACGGAATACACATTCTTCTCTAGTGCCCATGGAACATTCTCCAGAATACATCACATCCTAGGTCACAAATCAGGTCTCAACCGGTACCAAAAGATTGGGATTATTCCCTACATATTTTCAGACCACAATGCTTTGAAACTAGAACTCAATCACAAGAGGAAAGTCAGAAAGAACTCAAATATATGGAGGCTAAAGACCATCCTACTAAAGAATGAATGGGTCAACCAGGAAATTAAAGAAGAATTTTAAAAATTCATGGAAACAAAGGAAAATGAAAACACAACTGTTCAAAATCTCTGGGATACAGCAAAGGCAGTCCTAAGAGGAAAGTATATAGCAATACAAGCCTTTCTCAAGAAACAAGAAAGGTCTCAAATACACAACCTAACCCTACACTTAAAGGAGCTGGAGAACGAACAGCAAATAAAGCCTAAACCCAGCAGGAGAAGAGAAATAATAAAGATCAGAGCAGAAATCAATGAAAGAGAAACCAAAAGAACAGTAGAACAGATCAATGAAACTAGGAGCTGGTTCTTTGAAAGAATTAACAAGATTGATAAACCCCTGGCCGGACTTATCAAAAAGAAAAGAGAAATGACCCAAATAAATAAATTCATGAATGAAAGAGGAGAGATCACAACCAACACCAAAGAAATACAAACAATTATAAGAACATATTATGAGCAACTCTATGCCAGCAAATTAGATAACCTGGAAGAAATGGATGCATTCCTAGAGATGTATCAACTACCAAAACTGAACCAGCAAGAAATAGAAAACCTGAACAGACCTATAACCACTAAGGAAATTAAAGCGGTCATCAAAAATCTCCCAACAAACAAAAGCCCAGGGCCAGAGGACTTCCCAGGGGAATTCTCCCAAACATTTAAAGAAGAATTAATACCTATTCTTCTGAAACTGCTCCAAAAAATAGAAATGGAAGGAAAACTTCCAAACTCATTTTATAAGGCCACCATTACCTTGATCCCAAAACCAGACAAAGACCCCATCAAAAAAGGAGAATTACAGGCCAATATCCTTGATGAACATGGATGCAAAAATTCTCACCAAAATACTAGCCAATAGGATCCAACAGTACATTAAAAGGATTATTCACCATGACAATGTGGGATTTATCCCTGGGCTGCAAAGTTGGTTCAACATCCACAAATCAATCAATGTGATACAATACATTAATCAAAGGAAGAACAAGAACCATATGATCCTCTCAATAGATGCAGAAAAAGCATTTGACAAAGTACAGCATCCTTTCTTGATCAAAACTCTTCAGTGTATAGGGATAGAGGGTACATAACTCAATATCATAAAAGCCATCTATGAAAAATCCACAGTGAATGTCATTCTTAATGGGGAAAAACTGAGGGCTTTCCCCCTAAGGTCAGGGACACGGCAGGGATGTCCACTATCACCACTGCTATTCAACATAGTATTAGAAGTCCTAGCCACAGCAATCAGACAACAAAAAGAAATAAAAGGCATCCGAATCGGCAAAGAAGAAGTCAAACTCTCACTCGTTGCAGATGATAGGATACTTTACGTGGAAAACCCAAAAGACTCCACCCCAAAACTGCTAGAACTCATACAGGAATTCAGTAAAGTGGGAGGATATAAAATCAATGCACAGAAATCTGTGGCATTCCTATACACCAACAACAAGACAGAAGAAAGAGAAATTAAGGAGTCGATCTCACTTAGAATTGCACCCAAATCCTTAAGATACCTAGGAATAAATCTAACCAAAGAGGCAAAGGATCTGTACTTAGAAAACTATAAAATACTCATGAAAGAAATTGAGGAAGACACAAAGAAATGGAAAAAATGTTCCATGCTCAGGGATTGGAAGAACAAATGTTGTGAAGATGTCAATGCTACCTAGAGCAATCTACACAGTCAATGCAATCCCTATCAAAATACCATCCACTTTTTTCAAAGAAATGGAACAAATACTCCTAAAATTTGTATGGAACCAGAAAAGACCCCGAATAGCCAGAAGAATGTTGAAAAAGCAAAGCAAAGCTGGTGGCATCACAATTCCAGACTTCCAGCTCTATTACAAAGCTGTCATCATCAAGACAGTATGGTACTGGCACAAAAACAGACACATAGATCAATGGAACACAATAGAGAGCCCAGAAATGGACCCTCAACTCCATGGTCAACTCATCTTTGACAAAGCAGGAAAGAATGTCCAATGGAAAAAAGACAGTCTCTTCAACAAATGGTGTTGGGAAAATTGGACAGCCACATGTAGAAGAATGAAACTGGACCATTTCCTTACACCACACACAAAAATAGACTCCAAATGGTTGAAAGACCTAAATGTGAGACAGGAGTCCATCAACATCCTAAAGGAGAACACAGGCAGCAACCTCTTCGACCTCAGCCACAGCAACTTCTTCCTAGAAACATCGCCAAAGGCAAGGGAAGCAAGAGCAAAAATGAACTATTGGGACATCATCAAGATAAAAAGCTTTTGCACAGCAAAAGAAACAGTCCACAAAACCAAAAGACAACCGACAGAATGGAAGAAGATATTTGCAAATGACATATCAGATAAAGGGCTAGTATCCAAAATCTATAAAGAACTTATCAAACTAAACACCCAAAGAACAAATGATCCAATCAAGAAATGGGCAGAAGACATGAAGAGACATTTTTCCAAAGACATCCAAATGGCCAACAGACACTTGAAAAAGTGCTCAACATCGCTTGGCATCAGGGAAATACAAACCAAAACCTCAATGAGATCACCTCACACCAGTCAGAATGGCTAAAATTAACAAGTCAGGAAACGACAGATGTTGGCGGGGATGTGGAGAAAGGGGAACCCTCCGACACTGTTGGTGGGAATGCAAGCTGGTGCAACCACTCTGGAAAACAGTATGGAGGGTCCTCAAACAGTTGAAAATAGAACTACCATACGATCCAGCAATTGCACTACTGGGTATTTACCCCAAAGATACAAATGTAGGGATCCAAAGGGGTACGTGCACCCCGATGTTTATAGCAGCAATGTCCACAATAGCCAAACTGTGGAAAGAGCCAAGATGTCCATCGACAGATGAATGGATAAAGAAGAAGTGGTATATATACACAATGGAATATTACGCAGCCATCAAAAGGAATGAGATCTTGCCATTTGCAACGATGTGGATGGAACTGGAGGGTGTTATGCTGAGCAAAATAAGTCAATCTGAGAAAGACATGTATAATATGACCTCACTGATATGAGGAATTCTTAATCTCAGGAAACAAACTGAGTGTCGCTGGAGTGGTGGGGGGTGGGAGGGATGGGGTGGCTGGGTGATAGACATTGGGGAGGGTATGTGCTCTGGTGAGCGCTGTGAATTGTGCAAGACTGTTGAATCACAGATCTGTACCTCTGAAACAAATAATACATTATATGTTTAAAAAAATGAAGAAGAAGATAGCAGGAGGGGAAAAATGAAGGGGGGAAATCGGAGGGGGAGATTAACCATGAGAGATGATGGACTCTGAAAAACAAACTGAGGGTTCTAGAGGGGAGGGGGGTTGGGGGATGGGTTAGCTTGGTGATGGGTATTAAAGGGGCACGTACTGCATGGAGCACTGGGTGTTATACGCAAACAATGAATCATGGAACACTACATCAAAAACTAATGATGTATGGTGATTAACATAATAATAAAAAAACGTACAATTCCCTGGCTTTCAGTACATTCACAATGTTGTGTGGTCATCACCACTATGGTAAGAACACTGAAGTGGTCTAATTCTAGAACAATTTCATCACGCCCCCCAAAAGACCCCTGTACCCATTAAGCTCTACAGTTATTCTTATAGATGGGACCCTAAAATGTTGCAAATGGAAGTCTTTTCTCTGGTTCTGTTATGAAATATTTCAAACAATTCTATATCCATGCACTGGAAGTCCTATTTAAAACAAGCTATTCTGAGCAATAAAATTAGAGTTATCTAGTTGAAGAATGATATTTAATAATTGTTTGGATATTCATTGTTCCTTTGGTTATTGGTGGCATTTAAAGTAAAAAGAAAAACTATCTCAGAGCAAAAGGAACATAAAGATTTTGATATTTCAAGTAAAGGTAAAATAATGTTTACAGAACCAGGAAATATACCCTAAATTTCTTAGGGAATAACTAATTCCTTCCCAAATTACAGCATAAATGGTCTCCACATTTAAAGAACTTAAACACCATATTTCTAATCTTTTCTTTTTTACTTGCAAAATACAAACAGAATGAGTGAGTGTTAAATTTCAGCTCCAGAGCAAATGATGAAATGTACATGTTAAGACACCATTCCCGTTTCCCGTCAGGCTCCTTTGTCCACCACTACGGGTGTCTGCCACTCACCGATGCTCAGTGCTGCTTTCTCCTCTGCACTGACCTCCCTGGTCTATCACAAGCGTTTATTAAACTTATTGGAAAAACAGTTTTTTGGTTTTGCTTCTGTACATAGTATCTAGTAAAGTATTTAAAAAAAAATGCTGGCTGTCTTTTCATGACATTTGTCAAACTTTCAAGGTTTCTTTTTCTTCTTAAGGCTTTCTAGTTACGTTGTCAGCATCTCAGAATATCCAAAAACAACACCCCATGCCCAGAGGCTATGGAACTAAGGAACAGATCAGATTTATCTACACAGAATGCAAAATGTAAATATGGCCCCAAATAGAACTTTAATAAAGTGTAAAAAAAAAAAAAAAATGGAAAAGTGAGAAAGTATTTGTGGCACTACAAATATTAACATCCCTAATATGAAAAGTTATCAAATGTTCTATATAAAGAGCTCATATAAGTCAGATTAAGTCAATAAAAATTAATAGGAAAATGGGCAAAGGGCATGAACAAGCAATTCAAAGAAAAAAATACAGTGTGAAGTTCACACGAGTCTGTGTGTCACAGTTTTGTGAATGGCCAAGTGTTCTTGTGATGTAAGGAGTCTATGCTACTCGCCTTAGTAATGCTCCAACAGACTTTGTTTTCCTGATTTCCACTCTCCTGGCCAAGTCTCTATTGGGTGGACAGCACATTAGGCTTACAGAAGGTACTCTTTAGTCTTTGTGGACTATTTATTTCTTATAAAGGGAATTCATGACAACACTTGTATGGATACTGCCCATTGGTGTGTTGGTAAATGTTTAACAACCAGCTCTCCTGGAGAAACTACCCTCTGGCTTGTAATATTTATCAGTTTCCTTAGTGTCATTGCAACTTCCAAGACTAAGTTCAAGATACCAACAAAACGTCACTGAGTATTGGGAAGACGTGCACACACACAGTAACATACCATCATACTCTATTCCTGCCTCAAAAGCAGAGGTAATGGTGAAGTGTAATAAAATCATTAGGAAGTGACATCTGTTTTTAATAAGTTATTTAATCATAAATGTATATGGTTTAGCATCTAATAATGGCCAAGTTCAAGAGCGTTCTGACAAAATTCCTGAAAATTTAACAGCTGGCTCTCACGAGCCCGTACAAACTGACTCCAGCAAAGCCCCGAGACTCCCACAGTGCAAGATGTTACAGATACCTTTTTGCCTGGAAAAATCACAGTCATTTATTCCCTTAATGGATACCAAGATCTCCCTGTTTTGGACAACACATGTGTCTGTATGGTGACAGGCAGTATCTATGTTGAAGCATGTGTCTGTATTCACAGCTCCCTGGGCTTGGTGTCAGGGCTGGACCGCGCAGTAGATAAGGAAAGGCACCCACCTGGAGTCAAATAAACCAGTACTGTTCTGCATCAGTATACCATTTAATTAATCTTTGGCTCTTAATTTCATGATTTAATATATTACCTATGTAATAAAAAAGAGATAGAGCAGGTAGAGAACATTCTTAAACATAAAGCAGATGTGAGGTTTAAGGACTGACATCTGTACAACACTCAGCATCTAACAGGAGCCTAATACATATTAGTACCCTTTCTCTTTAGCAAGCATCTCCACAGATCCCAGGCAAGGGATTGGGGCTATTCAGAGAGACCTGCAGAGCCAGGCAGCATCAGGACACGGCAGGCTGAATGAGACTACTTTGCTTTTTACCTGATTTGGAAATCAGGTTGGGAGAAACACTGACTTTATCATTCTGGTGCCTGGCAATGGTCTGTCGCCTCATCTCCAAGGCCAGCTGCCGTTGTGTGGCAGGCTCTACAGAAAGAGCTGTCCTAGGTTCGTGGGGATAATATTCCTCTGGGTCACCCAGATCGGATGCATAACCAGTGTCCTTCATTCTTGGGATCAATCTCCGCCTCATATGGCTCTGCAGCCACAGAGCCAACCCAGGGGGCTAGGCCTGCTCCTCGGGGAGCCTGAACAGAGTTTGTACAAAGCTTTTCAACAGGACAACTATACATGACAGCGATTTGAATTCTTCCCTAATAAACTGATCAAATCACATGCTTTGTACTTGTGAATGGATTTTTTTTTTTTTTGGAACATCAGAAATTTACTCTAAAATGTATTTCAGAAAATGTAGAGGTGAATTTACCCAACAGTTGTCTAGGGTAGAAGAAATACAAGAGTTCTCAGTTTCCCCAAGAAACAGTATAATCAATAATGAAGGGCAGAGGTAATGGTTTGAACAATGATGACAAAACTTAGTAACACATCTAAAAACAAGATATGTGGTAGGATATGTAAGGGATATGTAAGAATTCACCAAACAATAAATAAAAAAGAAGTACTTGATGAAGGGGGAAAGCTGAAATGCCTTCTGCTCACTCTAGCTGTCCAAATCAAACTCTCTTTTCAAGTCCCAGCCCAGGTCCCAAAGCCTCCAGTAAACAGTTCTTGGACACCCATCCCCTGAACTCCCACGACTACACAACGTGTTATCTCTACTGTTTCATTTCTTCTTTCATCACATTCTGTACTGTTGTCTTTACAGAGAGTCAAACTGTCCTATTTTAACATCATCGGGTTTTGAGGGCAGAGAGCAGGTCCTGTACTTTCATGTAAGCTTCCTATAACAGGCAGTAATTCATGAAAGAAGCAAAGCAATGAAGCCACAAATGAACCAACACTATGTATGGATTTGGGCAAAGCACAGCTTCTGTGGCACCAGTTTCTTCATCCGGCCTTACCCAAGGAGCTTACGGGGATTCAATTTACAAATGAAGCTTTGCTGTAAATGTGGCTGACTGGCCTGGGGTCAGTGTGACAGGCATCTCTGAAAAGTGATGTGACTTTCCCGAACAATCCCTCCTCATCCCCTGCATAATAAAAATAGCCAGGAAGTAACCCTTGGTGTTCACTTGAGATCTTATCCTTTATTTCTAGGTTTCTCTAGTTCGTATCTCCTCTAGGACAGTGTTTTCAGATGTAGGGTTGGTGGATTGCCTCCTCAGATCTCCTGTGGCCCTGGGGAAATACACAGATTCCTGGACACCCCCCACCCCCACCCCGCCCAAGGCTGTTGGATCAGATTCTCAGGTGGGAGGCAAGGCCTGCATCTCCCACGTGACTCTTCTGTACTCTCAAGTTTAAGAGTCTCTTACTGAGAAGAGAAGGGAGAGAGGAGAAAGAAGCATGTTAGGTGGCTCCCATAGGCCCGGTACTGGTATTTAAGATGCCTCCATGGATTCTCACACTACTAAAGGTCAATTTTATCACTCTCTTTCAGAGAGGAGTCTCAGATGCTAATGTACTGATATGACAAATTGCCAAAGGCCCCACAGCGCGTTTGTACTCAGACTGGATCCTGATGCAGGTCCATCTGGCCCCATGTCTTCACTTCTTTCCATGACATTACAGTGCTCACCCCACTACTACCCAGGGCACCTCTCTATTTGCAGACATTTGAGATCCCGGGTTCCAGTTGATACTTTCTATGTCGACCAAAAGAACTTCTGAGACGCTATCCTCTACAGATCATTTTCCAGGAGAGCTAAAAGCTCAAAAAGCTCCTGGAAATTTCTCATCTACCTATGATGGGTATGTGTTTATCATCTCTCTCCCAACTGCAATATCACATGGGTTGGGTATGAATCCTCCACACCTGCCCTTGGCTCGCGTGCGTGCACGCGCGCACACACACACACACACACACAATTATACCTGAGCTTTATGGGACAGGCACTCTATATAGACGCATGCTGCTATGGGAACATGGGTACAGAATATGTAGCTGGTTTTCCTCTTTCTTGTATAGATATTTTCAAAACAGTGTTTCTTTGGTGGTATCTTTTTTAGTCTCCTTGTTTCCTTGACTACATAATGAAAGCCTCTGGGTGCTTTTTAGTAGATCCTTCTCTACTGAGCTTGGTGGCTGAATGAGTATTCCTATTCTTGATTCAAAGTCTATTGTATTAATTATATCATTCATCTATTTGCAACTGAATCTCAGAATATGTTTGCATAAAACACCTCCCTGCCCAAGAATTTACGATCATATCCTTCTCTCTACTCCATCAGCTCAAAATCTTCTGTTTTCAAGGGCTGGTGTTGCCCTGTCCCTATCTGCTCAAACTTTCCTCTGACACCTCTATTCCAGACCCAGGTGTTATTTTGAAACCCTATGCCTATGTTCATACTGGTTCTCTTGTGAGGTTCTAATCCAATTTCTAATTAAGTTGTTAAAACTCTCTAGGACTATTTCTTTATTCACCGTAAAGAGCTTCCATTGATTACTAGAGCTACGATTTGCTACCCTAAGTATTTTATACATGTTTTCTCAAATCCTAACACCCATTAAAAGGGATACTATTGTTCCCACTATACAGATGAAGAAACTGAGACTGATAGAGACTAAGTAAACTGCCCCAAGGGACACAGCTAATGAGGATCCAAGGAATTGGAACCTGTTAAAGGACTTTTCCTTTCCTTTTTTCAGTGAAGTTTTCCTCCACTGTTCTACACACTTCTGTAACCAGCTGTGTATGTGTGTGTGTGTGTGTTGGGGGTGGGGGTCGTCCCCACACCAACCAGTTCTCCAGCACCAGATGGGCATTCTGTTCCATCCAGTTCTGACAGGATCCACCTGGAGTTAGCATTCAGATCCCACAAGGGCCCTGATCCACAAGACTGTCCCCTCAATCCAGATGCCAATTGCACATCCCACATTATCACCTGCACCTCTAACCAACTGGCTATAAATTGGGGTTCCCACAATCCCCTCCTCGGGTTTGGTAATTTCCTAGAATAGCTCACAAAAGTTAGGGAAACACTCGCTTACATTTACTGGTTTATTATAAAGGCTATGATAAAGGATATAGACTAACAGCCAGAAGAAAAGATACACGGGGGAAGGTCTGGAAGGGTCCTTAGCACAAGAGCTTCTCTTCCTGTGGAGCTGGGGCGCACTACCCTCCTAGCATGTGGATGTATTCACCAGCCAGGAAGCTCTATGAATTGATCCTTTGGGGATTTTTTGGAAGCTTTATGGTATAGGCATGATTGGTGATGAACTCAACCTTCAGTCCCTCGCTGAAAGTTGTAGAGAGTGAGCTGAAAATGCCAACCCTCTAATCACAAGGCTGGTTCTCCTCACCCTTGGGTCTTTCCAAAAGTCACCTCATTAAAATAAACTGAGGTGTGGTTGAAAGGGGCTTCTTCTAAATAACCAAAGACACTCCTTTCCCCTTTATCTCCTCTTATCACTTAAGAAATTCTCAGGGCTTCAGGAGCTCTGTGCTCAACATATGTTCGGTCCACAAATTCTGTGATACCCCTTCCTTTCAAGAGTTGGAGCTGAATTCTACTTCTCCTGCTGTGGGTGGGACTTAGTGACTCTCTTCTAATGGCAGTATGTGGCTTCTGAGACTAGATCATAGAAGGAATTAGCACTTTCCCCTTGCTCTCCCTCTCAGATCACTGGCTCTGGGGGAAGCCAGCTACCGTGTTGTAATAATACTCAAACAGCCCAGTGGAGAGGTCCACATGCAAGAAACCGAGTCCTCCTGCCAACAGCCAGCAAAGAACTGAGATGTTCTGCCAACAGCCATGTGAGTGAGCCCTCTTGGAAGAAGATCCTCCCATCTCATTCAAGCCTTCAGATGACTGCAACCCAGCCAAATCTGAATTCCAGCCTCAGGAGAGACCCAAAGCTAGAACCACCCAGATAAGCTGTGGTAGAATTTCTGATCAGCAGAAACTGTGAGTTGTTTTAAGTGCCTAAGTCTGAGGCCCTTTGTTTCACAACAATAGATAACTAATGGACAGGCTTCGCTATAAGACATCCCAAGCACTATTTCATACATACTCTTTTTTCCTACTCATGTACCTTGAAGTGAAGGACTCTGAACCTCTAGAAGGCCACAGATGGAAGGAGGCAGGATCCCTGAGTCACTGGGAGCAGAGGTACCCTAGAAGGCCATCCCTTCTGTGTTAAACCATAGGCTAGTGCTACTCACTCTGTGAATATACCCTCCTTCTGACTTCGCATAGCCTTTATTATTCTTGACCACACAGGATATAATTATTTGCCTTTTTTCCATGAACATCAAACAAGTGGTTAGAAGATGCTTGGCAATATGTGCTTTGCAAGCGGGTATCAATTAATCCTCATAATTTTTCAGATGTGGAATCTGAGACAGGGAAAGGGACTTGCTCAAGATCACATAGCCCAGAAGAGGCAAAGCTGCTAAGTGTTCTGATCCAAACTCGGAGCTCTCGGCCTCTCTGACCTGCTCCCTCCCGGGGATCCCTGTATCCCACACAGTGCCCAACACTGTCTCTCACATACAGTTGTTGTTTAATCAATGTCTGTGACTGTATGAAAATGTGAATGAACAAATGGTAATATATTAAGAAGGGAAAGGTCACAGAAGTTCACAAATAGTCCAAAAATTCTGTTGTCCTGAAATCTTGTTTTCCTTTTACAAACGCCCTCTTTTACTTATATGCATCTGAACTTTAGGGTATTAGGGGCTAGAACACATAAAGAGATTCATTCACTGGAGGGAAATCATGCTTTGAGAATACTAGGAAATTCTGCATAAAGTCTACAGCTTTAGATAAAGAGCTCAAAGTGCTTCTGGACATCAAACAAATTCGGGACTTTCTGAAGAGCCGACTCATTAAGGAAAGTCACTGTAATTCACGGGCACCTTTTAAGGAGAGGACAGGAACTACTGTATCAATGGGTGCCCATTTCTCTAGAAACCTGTGTCCATTCACGGGGCCTGGGGGGGGGGAACCTCAGCATGACGACAAAGGCCGAATTGTTCTCTTCAGAACAACACGCTAATGCAGTGAAAGAGTGGGTGCCCTGTGTACCAAGGAAGAAAGGCCATAAATGAGTCCCTGGCACCAACACAGCAGGTCAGCCTTTACAAAGATGAGGACAGAACTCCCTGCCAAAGACCAGTCTCAGCAAGCTTGCTCCAGGAGTGAAAACCCTATCAGATTTAAACTAAAACAGCTTCATTTCTCAAGTATGCAGGCAGTGCAGCCTGGGAAAAAGAAGACTGTCCCTTCCTATGGAGGGGAGATAAGTAATGAATAGTCTCAAAGTCCAGGTCTTTCTTTCTGATTTATTTGGAATTGGTATTAGCTTCAAGCCACTGCCCTATTTCCAAGTTCACACCTGTATCTATTCCAATCCCCCCAAGGAGAGCTTAAACCTTCCTGATTATAAACATTCTTTTTCCTGAAATAAAAAAATGTTTAAAGTGGTTAACTTTGGGGAGAGTTAGAGGGATAAGGGAAGGGGGAGACATTTGTTTTCCATTTTTACCTTCTTTTATTAATGTTTTATTGCATGTACTTTACTTCTTTAAATGTTAGAGTCCACCAGGGTGAGGATTTGACTATTTGGGTCTTCATTTTCCCATCATTCTGTTTCAAAGAAATTATATTTAATTTTTCTAAGTTTTTTAATTACAAATCTCTGCTCTAAAACAACACTTCCTGTTCCAATAAACAAAAACCTTGTTTCTCAGAGAAAAGTCCATTCAGTGTGTGTTCCTCAGAGCAGAATATTACAAAACACCTTCACTGAACAACAACAAAAAATGGGTTACTGGGTTTTTCTGTAATTTTACTATTGTTTAAGATGGCATAACCACATACTACTCTTTTATAGACAGCCATGGTTTCTAACTCAGGGTGATTCCCCCCCCCCCAAAGGATGTTTGGCAATGCCTAGAAACATTTTTTGGTTGTCATAAGCAGGGGTGTGTGTCCTACCAGCACCCAGAGAGGCTAATTACCCCCACGGTGTACAGGGCAGTCCCCACAGCAAAGAATCAATCTAGTCCAAAATGCCAATAGTGTCCAGGTTGAGAAAACCTCACTTGTTGACTCCATGGCATGATATGTAGAAATTAAACTTAAACTTGTGTTCAAGGAATAAGTGATTCGATGCGAGGGGAATCATCTCTTATTTGGATGACACAGCAAGTGTATGGTTGAGATTGGCCAGATTCGGGAGGAGTTTGTGTCCATTCTTCCTGGATATACCAGGTACTTGATAAATGCTTCGAAATGGAACTGAAACTCTACTATAGTCTGTATTCATTTACATAATAAGTATTTGTTGACTCTGTGCTGTGTTATCAGGTCGACACAGATAGTAAAAGACTGTCCAACTATAAGCACATCTGTCTTAATAAAAACAGAAGTGCTCAGGCCGTTTCTAAACATTACAATAAACATTTTGGCCAAGATAAGTCTTGGGAGAACTAAAATGAAATGAGAATGAACCTGAACCATTCAGCAATTTTATATATTAAACGTGCATAGGATTAATTTCTAGTATGGCTGATTTCATCGTACAGTAATTATAAAAAAAAAAAAACAACCACCCTATCCTTTGGGGAGAGTCAGGTTTTCAAAGGGCACCAATTCAGGGGGCTTAAGTAGGCTAAACGAATCAAGTAAGAATTTAAGCCCAGGACACGGACAGAGAGAGCTTCTGGTATTTTGCTTTGTATTTCTGACCACTCCCCACCCTAACCAGTTGTCTCAGGACAGGAGGTACTCCTGGACTTTCCTCCACAGCTAGAATAGCCGGAAGGATGTGAGTGTGTGGTCCCAGGGGCTGGACTTGGCTCCTCACTCAGAACAGAGTCATTAGGAAAGTTCCCAAAGTCTCCCTCCCTTAAGCAATCATGAATCCACAATTAATTCTCCCCCATCAAAGTAAGCCCCATAAAAATATTTTCCCTTAAACTTAAAGAAACCCCAGTAGGATGAATTCTCTCAGAAGTTTAAATAGTTGTAGCATTATTGATCCATCAACAATGCCTTGAATTAGCACCTAAGAGCACAAAGAAGCCCCTGTACTTTTTCACAAGTCGCTATGGAATTTTCTATGCCAATGAAAACAAGTTACACTTTAAAAAGAAATTTACCAAGAGCATCATTTCCAAGCACCAATGTAACCACTTAATACAGTTTTTTGTTAGTTTAGGATTCAGACTTTTTTTTAAAGATTTTATTTATTTATTTGACAGAGAGAGCACAGTAGGCAGAGCGGTGGGCAGAGGCAGAGGGAGAAGCAGGGAGCCCGATGCGGGTTTCGATCCCAGGACCTGGGATCATGACTTGAGCCAAAGGCAGATGCTTAACTGACTGAGCCGCCCAGGCGCCCCTAGGATGGGCATTTTTTTTTTCCTAACAACAACAACAGAAATGCAGCTACAAAGTATGATGATCAAGTGGATGTATTTGCAAAAACCATATTGCAAAGGTAATCCTCTCCTATTTTTGGTTACTTTCAAGGAAAACTTTAAGTTGCAAGAGCAGCACTGATACCAGCTCAACTGGGCCAAAACCAAAGCTGACCCAGGGTTGGCTGAATCCATGGAGCTGAGGTCAGAACAAGTGCTGTCTGACCTCCCTGCTGGGCAGGAGTCTGACATGGATTCTATCTGTCTCAGGCCATCCGGGCTAGGATGGCTCCTGCTTGACCTTGCCTCCTGCTCCCAGTGGAACTTAGCTTGGACCCAGCCCTAGTTCTGTGGATGGCCAAAGCCCGAGTCAGTACCCAGAGCCTACTCCCAGTCTCAAGGTGCGGGTGCCCTGGTCTGGCATGCAAATAGCCTCAACTCCTTGGGGTCCTATCAGCAGATGCTGGGTCCAGGACCAGCCAACAAGTCCTGGGTGAATCCCACAGCTTCTCAAATCCAAGGGCTTTGACTGGAGCCAGAAAAAAATTATGGGAATGCAGCAAACCCTTTGCCCGGTTGCATTCAGCCCTGGGTCAGTCACAATGGGTGTTCAGAACCCCTAGTCCTATGTCATCAATCAAAGACAGACAACTTCCACTAAGAGCTAAAACCCTGGGCAGGTTGTCTGGCTTTAAATCATACGTTGTGTCATTTTGGAACTATGGAAGGAGTTAAAGCTCAGCATGTTCCTTGACTTTAACTCATTCCAGTTTCTGAGATGAGAACAAAGAAAACATCAGCAGTTGCTCATCAGCAGAGAAGTGCACTCCACTCTGGGCCCAGCGCTGTATTTTTGCCCTTAACTCGGAATTTCCTCTCACCTACAGATTCCACACGAATCCTTTGTTTTGCCAAATGATGGCACATCTATTTGTTTTTGTTCACTTACTACGTGCCAGACAGTGTCTTTAGTGCTTTATACACACTCATGTATGGATATTTATGTATTTATACATGTACATATGTAGAATACATAAATTTATCACAAAATGTACATATAACGGGGTTGCATAAATTCCAACAAAGCATGCACTTTTTTCAGTTTTGTGACTAAATGTACTTCCTAATATTTTTAACTGAAGTCTCACATGCCTATTTTAAGGAAGTAAGGAAAGTTTTATAAAGAAAAAGCGAATTACCTTGTTGTTCCCTTCCAGACCCGTCCTCCTGAGGTAGCACCGAAAGTTCCAAGAGTGGGGTAAACCTTCTGATGGGGGCACTAAAAAAGGCTTTAAAAGCAACCCAAGCCTCAAAGCAAACAATTAGCATGGAAAAAAGCATAACATTCTTTCAAGAAAAAATTAAGAGATGAAGTGGAAAACAGGATAAAGGAAAAGACCCACAGCCCTGGCACAGAAAGAGGTTAAAACGCATAGCCGTCATTGGTGGAGGTAAGAGTGATGAAGAATGGGCCAGAAGTCGGTGTCGACCTGGGGTAGTGGGGAGAGGGGGCGACGCAAAGTTTTGGGCCTTCCATCATTCATCAGTGAGTTTCTAATTGTTAGAGAAAAAGAGCGTCTAGTAGTTACATTCAGCAGACATTTCAAGTTGGGACACGTGCTTTTTTGAAAATAGCCCCTTTACCTTCTGCTCATACACCCCGGGACTGCATCTGAACAGTCTGCCAATGCCAAAAGGAGATCTTGTCCTTCTTCCCTGGAGAGAGGAATAGGGCAGCCTCAAAGGGAAATCTGGAAACATTTGTCAACAGAGACCCAGCATCTTCCAGGAACCTCTGTTCTTCCCTGTGATGTGTGCTGGAGACTTTTGGCCCTACCTCCAAGAAGGCTTCGAAGCCGAGGGAAGTTCCCAGATGCCCTGGAGAATAGGATCTAGGGTGGTCAGTGCCAAAGGGGTCCTTTGTGGAGCCAAAATGCAGCACAACATAGCAGAGGAGATTCTCAGTACAGGGATTAGCTGGAAAAGAGAGAAGGGAGTAATCAGGACAGAAAAATACTATAAATCCTGCAGGGTCACCATCACAACCCTCAGCCTAAAATGAAGGCTTCAGGCTCCAGGGACCACAGTTCCAGCTGCAAAAATGTTATAGACTGAGCATCTTTGTCTTCCAAGGAGACCAAAACAAAGATCAAATAATGGAGGGCGTAGGAAATGGGAATATAGAACTCCCTAGCTTGCTGACCTCAACGCTGCATGTGATTTAGAAGTTTGTTGTATCACATAGTCATCAGTCTCTTGGCCTTTTAAAAATACATGTGTTTATAGTTATTTCATATCTGCATAGAGAACTCTTAACGTCTCCCCAGAGCTAATTAATAATTCTTAATGAGGGCAGGTGTCTTGACTTAAACTTCAAAGTGTGGAAAGTAACAACGGGCTGTGGTTTAGAGGGTATTTGTTGAAGGCCGTGGTTCAGCATCCTAGCTGCACATTAGAATCACCTGGAAAGTTTTAAGATGTTGATGCCTGGAATCCATCCTCAGAAAGTCTGATTTAATTGTTTTGGGGGTAAAGCCAGGTTATCCATACTATTTTTGCAAGATGCCCCAGGAGATTTGAATGTGCAGGTAGCCATGAGAAACATAGGGTTAAGATCATTGGGATCCTAAAATCTTCCTAAATAGCCATCCGTTCCCATGAGGTGCACAGAGAAGAAAACAAAACAAATAACTCTTTTTGAGGAGGTTCAAGCCCCAAATCTCACTGCAGTACTGTAGTGAGCTAGGCTGGGCCTAATGAATATTTTCGCCTGCTCCTGAATAGCCAAAAACCGAAGCTAAATGAAAAGCTAACTCTTCCTCTCCATCCCCAAGTCCAAACCAAAGTGTCTGTTGATACCACTTTAATAAGAGAGACAGCCACATCCACCAGCAGAAAGCAGAACAAGTCATATGTTGCCACTCCTATTTTAACCAAGAAAGGATTAATATCTCAAAACAGAAAGAAATACAAACCCATAAGAAAAAGTCAACAACTCAGTGGAAAAATGAGCAAAGAATAGAAACAGCTACTAAAAGAGAAGCCTCTGAAGTCCAACACACACGAGAAAACCTTCATCTCTACTGACCAGGGAAATGCCAGTTATAATCACAAAGGAGATAGATACCATTTCGCACTTAGCAGAATGACTAAAATCCAAGTTTGATAATACCCAATGTTCGCAAGGATGTTGAGCAACAAGAACTCACATATTACTAATGGGGTGTTGATGTGCACAGGCACTTAGGGGGGCAATTCTGCAGTCTCTGTGAATGTAGACGATGCTCACACCCTTCGAGGAATCCATTTCCCCTTCGGAATTTGCCAGTTGGATAGGTACAGGAAAAGACATACAGGCATGCAAACAGTCCACTGCAGCACTGTGTGTCATGTGACTCGATTAGAAGGACTGTCCTCCAACAGTGGAACAGATAATTGTGGTTTCAGCATCATACGACGAAATAGTATACTCAGTTAAAATGAATAAATATCTACATATTTCAACAGATTAATCTAAAATATAATGTTAAAAGTGCAAGTTACAAAATGTCATTTTCGGTATGATACCCTTTATGTAAAATATTAAAACACACACGTGTGTGTGTATACTTATGAACAAATATATAGAAAAAGTATAAAAACATGAGCAGGAAAAAGGCACATAAATAAAAAAGTTATTACCTTTGGGGAGACGCAGTTATCGCCTCAGTTGAGATTGAGGAGGCATTTTTGACTCCAACTAAAATGTTCCTTCCTTCCTTTCTTCCAGTTTTTTAATCTAAGCACATGTGGCCAAATGTTAATAATTTTAAAACCTAGGTAAGGTAAATGTGTACTGTTATGTTTTTATCTGTATCTTATAAGACATTTGAAATATTTAATAACTTTTTAAAAACTTTTTCAGAGGAAAAAAAAGGAAGCCATGAGTACCTCCTTCTCGAGGAGCGCTGGCCTCTTCCTTTAATACTGAGCTGGCCAAACAGCTGTGCTGGATCCACTGGCCGATGGGGGCGGAGACTGCGGGGTCCCAGGTGATCCATCTCACAGCCATGCTGCGTCAGGCTCATGCTGCCTCACCAGTGTCCACTTAATAACTCGGCTTTGGAATGTGGGTGAGATTTCATCTGATTTCCAGAGCAACACACAAACCCTGAAGTGAAGGAATCTCTGTACTACTATAACGGGTGCTTTATGTGGATTAACTGTTTGAATTGTATTTAACCTATTTTTGATGTGTTTCAAATGCTCTGGCCCCTATAAAAGATCAGGTTATGAGTCATTCACGAGCGAGTCGAGGGGAAATTAGAAGCAGCTGGGAAATTAGAGCCCGTGCCCAGGGCATCTGCTGGATGAGAAAAACCGAGACTGGGGAGGCACCGGGGCTTGTCGGAGCCTGTGGCTTTGCCATTGCTGGACCCAGGGCTCTGGTCTCTTGACTCCCTGCCCAGTGCTCAGACCCCTGGCTGCCATGGGGCTCCTTTTCAGGGACAGGTGAAATACTCGGAGGGGAGAGAAAACTTGAAAAATCTGAAGCTTTTTGCCCATTCCTTTTTTTCTCTGTGGTGTTGCTTTAGCTCTAAAAATTTACTGAAACTAAATTATTACATATTTTAGGTAACCAGTTTATTTGAGGAGCCTCAACTTGAAGAAGGAGATGGCTTTATATATATTTTTAAAGATTTTGTTTATTTATTTGAGAGAGAGCGCACGTGAAAGAGCACAAGCAGGGGCGGGGGCGGGGCTGGGGGAGGAGCAGAGGGAGAGGGAGGAGCAGACTGCCCGCCCAGCAGGGAGCCTGACCAGGGGCTGGATCCCAGGACCCTGGGATCATGACCCCAAACGAAGGCAGACACTTAACTGATTGAGCCGCCCAGGCGCCCCTGGCTTTATATTTTGTTAATTACTGCTTTCAACCTTGTCCTTTCATATCATCCGTTTCATCCCCTAGTGTTATTTTAAGCAGTTTCGACATCTCTCAGGTCACTTTTAGTTACTAAAATTTGTCCATATTAACCTCATAAGCGATTCAAAACTTGACGCCCCTTCTCCAGAGTAGGCTTGGAATGGGTTTGTGTATTTGGTGTGGGGCTGAGACTTACTGTGACACCACCACCCTCTTTCTTCTCAGGGGCTAGCTCTCTCTTTATGGGGGGTGGAGGCACTAGCTCTCTTACTGGGGGCTTCGAGATGGAGAGACTTAAGGAGTCCGTTTCTGTGGCTAGAGGCTCTCTGTTGGGGATGGGGAGGTCACTGGTGTCACACCAGTTTCTAATGGTTTTCTCTGAAACTGGAGGCCTCTATTAACCAAGAACCCATTGTGGTGCCAGGGCCAATTAGAAACCGGTGCCCCCAGGGAACATTCTGGGCGCTGTACATGCTTATCTACCTTGCCCTCCTTTCCCCTAAGGCATCCATAGGAATAGTATGGGTTCATCAGTCAGGCCTCTCAAAGCCAAGGGTACTGCAGAGAGCAGGCTGTTGGAGAACATGCACTAGACACGTGTGGTTTTCCAGGCTCTGACGCTATCCCAGCAGGCCTTCTCTGATCCAGTGTAGCTGCCAGAAAGGGGTTGGATCTCTCACAGTGGTTAAGGCCTTGCTTTTACCCTGAGAGGAATTTACTCCATTAAACTAAGGACTGGTCCTTGAGTCCCAATGAATAATTTATCAGTAATTGCATCCACGTTCTTTCAAAACCAAGCTGGGGAAGGAGGAAGAAAAACACAAGAGGCCTCACGAATCCAGGTGGTAATGTCAAAGGTGAGAGAGGAAGCAGTCAAAGCATTCATTCAAACGGCCATTTTGTCCTGTTTGGTTGTAGGGAGGAAGGAAGAGAGCAGAGGGGAAGGAAGAGAGGCCTGTTCTAATAAACCTTTTCTTTTCTTTTCTTTTTTCTTTTTTTCTTTTCTTTAAGAAGGTCACTAGGAAGTTACTTTTGGAGACAAGGTGGTCCCCTCATCTGACCACACCCATTGCCTACAGCCTAACGTTAGCTGTCCTGCCTTATTCTTAGGAAGGCTCTGGGGAGTGATTCTGTCTGAGGCCATCCTGTGTCTGAGGCTCCTCCATACCAAGAAAGCAGTGAGCAATCTACCCTTGAAAGAAAGCTGTGTTCAAAGACAGCATCATTTATACTAAATGGCAGATCTGTTTGGCTCTTTGGAGCTTGTCAGGGACCATGCATTTTGGATGGAACTTGGACATATCTTAATCCCTGTCAGTTTAGAGCCTTAAGCAGCTAAGGCTTCATTCCTTAGGGCTCTTATTTAAAATTCTGTCTTTAATGTTAAAACTGTCAAACATTTCTATCCAGAGATAGAAATTGATTTGAACTATATAGATCTTGAAATAATCCATGGAATACTTTGGGTAAGTACAAGAAATCATGTATTAATGTTATTTCAATATTTTTTTTATATTGCTGAGATGTTCAATTGTTGTTATGTGTTCTGTGCTCGGAGATGTTTCCAGGTCCTGTCAGAAGTTAAAGAACTGGGCGCCTGGGTGGCTCAGTTGTTAAGCGTTTGCCTTCAGCTCAGGTCATGATCCCAGGGTCCTGGGATCAAGCCCCGCATCGGGCTCCCTGCTCAGCGGGAAGCCTGCTTCTCCCTCTCCCACTCCCCCTGCTTGTGTTCCCTCTCTCCACTGTGTCTCTCTCTGTCAAATAAATAAATAAATAAAATCTTTAAAAAAAAGTTAAAGAACTGAAATAGTCAATATAAATTGCACTCACACCTTGTAAATGTAGAGGACCAGTTTCTGTCAAACATCGGAAACAACATTCTGAGGCTAATGTGGGATGTCCAGGGAGAGATTTTGTTTCTTTAGAGGGTCAACAAGATGCCTATCTTTTTACCAATTAAATAATGTATTTATTTTATTTTCCCCCCTCTTAGTTTAAATTTGCATGGCGTTAATTTCCCCTTCAAATATACAGTCGGGGTGCCTGAGCGAGTCAGTTGGTTAAGCGACTGACTCTTGGTTTTGGCTCAGGTCATGATCTCAGGGTCGTGAGATCTGGCCCCGTGTGGGGCTCCATGCTCAGCATGGTGTCTGCTGGAGATTCTCTCCCTCTGCGCATACCCCTGCGTGCATGCCTGTGCATGCTATTTCTTAAATAAATAAATAAAATCTTCATATATATATATATATATATAGTCGTGGGCCTTCTGGCTGGCTCAGTTGGTGGAACAAGCAACTCTTGATCTTGCAGTTGTGAGTTCAAGCCCCACGCTGGGTGTAGAAATTGCTTAAAAATAAAATCTTAGGGGCGCCTGGGTGGCTCAATCATTAAGTGTCTGCCTTCGGCTCAGGTCGTGATCCCAGAGTCCTGGGATCAAGCCCCGCTTCGGGCTCCCTGCTCAGCCGGGAGCCTGCTTCTCCCTCTCCCACTCCCCCTGCTTGTGTTCCCCCTCTAGCTGTCTCTCTCTCTGTGTCAAATAAATAAAATCTTTTAAAAAAAAATCTTAAAAAATATATACAGTCATTATTTACATTTTATGTCATTCATGTCGGTTAAAATTCTTCTCCCCTTAAAATATTATCATAAAAACCAAGATATAATAAGCCCTGGCTTTCTCTTCCAGTTGTAACGTGCAACCTGGTTTGCAACCCAGAGAGGAAAGGATGAATCCCAGTCATCTTCTCAGACTAAGAGCGCATAGACCTAAAATATTTATAATGTGGGCAGGTCAAGGATAAGTGCACTTGAGGGTAATTGTATGTATGCAATTAGCAGGATGCAGAACCTAATGATATATAGAAAAAGTGACACTTCCAAATAACAGAAGCCTCTCCAGTTAAAGCACATCTCCCAAATGTCTCTGAAACACTTCAGAATGTCTGTCATTAGCAGTTATCACAGTGATGGTTTTAAAGGCTGCCTTGTCCCTTTGCAGAAGTGGCTGGTTTGTTCTACCCATCTGGTTACGACTCAAGGCTCTGGTTTCCCATTAGAGAAAATTGTGGGGGTTGAAAAATGTGAAAGAGAGGAGAGAGTATGAGTGTGCGAGCATGTGTGTGTTAGGAATTCCAGAAACCCAATCAGAAATCCACCTCTGGGACCCCCAAATGACTAAGGATGTGACGATACTGGCAGGCCATGGATTATGGTACATTACCTCACTTTATCCTCTGGATGATTTAGCAGAGGCACCTTCTCTAGAGATGTTGAGAATTGACAGGGAGAGCTGGATCTCTTTCCTTCATAGGGATTTTTATAAGTACAGAAATCCCCTGATTTCCTCTCTGGTACATTCCTGCTCGTTCAAATGGATGTCGGTGAAGACCTAAACGTCCTTTCCGCTGGTGCCCTTACTGCTATTGCTACTAGAGCCCTTTCAAGGAATCTTCTTTCCCTAGGGCAGTTTGTATGCCTTTAACACTTTGATTCTATTCAAGGTGTCTATTCATTTTCTCCGTATCTTTTTATATTTTAAATTGTTTTTGAATAATTTATGCTGGGCTTTTAGCTTTTCTATGCCCCATCTAAGATTCCTTTTGTCATGTAAAGTGAAAATGTCCCATTTTCCTGCCCTCGGTTGACCTGGCTACTTGACTGTAAAGCACGTTCGGCTTCCCATCCAGAAACATAATCAAGATACTAGTATTTCTACAGTGGAACCGGCTGCCTTCTTCCTCTCTGGGGTGGATGGGTATTCTGTCAGTTTAGCTAAGTCGGGACCATATTTCCCAGAGACCTCCTCCTTGCACAGTTGGCTTGGGTCAGAAGAGAAATTTTGTTTGAGATTCAGAGGGCAGAAGTGAAGTAGCCATTTTCTTTTTGTGCTCAGAAGGTTGGTGCCAGCCCAGGGCGCTGGGGCCACTCACACCCGTCCTTAGAGATTCAGAGGCTCCACTGGATGGCACTGGGGCAGCGGCCAGACCACAGTGCTCCCAGCTACCTCAGGGTGTCCTGCATCAGCTCGTCTGGTTCCCGGGCCAGGTGCGCACTGTCCTCCAGGACAGAGGGGCTGCCGGCTTCTTCCCCAGGTCACCTGCGCTATATAGACTTGGCACCTTGAAGGTAGTTGAGAGTGCCTGTTGAGGTCCAGCCGTCCTTGCAGATGCTGCATCCCCCTCACACGGTCCAGGTTCTCTGTGCTTCCCCTACCTCCCGCCCATCTTTTCTCTCCAGCTGCCTGCCTGCTAACTTTGAGTTCAGGTACCAGAAGCAGAAGCAAAGCTTCACAGAGACTGTTCAACCAGTCCTACACTGCATAAGGTCAAATCCCTAAAATCAGTCCCTTGTTATTATGTCACCCCTAGTGATGGTGCTTCTCTGAGAAAACCTTTGTGGATACACTCATTTTACTTGGTGGGGTACATTTTGGCGAGTAAGGGTAAAAGGGATTTAGGATACAATTGTTAAGGTCAAGGTTACCTGTCCATTAGCCTCACCTGGGTGAGAAATCTGCAATTTCATTTAACTGTTTCTATTTGTGTCAAACCTCTGGAATTCAAACTAATAACGTTCCATGCAATCAGCTTCCGTCCTAATGCTCAGAGCAGTTTAGGGTTTTTTCAGCAATTTTGCTGTAGGTTCTCTTACGGGAATAACACCAGGATAGGTTAATGGAGCACTGAGTGGCCAGGGTACAAACGGCACCTTTGGGAATGCCCTGCTGCCAGTCTTCTATCAGAGCTGGGCGGTTAGGGGCACACTGCCACCCTCTGATCTGCCCAGTCATCCTCCCTACCACATTACAGGACTCACACATCCTATAAAGAGGTCTTCTCAGGGAAAATCATAATCCTGCTGCGCAGCCAAGCAGTGAGAATTTATTTAACTCTTCTACATGGGTGGGTCTGTTGAATTTTAAAGATATGATTTAAATTATGAGAGTTGCCCAGAAGCCATAAACTACATTTTGGCTACATGCATATTTATGCAAAGAGAGCTGGTAAGATCTGGAAAACACTTTAGGAAATTCTCAGTATTGTTCTCAGAGCTGAACTTTCCTGAATATAATGCCTTTTTTTTTTTTTTCATGAGAGTTTCTTTTGGATCAGACTTAGGTATACGGGTCATGACTTGTACAGGATCTTAAGTAACCCCAAACCTAGATGAATAAGAACAGTTTCCAAACACAGCTGCTTAACAACGAAGAATTGCCAATGTTGTTTTTATGAGGGGAAGAAAAGGATATTTTCAGAAATCTGTTTTCTTTCCTCTGGAGTTTGTTTTTCACTCAATCCAAGAATGAAAACTTATTTTTTTGTCAACTAAATGTCCATTCTTGAAGTAATTTGGGGGGTGGTCTTACTGCCTTCATCATCTTTAAACCTTAGCTAACTTATGTTGGATTCACTTTGTATAAGTTCAAGCAAATAGACTAATATCAGTCCAGCTGAGCCTAAAAGCGTTCAACTACATGATCCTTGCAAGAAAAAAAGGTCATAAAAACGGAAGCCAAACATTATTCACATAAAGGAGACTGCATCTTTTGATGGTATCTTCCATATTTAGGTTTATCAGTGTGCATCATGAGAGCTTTGAGTGTCCCAGGGCCATACTAGTCTGAGGAAACACAGAGGCTCATGCACGGAGGGGTATTAGGGTGTACATACATATGACCTCTCTTTCACCCATCTGAGTTCAATAATAATTAAGAGCTAGACACAGGTGTCAGATAAGTGAAAATGAAAATTATCGGCATTCTTACTGAGAAATGCTAAATTAGAGGACATAGCTAGTTGTGCAACAATAGGCTTATTCCACATTGCTCCCGGTCACAGGCACAGCTGGACCATCTCAGTTCTCACCCGTAGGGTCAAGGACTGTCCACTAAGCTTCCTGCATGATCAAGAACAGATGAGTCAGGAAATCCCAAAGGAGAGGAGGGAGGAAAGGAATGATCAGAATATGCCTGGTTCCTTCCTCTAAAATCCCTCATCAGAGAAGTCATTATTCCTTTCATGGCGAGAAGAGAGTAAAGGATGAGGAGAGAGGCCAGGTTGTTTTTCTGGGGGTGCCCTCCCCATGAACACTGCTGCCTTTTCTGGGCTCTGCTGCTGTCTCCTACCAGGTTCAACCATGGCTTCTGGAGCCCTTGAAGAACCCAAAGTGGACTAATGATCTTTAGCAGGTTAGGAGAGAATGTTTCTATTCTTTCTATATTTTTGTAGCAGCATCTTACTAACAGAATCCCAATTTTGCTCAGGCAGGCAATGTGACAAGCTATGTCTCCCCCAGCCCCCTTGCATCAAGGGATGGCCATGTGACACAGTTTGGACCAATGACACATAAACAGAAGTCTCCTGAATTTTTCTGTGAAATATTTTGCTTTCCAGACTTTAAATATATATATAATATATACACATATTATATATATATATTTCTAGTAGTATCTTCCTATCCTATTCCATTCTTTCTGCCTTGGCTTCAAATGATGGAGTATAGCCATCTTGCCATCATCAGGAGTCAAAGATGCAGGTGAAGACCGGCACGTTAAAGATGCTACAGCTGATATACAGAAAGAGACTAGGTATCTGGTGCTACTGTTGATCAGCTGAGTTAAATGAGCAACAGCCTACTTCTGGGTTTCTTGTTATGTGGAAAAACAAAAATAAAATAGACATCTGTATAAGACGCTTAAAGATGGGTTTTCTGTTACTTGCAGATAACTTTCATCTAAACATCATGAAGAAGTAAAGGATGAAGGAACCTCCTTTCCTCTCTCCCCCCCACTGCTCGCAGTCAGCCAGAGCATCCAATGACCACAGGGATAAAACATGTTGTGATCACTTCACTCCCACCCCATCATCATTTAAGAGCACTGTGGGGCAGAGCCTGTGTCTTCATTTTTATCACTTATGTTTATTTAAATTCCACTTTCACTGTCTCTACAAAGCCAAGGATTCACCACCTCGCTGACAATAATCACAGAGTCCATTCTCCTGGCTTTTTGTTTAACTGAAGGGTCATCTACTATTTAGAAAAAATAGGATACATTAGAATTCTACTTCTAAAGTCTATTTATAAAAAGCTATTTCATCACCAACTTCTCCAGCTTTAGGCAATCAGTTTCGTTTTCAGCAAACTCAATTACTCGTTATCATCTTCAAAAACAGATGTGTATTGAGTAGACACAGAGCCTGAGTTGAAGAGACTCTCAATACTAGATCAATAAAGAAATCACATTCTTACCCCACCCCCACCAGGCAGTGCATCCTCAAATCCCAGGGAGCTCCATCTTACATAATTTAGTAGTATTCTATAATAATAAAAGAGGTCCGAGGATGTAGAGAAGGAGAGAAACCACTACCATATCATTCCCAAAAGGCTGCTTCCTGAGATATACACCCTTGAAAAATATTACAAGCCAAAAAAGGTAACCGGATGCTTGTTTTATTTTAATCAGAAATGTAAAGTAATATTTTTTTCTACCAAGAAACATTAACAGATCCAGGGAACCTTGCAACAAATAAGTACGTACTGGGTTATTGGTTTGTTTTTTTGTTTTGTTTTGTTTTGTTTTGTTTTGCTTCCTTCTATAAGAGTGTAACATTCTTTTAAATTCATCTATATATTTATTGTGATTTTCCTGTCACTTTGTGGTTTCCATATATTTAGATAGCTCTGTGTGCAAGTGAGTCTTATTTTTATCTGGCTGTATTGGTTAGAATGCATTGAGCTTCAAGTAATAGAAAACCTAATAGTGGTTCAAACCACAAGGACACTTATTGTTTAGTTCTCAAAAAGTCTTGAGGCAATCTGTCCTTGAGTTTGCTCAGTAACTCGGTGGTATTTTCTAGTACTAAGGGTCTTTCTGTCATTCTCTGGCCCTCCTCAAAGAGTTGGTGATGTTTCAAGATGGCTGCCACAGCTTCCAGAATCAATTTTCGTAAGCGAAAAGGCAGAGCTAAAAGACAAAGGCAGAAAGGGTCCTCTTAATGGGTCTGACTTTGTCAGCGAGGAAACTTTTTTGCAGCTGTAGTCCAACAGGCTTCCCTTTGGATTTCATTGGCCAGGAGCAGGTCATGACAAGCACTGGCTCTGAAGGGGGCTGGGAAGTCCAATATGGCATTTCCAACTTTTTTATGTAGGAGACGGACAAGGAGGAAGGGGCTGAGAACAGCTGCTGAGGTGGTCACAAACATCTGACACAGAGTATAAACTCTTAGAGATCAGCAATTGCATATTTTTATAATAAAACAAAAAATATATCAAAATAATAGCAGTAAATATATTAAAATAGTACTTTGAAAAAAGAAAAAAAAAAACACTCATTATCCCATCCCCTTATTACAAAGATTTCTTTTTTGTGTATTGTCCTCCACTCCTTGTCCAGAGTTCACATTCTTAAATATTTTTACCTATTTACAATCTTGTATTTTTTTCATTTAATATTACACTATAATCATTTTCCTATTTTCCTATTTGTTTATAATTATAATTGTGAGTGGAAAGTTTTTTCTTTAGGATATATCACAACTTAACCATTTCCTTATTATTGAACACAGATGATTTTCCATTTTTTGGCTAAAATAGATTATACTATTATATTTTGGCTAAAATAGATATACTAATAACATCTTCCTGTATAAGTTTTTCTGCTATTAGATTAAGTTTAAAATAACCCCTGAAGTCCTAGGGATGTAATGTGCAGCATGATGACTTAGTTAATAATACTGTACTGCACATTTGAAAATTGGTGAGAGTAAATCTTAAAAGTTCTTATCACAAGAAAAAAAATGTTTAAAGTATGTATGGTGACAGATGTTAACTAGGCTTCCTGTGGTGGTCATTTTACAATATATACAAATATCAAATCATTATGCTATATACCTGAAATGAATATAGTATGTCAAATATATCTCAAAAAAAAGCTATGAATATTTTTTATAACTTATATTGTCAATCTTTCATATAGTCAGAATGACTGTTGCAGTTTAAAATTCTTGAAATTAGGGGCACCTGGGTGCCTCAATCATTAAGCATCTGCCTTTGGCTCAGGTCATGATCACAGGATCCTGGGATTGAGCCCCACATCGGGCTCCCTGCCCCACAGGAAGCCTGCTTCTCCCTCTCCCACTCCCCCTGCTTGTGTTCCCTCTCTCGCTATCTCTCTATGTCAAATAAATAAAATCTTTAAAACAAATTCTTGAAATTATATATATGAAATTATATACATATATGTGTATGTATACATTTGTAAATTTAACCACATCACCAGAATGGTACTCTCATTATTTAGATGTGTTTTTTGTTTTGTTCTGTTTTTTTTGCTGAATCACAACTAATAAAATGCTACATTATATTTCACTTCCATTCTTTTCCTTTTTTCTGGCAAGGGGAGGTTTAGTCCCAGAGGACTAAACCAGCCAGGGAGGACTTGATATGACCATAGTTGGGGCAAGGTAGCTTCTTACCCAGAGCTAAGTTAAACCAAAATGCTAGTAGTCTTTTGAAGAGTATCTCTGAAGAGTATGTGCAAGAGTTTTGTCTAATTTATTTTCTACCTTGTTTTTTCTAATTATAAATTGAAATGTATTGCTTTGATAATGACTATAAAAAATGACAATATATTATCTTATTAATGAGTTGAGCTTTGATAGTGCTGCATAGATGTGCAAGTAAAGAAAAGGGTCCACACAGGTCATCAGAACATGGAAAACGTAAAATGGGAAGACAGAGGTGGAGAGAAGGACACATAGCCAAGGCCTGGGGAGTCCACTGAGACCGGAGCAAGGGACAGCATGACAGTGGAGCAGATGGGAAGTTAAAAACAAGGACATGAGGACTTCTCATGAGCAACATGAAGCGGGGCAGGAGAAAGTCCAGACCTTTCAAAGTCAAAGGAACAGATGTGTCTTTGATTGCTGCCGAGGTCTTTTCCTATTGTTATTGTTTCTCCTTCACTGAATTATCCATTCACGTCATAAAACTTGCCTTTGTAATTATAATGTCAATGTACTCACTCATTCCACAAATACTTATTGAGCACCTGCTATGTACCAAACGTTGTAACCTCAGGGATGGAGCATTGAACACAATAGACAAAGCCCCTAACCAGAGAAGAATGTGAACAGTTACAAAGAAGGAAAAGGAGGGGAAGGGCATAGAACGCGTCTAGGAGAAGGGCGAACGTCTTTCTCATAGAGCAGGTCAGAGGAGACTTCTCTGATAAGTGCCATTTGAATGGGACCTGGATGAAGTTAGAAACTGAAACATGCAAATATCTGGGGGAAAGTTTTGCCTGACTGAGAAGAGAAAGTAAAGAGGTCCTAAGACCTAAGCCTACTGGATGTGTTGACAGAAAAGAACAAGTCCAGGGTGGCCAGAGTGGGTAAGTGAGGGAGCAGTGTCAAGAGATGGGGATGCAGAGAAACCTGGAAGCCGGATCCCACAGGCCAAGCTACGAATTTGGGACTGTGTTGCCAATATAAGGGAGGTCCCTGAGTTTGCAGTGACGGGCATTTTAAAGGAATCACTGGTTGGTTGCTATTTGGAGAATAGATTGGAGGCCAGGGTGAAAGCTAAGAGACCCATCAGAGGTTATTGCAATAGTCTCAGGCAAAGGTGTTAGGCGTGTGGGCTAAGGGAGGGGTGATGGATCCAGTGAACAACCTTCAGAGTCTGGATAACTTTCCAGGCTTGAGCTGATGGAATTTGCCGATGGGTAAAAGGTGCCATGTAAGAGAAAAGGAGGAATCCAGGATGACTCCTAGTTTCTTGGCTAGGGGCACCCTAGTGCCTTGGACTGCATTTTGGAACATGGGGTGCGGGGCAGGTTTGGAGGAGAAAATTGAAAGTGGAGATCTCTTAAGTTTGAGATCAGGTATCCAAGGGAAAATGTTGAGTTGGCGGTTGAATATATTTGTCTGGAGTTCAGAGCAGAGTTCCGGATGGAGATTTAATTTTAGAATCATCAGCATATAGGTCCTATTTAAAGCCACAAGGCTGGATGAGATCACCAAAGAGTGAGTGCAAGTGGAGAAGAGAAGAGGCCTTTCAACAAGTGGGGACTGGGAAGATGAGGAGAACCCAACAAAGGTCACCAAGAAAGAGTGGCCAGAGAAGTGCCAAGAGAACCAGGCGGGTTCAGGGCTGTGGAAGCCGCATGAGGCAATTGTTTTAAGAATTGTTTCAATCAGGGCGCCTGGGTGGCTCAGTTGGTTAAGCGACTGCCTTCGGCTCAGGTCATGATCCTGGAGTCCCAGGATCGAGTCCCACATCGGGCTCCCTGCTCGGCAGGGAGTCTGCTTCTCCCTCTGACCCTCTTCCCTCTCGTGCTCTCTATCTCTCATTCTCTCTCTCTCAAATAAATAAATAAAATCTTAAAAAAAAAAAAGAATTGTTTCAATCAACCACATCAAATGCCACCAAAAGTCTCAGAAGATGAAGACAAAGAATTTATCTGCTCTGGGGCTTGGTGAACACCTAAACAAATGCCAACGGGTGATAAAAACCACGTAAAGCAATCCCAGCAACTGTCTCTCCCTGCACTACTCCAGGGTGGGATTGACAGGCTTTAGATCTGTCTTTATGCAGGTAAAGACCTGTCGGTTGGTAAGGGAAGTTCCACAAGTTGTTAAATCCCTTGTTTGAGATGTATGCTCAGGTATTCCCGAGGTTGTTCTGAGGATTGAATGGATAATAAACTCGAAGTCTGAGGGATGGGGTCTGGTGCAGTGGGATCGCTCAATAATGGCAGCATTAGCTATTAGTGACCCTAGTGAGTCCCATTTATTTTAAGCTCTCATTTCAGGCTGTTGCTTAGTACTATTCCAAAGACAAGCCCTAAGTTTTCTGGAAATGACTGAAAGTAATCACAGCATCATAGAGCTGAAAGGACTGTAGAGATTTTTTACTCCATTCTCCTCACTTGACAGGTAGGAAAACAGATGCAGTGAGATTAGGTGACTTTCTCCAGATCACACACACCCACCAAATTAGGAGCAGAACACAGGTCTCCCGGTGCCGAATTCTACAGGATTAGTGACAGAAACACTCACAGGGAGAGACTGAACATTCCATGTCAGGGGATCTATTTCAGATAACTGAAGCTTGTTCCTTTTAACTACCAAAACTTAACAGCAATCATTATGACCATCATTATCGCTCTTGATGAACATCTTCTACTGCTTTGATGAAAACACTTTTCCTACACAATGGAGTTGTGTTAGTCTAGAAGACTTGAAATTCTTGAAGTCAGCTTTTCTTGTTACCTTATTTCTTTGCAAGCTGCTTTAAACTTTGAGAAGTCCCTTTGACTTGTAAAGCAAGCAACAACTTTGTATGATAGGGTTACACAACATCATCAAAGTGATCACTTGATATTTTCTGGAAAAACAGAAATCTAAGGAGTTCAGAGCAGCAACAAGCACATGATTCTGCATCTAAGAGCATCCACAACTCTAAGAGTGCATTTATTTATATTTTATATACATGTAAAATCGTAGAATTCAGGAGATTTCAGTGCACAACACTGATCTGAAACTCATGGAGAAATGAATCTCAAATGAGTCTGTATTATCTCTCCTTCAACTCTTCAGAGTACACATGGAGTTCATATGTATTTAGTTACTGAAATAATTTGTATCTCTGTAGCACTTTTCCATAGAGAAATTCCAAATACCGCTTTATTAAACACCCAAATACTCCAGTGAGAGATGAAGAATCAGATATTATTATTCCTATTCTAGAAATGAGAAAACTAACATCCAAAAATATTAATATGCCCAGAGGACTTACAGCAACGGTAACAAAGTCCTTTCTCTTTCTCGCCAGGCAATCTTCGAGTATCGTCTAGAAATCTGAATTTAGCCCTCAGCATTTTCAACATTCCAGGAATGGACCTTGTGAGAAAATAAGGCTCATTGATTTCTAGTGCTCACAAATCCACTCTCAACATTTCCTATTACTAGTGACGACAGGCTCAGCCTCTGCCTGCCTCTAAGGTCATGTGGTCTTTGTTGCTACAACAACCATGAATCTATCGAATTTCACTATTAAAAAGTAAATTGTCGGTCACTTACATTCTATCTAATCTTGTTAGAACAACTAAGCTGTGCATCTCTAGAGAGTGAAGTCACAAATAACAGATCAGCAAAGCATTCCTTCTCTCCCTACCTAAGTTTTGGTGCCTGTGAGTAACTAGAGATATTGTTGGATGCTGGGTGTGTAGAACGTCCTGGAGGAATAGGGTGGTTGGGAGGATTAAAACTAAAGTAATGCACATGAAGTGCTTACCAAAGGTTCTTGCTCAAAGAATATGTTCAATAAATATTAGTGTTCGTTATTATTAAATTTGTAGCTTAGCTGATAGAATTTGGGAAGAGCTAATAATTACAGTTCTGGCTACCATTTATTAAATTAGACTTAAATCTCATGAAAAGGTTACAAAGGTGATTATCATATTCCCCATTCCACAGGTAAGAAAGTGGAAGACTTGGGATTTGACTCATGTTTTACCAAGCTTGTTTATTTGTTCATTTGTTCATTCATTCATTCATTCATTCACAAATACTCATTAAGCTCCTAGGCACTGAGCTAGGCAAAGTGGTAAACAAGACAGACCTGGTCTCTGCCCTCACAGAACTTGGAATCTAGGGAGGAGTACAGGCAAGTGAAACCCAATGTCATGATGTCCCAAGACTTGCTCCCATTCTTGCCTACCATTTTGAATGCAAACCCCTGTCCTTCTCTTCATGTTCCTAAAATAAATTCACTCTATTAGGCTAAGATGAAGGATATTTTACTGAGGAATGCATAGAAGTAGTTTACACTTCACAATGCACAGAATTTCTCTCCGAAAGTCCCCATAAGATCTTTGTCCTCATACTACATCAATCCTTAACCTCCTCACCCACCTAATTCCACCCCAGTCTCCCAGTCTAGGAATAGGCCCCTGGCCCAGGGTCTGCCCTGAAAGCTGCTCTATGGATCTTTCTTTATGCAGACTACTTAAGTCTTACATCTCAAATGTCCAATGAGGTTCTCCCATTAGCAAGATATATCTTCCTTATAAGATAATCGGGGATTACAAGTACATTATTATTTTTCTGGTCCCATAAGTAAATAGGAAGGTCTACTGTGGTATGATCCCCTGTGTTAAAAGAGCACATTAGAGAGATTTGGAACTTGGATTTAGGGCAGCAAGGCAGGTGTCCTGGAAAAAGCAACATCTAAAGTGTGGTGGACGCTACAGTTGCCTCCTTGTCTATTATTCAACTCTTGGTAACTACACTAATGTGGTGGTAGAGATTGGAGCTGGTTGTGGGGGGGATAGTCATACCTTCCAAATGAACCCCACATGCTTTGGGGGGAACAGTTTCACCATCCTCAACTCAAGTCTAATAACATAAGTTCATCCCTCTAGCCAGTTATTGGCTCAGGGGTAAGCAAGGACCAAGCTGCAGTAAGACTGAAAAAGATGTGGAAAAGAGGGAAGTTTGGGTGGGAAGAAAGTCTGGAAAAGAAATGCTGTTTTTTCTTTAATGGACATGAATAAGGAAGTGCACAAACTTTTTTTAAAGATTTTATTTTTAAGTAATCTCTGAACTCATGACCCCAAGTTCAAGAGTCACATGCTCTACTGACTGAGCCAGCCAGGCCTCCTAGGAATTGCACAGACTTAGTCATTACTGTTGGCTATTTGATCACCACAAGGACCAGCAGCCTCAGCTGGAAGGTTATGTTACCCAGCAGAGTAAAGAGCTAAATAGAAATTAAACCCTTCGTTATCTGGTAGAGCTGCTGAACTAACCTCAGTGATGTGAACCTCTCTTGTGTAGGAAAGCTTGGCTTGAGTTTTCTCTTACTTACAATCAAACCCAAACTAACAGATACAGAAGGTGAGATTTGATCAACAAGTAGTCAAATCCCTTACCTATAAGTTACAAGTTCATTTAAATGAGGCAGTTTGATTTTCAAGAAAAACATAAAATACAAGACAACTCCTACATACACTTAATTACCAGTCTGATAAAAAATTTTAAAAAAGATCTGATTTATTAGCATGCACACACACACACACACACACACACACATATCACACTCACAAATTTCCAAACTTAAAATGATTAGGAACTACCTAAGGTGACATTTAAAAAGAAAACTTCAAAAACTTTGTTAGAACATTTAAAAGATGATAAGATGGGGGCACTTGGGTGGCTCAATTGGTTAAGTATCTGCCTTTGGCTCTGTCATAATCCTAGGGTCCTGGGATCCAGCTCCGAGTTGGACTCCCTTCTCAGCTGGAAGTCTGCTTCTCCCTCTCCCTCTGCCCCTCCCCTCCACTTTTGCTCTCTCTCAAATAAATAAATAAATAAATAATAAGATGATTCAAATAAGAAATAGAGACAATTCCAAGGTAAAAAGACAATAACCGTAAAATATCTGAACCAATCAATAGAACTGGATTTAAGTTTAATTAAACTTATAGATTTAGGGACACCTGGGTGGCTCAGTCGTTAAGTGTCTGCCTTCGGCTCAGGTCATGATCCCAGGGTCCTGGGATCAAGCCCCGCATCAGGCTCCCTGCTCAGTGGGAAGCCTGCTTCTCCTTCTCCAACTCCCCCTGCTTGTGTTCCCTCTCTGGCTATGCCTCTCTCTGTCAAATAAATAAATAAAATCTTAAAAAAAATTATAGATTTAACACTGATTGAAGCCCCAATAATTATGTTCAATCCACAAAATTATTCTAAAATGTATGCATAAAAATAACAATACCATGAACAGGGAATATAGAAAAAAAAGGCAGTGGGAGTTCTGCCAATATCAGCCATTAAAAACTCCTATATAATAGAATAAGGATTAAAGTAATATGCTAGATAGATCACAGATTAATGGAACCAAATAGACTTAAAAGGCCTAACAATTTATAGAAGCATTTGTGTAGAATAAATGGAAGCAAAACTATATATACATGTATATATATATACACATGCATATACATTTAAAATATTTTAATGTATTATAGTTTTTTTAAATATAAGGAGAGAAGGAAGATGTGTGGCAGACACTTCTAGTTGGCTGATTCAATGGTCTTTCTCAACCTTCTTCTCTTCTTGTTGTCTTCTACTATTAAAGCAGGAAGAATTCAATTCAGCTAGATGTGACCGTATGATGCAGTTCTGACTAATGAAACATAAGTGAAAGTTTGCTGGTAGGTTTTTGTTTTCCTGATAAAAGAAACTGATTTGGTTCCCATTGCCCTTCCTTCCTGTTGCTTTGAATGCAACATTCTTCCTGCTTTAAATATAGATGAGATAGCTCGAGGTTCAGCAGCCATCTTGGAACCAGGAGGTGGGAAGCATAAGGGAAAGGCAAAGAGAATTTTAGAGTTTCCAGCCCCAAATCACTGAGATGCTGAAATGATGGCAAAAGGCACCATATCAGTCATGGTTTGTTTTGTTTTGTTTTGTTTTTAAACTTTTTTGTATCTGATGATGTCCTGGCATCTTAAAAATCTTACTGGCCAGGGAGAATGACCTTCCAGGGCTAGCTAATATCTCAAGACAGTAAACAACTTACTTGTACTTCTCTCATACATACCAACTACCCCCTTTATTTAACTCTGACACACCAAGCCAATATTTCTCCAGTCCAAAATCATCTCAGGGCCAGGTAGCCTGCAACTAGAGAGACCACCCTAATAGTCCAAAACGCACCAGAATTATTCAAACTAGTCGTTCCTAAGCTGTTTACTCTGACCTGCCTTGTCTTGCCTGCAGAAACCCCAGTAAAGGCTCTGGCTTAGGCCTTCTCTAGCTACTGCTTCTGACCAAAACCTGATGTTTCTCCTGTGGTCCTAGTGGCATGGCGTGCCCTCTTCAATCAGGAAATGTAAGTGGTAAATTCTTTTTTTCAATGGCACAGGTCTCTCAGTGTCATTACTCAGTCACCTCTGTAAAGTAAAATCCCACACATACATTTCAGGAAAGCTACCAACCTCCGGACTTCCTGTAGAGTGAGAAAACGAAACCCCTATTTGTTTAAACCATTGTTATTTGGATTTTTGTTACTTGCAGTCACATAATCATAACTGACCCAAGGACTATTTACTAAGAGGTATAGAAATTAGTGATAAAAATTTTAAAAATAGGATATAATTCAGCTAGATTAATGAATTAATTTTTTTATTATGAGAAAAGAACAGAACATTCAATTAAAGACTTAGCGGATCTGTGAAAAAGAACTCCTTTTTTCCCCTGGAATTCCATAAGGAATCGTAAAGAAAGTGATAGGTAGGTATGTATATAAATTTTAAACTTCTGTACAATGAAACACAGCAAAAATGTAAGAAAATAAAATACAGAATATGAAAAATATTTATCATATGTGACAGCATATAGGGTCATACATAAAACATAAAAGGAGCTTATTCAAATTTATATTTCTTTACTCTGATAGATAAATGGACAAAGAATATGAACAAGCAATTCCCCCAGGGAGAAATAGAAATAGTAAATAAACACCTGAGAAAATGTTCAGCCTTGGTAGTAATCAAAGAAATGCAAATTAAAGCAACCTTGAAATGTTATTTGACCCCTACTAAATTAGTTTTTTAAATTGATGGGCTGGCCAGGTGCCGGTGATATGGGTGTTCGTTTCAGGTGGTGCTACAGATCAGTACCAGCCTTAAGAAGGTATCATGGCAAGTAAGGAGAGACACTCGTGCCCTTTAACCTAGTGATTCCAGTCTTTGCAGTTAGCCCTAAGGAGAGTAATGAACAGAAGCAGAGAGACACCCTCAGCACTGTTCTTCAGAATCTTTGCAATTCGATTCGATTCAATTAACATATATTTTACACATTCCACCTGCCAAGCAGAGGCAACAGGAAATTAGTAATTAATAAGACCTTGTGCCTGACCTCAGGGGGCTCACAGTCTGGCAGAGCAGTCAGGTAAATAAATAACATGACAAAATAGTGCAATGAGTCCAGCAAAACAAACACAGATGAAGTCAGATGAGCTAGATTTTTATGATGAGGCTTACCTAAGGGGACAAGGTGAAACTATAAGCAAAAAGGTACAGAGAGTTAAAACAGGGACAATGAGTCATCCAGCACTATGAGAATAGAGATTCCGAGAGTAAGTTTGTGGAAAACCAAGATTTGTGGCAGAGTGCAGAGAGTATTGACCTTGTTTGACATCTATAATAGTATAATGTGGAACATTCGTAAATCACCAGCATTGGAAATCTCTTCATGAATTATGATACACAGCAGACCATCATCCCACCATAAGCATGAAAGTTATGAAAAAGTATATAAGACACTTAAAAACATTTACAATATGCAGGCAGGATACCTGGGGGGAGAGCAGCTGTTGGCCTCCACAACCCTGAGCATTGGTCCAAATTCACCTTTGCCCCCTTTTCCCCCTCAAATTTAAAAAATCAAAATATAATTCACATGCCATTTGAAGTGTACAATCCAATGCTTTTAACATATTTACAAAGTTGTGCAATAATCACCACTAATTCCAGAACACTTTCATCACCTGAAAAAGAAACTCTGCATTCCTCCTGGCCTTCAGCAACCAAAAATCTACCTTGGATGTCTGCAGACTTGCCTATGCCTTGCCCTGCAAGAAGCCTCCCCAGTTACTGCTGCCCTCCCCAGGTCTGGGTATAGAGGGGCAACAGCCATTCAGTGCTCTGGCCCCAGTGCGGATACTGCCCCCCCTCCCCGCCCCAGTGCAGCTGCGTGAAAGCCAGTAAACACCACCGATTAAAGGTTCAGACACAACGCAAGGGAATTAAATGTAGACTTATGTAAACCTAGAGAATCTGCCTCACAGACTGCACAGCTTGCTCTGTGGGGCTCTCAAGACCCATCATCCTAACTTGAGCCCCTCCCTGAAGTGAGGACCCCCTCAGCTCCCTCCCTCAGGGTGAGAAGAGCATGATGCTGGGCAGGAAGCACACGTTCTGGTGGAGCATTTTCATTTTTCCACTAAGAAACTTGTAGGAGACATGGTGAGTGTGGTAGCTTGATCTCTGGCCGCCTTCCCCAAATTCATTACCTCTCTTCCTCGCCAGCCTTCCCTCCTGCCAGACGCCATTTTGTTCCTTTCCCAGGGACACTGAATGCAAAAACTGTGGTTCTCTGTGGAAGTGACCACAAATGTGTTAGCTTGCAATTTGTGTTTGCTGTGTTTTCCTGACTAGTTAAGGAGAATACTGTACACATGGTGGTGAGGCTTGACCTTTCTGTTTTATGCACTATGACATACTCTCTTTGGTGGTCTCAGGGGTTAGAAGACCTTATCTCACTCTTGATGAGCAAACTACAGCAATAATTGATTGTCCCATTTCTCCCAGCCCCCCCCCCCCAATACAGCATGAGGCAAAGATGGTGATGAACCACGACACTGTCAAAAGCGCAGACACACAGGCAGCTCAGCGATGTGTTAGGGGGAGCACCGACGGGAGTCTGGATACGCAGCTTTGGGTTTACTCTCTCTCTTCTCAGTTCGTTCATCAATAAAGTGAGAGTTGGAGTAGAACGAGGCTCCAGTAGTTCGGCTAGATTAAAATTCCAAAGTTTCTGTAAATTAGTAAGGTGAGGACCAACCTCATTATTTAGGACCCATCTGGTCTCAGGGACCTTGTGAGAGAGGAGAGAAGAGGAAAGGGGGGAGGAACAAGAAAGGAAGGAATTTAGGGGAAGGGAAGGGGAGGTTCAGGAGACCATGTGAAGGAAGGGGACAAAGGGAGATGGGAGAGGTGAGGACAAAAGGAGGGAGGGTAGGGGGCAGAGGGGATGAGAGAAGAGAGGGAAGGAGGGAGGGGACAGGAGACGAAGGTTGCACGGACTGGAGGAAAGAGGACGGAATGAAGGGGCGGGAACACGGGACCAGTGGAGAGAAGAATGGCGAACTAACGGACTCGACTGGAAAGAAGACGGGAAGAAGGGAGCTAACATTTCTGGTGTCCTACTAAATATCAGTTCTCAAAACCACCTTCAAGGGCAGGACCAAAACTGCCCTCTCACCAGTGAGGACCCCAAACTTCAGATTCTTCAGGCCCCTCTCCTGCGTGCTGAGTGAGCTAGACCCCTCTGCCTCAAGGGATTCCCGTGCAGTTAGGGAGACTTCATACCACGCTGGGTTAAATACTTTGCCCCCAATCTTCACTGAGTTAATCATGGTGCTGAAGTTCAGACTCGGGACTATCCAGTTCTGAGACCTGTGTTCCTTCCAGAAAAGAAACACAAAGAGATGTGAGGAAAGGTTTCAATGCATGTAATAAAAAATGGGCTAGGAAACAGTCTCAGCGAAATCCACTCCAAAAAAGGGGGGGGGGGGGGGGAGAGGCGGAAGGAAACCGTAGACTAGGTTAAGTAAAACCTATTCAGTTCAAGGGAACAGATTTAAGATAATTGTCTCAGAGGCGTTCCCAGGGCAAGAGACCTTTTCCATAATTAACACATCTCCCTCTGGGCTGGCAATAACTCTTACTGCCTTATTCTTTAATAGGGATCTAGATTTAACAATAACACTTTTCATTCTCTAGCACATCCACAATCTTCAAAGCACTTTCGCATTCATTATTCCTTTTGACCTTTCTTTTTTTTTTTAAGATTTTTATTTATTTATTTATTTGACAGAGAGAGACACAGCAAGAGAGGGAACACAAGCAGGGGGAGTGGGCAGAGGGAGAAGCAGGCTTCCCGCTGAGCAGGGAGCCCGACGCAGGGCTCGATCGCAGGACCCTGGGATCATGACCTGAGCCGAAGGCAGACGCCCAACGACTGAGCCACCCAGGCGCCCCTCCTTTTGACCTTTCACATAATAAAACAACAAGAGTTCAAACAAAGATTTTGGCATAAGACCTCAGCTTGATTGCCACCCGTCTTATGAGCTGTGTGACCTTGGGCCAATTATTTAACCACTCTGAGCTTCAATCTTCTCTCTCTTACAAGATGGGGATAATAAAAGTGCCTGCCTCACAGGGTTGTGGTGAGCGCCCAAAGGGATAATATATGTCAGCACTGCCCAGCATGTACTAAGTGCCGAAGAAATGCTAACCAGCATTATCTATGTATTTGTCTCAAAAATTATATATTTGAAAATAGGCAGAAAAGATTACTGGGCCTTCTGTCAGTGCAGTCCTGAGATTAATTTCCTATTGACTTTACAACTCTGAAGGTATAGGGGCTAATGTGAAAATTTTTGTCTCGTCAAGATTCAAGTAATTTCTGTCCAATAGAGTAGATAAGCACAAAGATCAGTTTATTGTCCTGTTGGACATTTACCAGTTTTGTATCTACCTTGACAATCTTTTACTTTTTGTATTAAATTGTGTACACACACACACACATCTCCAATGCTCTTTTGACCAGTTTTAACCTCTTAATGTCCCCCTCGATAAATAAAATCTTTGCCATGTATTGTTATTATATTTGCCTGAGAGATAGGATTTTACCCTTTTGAAAATTATGCTTTAACCTATGAGACAGCTCCTACAGGGAAGCCTGTCCCCCTTTCCTGGAGAGACTGAAAATCAAAGAGATTTTTGACTTGCCCAGAGTCAGGAACAGAATTTGGTTTTCTCAAATTCCAATCCCAGGACTTTTTGGTTCCATCATATGCCTTTGCCCAAATGATATACAAAAAGAGAATAATAACGATAAAGAATTTAATACAAAAGAATCTAAGGCTTCAGCAGTTTCCGGGCTATCTTCACAGGCATCTCTCCATCAAAGAGGGATGTGAGAAGCCCCATGTGAAGCTGCTTTCTGAATGTTCTGCTTCTCTGCCTGTTTTTCAAACCCAAAGAGGAAAAAGGGACAGTCTTTAAAGCCAGCAACGGTCTAAAAAAAGGAATGAGGAGGGGAATCTGATCATTCACTAACCTAGTTAAAGGGAAACCAAAACTATTCTATGCAAAATAAATTTAATCTATATTGATGAGGTGGAGGGAGCGGCGTTGAATCTGTCTTGGAATTGGAGCCGACTCAGCGTCTCAGAAGAATTTATATTCTCTTTTCTCAGCATGAGAGGAACGTAAGCCTTCAAAACCAGAAGGGTAATTAAGAGTGAACCCTGTGTCAGTGAGCTGCACTCTCTGCTGGGCTCTGGATAGGGAACGTACCTCAGCCTAGCATGCTGCTCAGCATCCAGGGGCCCCAGCTGTTCTGGAAGCAGAAGCAGCAAGCAGAGCCGAGCAGTGGGTAGGTGAACGTGGAACCAGGGTTAATTTAAATCAAGCGGTGCCTGTATCAAGTGGAAGGAGCCCCCTTTACATGTATTATAACTGCAGGTATATTAAAACAACATAAATGAAGAGTGCATTTTGTATTTTAAAACAATTCTATCCACATTATAGTTAGGCACAGTTGGCCCTCATTTGTGCAATACTTTCATCTCTAAATTTCCTTGGATTTCCTTCTAACTCGATAGCTGCCCCTTCTTAGTTTCCTTTGCTGACTGTTCGTCCTTGATTCCTCAATGTCACTCCACACAAGGGTCATTCATTCCTTGGTCCTATCTTTTTCCCCATTACCTGGATAAATGTCAGCCATATGCTGATGCTTCCCAAATTTTATCTACAGCCTCAACCTCTTGCCTGAACTCAGAACTAATTTATTCAGCTACATATGTAAAATCTTCACTTGGATGCCAATGATCAACTTAATATGTTTAGAACAGAGTTTTTGCTTCTATTCCGTACACTTTACACCTTTTACCCCCAAAGAACAATCTCTGGGTCAGGGCCTTTGTACATGCTGTTCTCTGGGTCTAGAACACTCTTCTGCCAGTCATTTCCTGGAGAGCTTCTTGTTGTCACTCAGATCTCAACTCAAACATCACCACCTTCGTGGAGTTGTCCCCACCCCCACCCCTGTAAAGCAGCCCCCCCCCTTTCCCCAGCACCACCAACAGTCATTCTCGTAGTCATGAAGATAACCTGCAACGGCTCCATAGCCTCACGTTTATCACTACAGAGAATTCTGTTACCTAAGTGTTTGCTTGTTTCTTATTACTCACCCCCCCCCCCCAATAGCTCAGCCCTCCATAGAAAATGAGCCTCTAGTGAGTTGGGACTCATCTGTCTTAGTTACTGCTATTCCACTAACATGTAGGCCCTTAACAAATTGTTACTGAATGCATATATGCATGAACGAATGCATCTCTGGGGATCTGTTTTCCTATAAAACCAGAGGGTAATATCACAGAAAGTCTGCATGATAACTGGGAAGGAAGAAGATATCAGTTCAGTCATGACCTTGAATTTCTAAATTGATTCAGGGATAGTAAATGCCATAGGGACAGTAAGGAGGGCAGAGGATGGTGGGGGTATAGTAAGCAAATAGAAAAACACAAGGAATTAAATTGCTCACTTTCTAGACTTTGGGATTACAATAATCCCTAAATGTTCAGAAAACCTTTGAGAGACAAACATAATCATTTTATTTTTATTTTGCTGAGTAAAGATATTAGGGGGAAAATTATCATCTATTGTTATTATCACCATCATGCCATAAAATAAAGTCCATTTAACTTCCAAAAAGGAGAAAAGACATAAATAAACTTCACTGGGTTTTTTTTTAAAGATTTTATTTATTTATTTGAGAGAGAGAGAGAGAGAGAGAGAGCATGGTGGAGGGGGGGGCAGAGGGAGAGGGAGAAGCAAACTCCCTGCTGAGCAGGGAGCTGGACGAAGACTCAAGGCTCCATCCTAGGAGCCTGGGATCAGGACCTGAGCTGGAGGCAGACACTTTACCTACTGAGCCACCTAGGTACCCCAACCTTCAGTGTTTTTTTTAAATTGAATAAACTTTGTTTTATGAAAACTACATATTGACTTCATTTCTTCATTCGTCCCCTTTATCGACTTAATTTCTCTCACTGCACCATCATCTTTCGGAAATGTCATCCCTGACATCATGGGGAATCATGGACACAAGTGACTGGTTCAAGATCAACAAGCAATCATTGGCAAGTCTCCTAAATCTACTTCTTCACGCGTCTTTGGCCAGTTAAAGCTCTCTAATAAATGTTCTCTATTAGGGTATTGTAATGTGCATGTGACCTAAGAAACCTAGCATTGAAATGTTACTTAGAAGTTTCCCCATACAATAGCCAATTACAAGGCCAGACATACCAAAACAAACAAACAAGAACCCATGTAAGATATCTGAAGTAAATAAATATGTATCGTGTGTACACCCAGGTGCATGGGTGTGTGTGCATGTGTGTGTGTAATGCATTAAGAAGACACTAGTCTTCTAGTGGATTGATAGAGTTTTCTTATGTAAAGAAGAGTAGTAGTAGTTTCTGAAACTAATAACCACAACATTCAGGATCACAGTCATGGTACATAGAACACAAAGGAGAATTCCCTTTCATTTTACTGTAAATGGTTTTAAAGATAGATGTCTTTTTAAAGAATAAGATGAAAAGGCACCAGTAACAGAGACAACTGAAAAGAGAAGTGTTTAGTCTACTGAGGAATCTAAGAAACAAAACCAAGGGAGGCAGATGATATCAAGCATTGTTTACATTCACTGCTGAACCAAATTATTTAGGAGTAACGCCCACATGAGGAGAATACATTTTGCAAATGGAAATGTGAATAATTACCTTAGATGGCCTAAGCAGCAAACCTACTTCATATGAAAAGAGGAAAATCTGCTTGCGGAGAACGCAGAATGCAAAGGACAGTGAGTGGAAATGTAGTTGTAACGGGAGAAGGAGAATGATTGTGTGCTGAGGGGGCATTAGCCAGCTGGAATCCGAAAGAAGTGGGGGCAGCTGGGCTATGTGTCACAGTCCATTAGATGCCATTTTAAGAAATTAATTCAGGATTCAGGGGGAGCTTTGGGTGACTATAGCCATACATAAGAAGCAAATAATAAGGACTAAGCGTTCTGGGCATTTCACTGACCCACAGGCTTCTGGAGGGCAATAAACAGGGCACTCTCTGGCTCACTAGATAAACAACAATAATAAGAGGAATCACAAGAGTTCCAATTTGGAACCCTAGCTCTGCAGGTGGCAGCTGCATGATCCACTCAAGTCAAAAAGTAAGAAAACTCAATTAGCAGCTCTCTGCCCCCAGCCCCACCCCCTCTGATGAGGGGAAGGAGTAGAATGTTCTCCCACACTCTCCCTAAGCCATGGGGGGTGTTTTTTTGAGCTTCTGAACAGCAATCAGGAAACGAGGCTGTTCAGCAGGTTGATACTGTGAAACACAGTTCCCCTGAAGCGCTTCTGTGTTAAAGGATACCAGTGGATAGATCTGAATTCCCAGTAAAACCTATGCTCCCTATTGAGTTCTAGTAGAAATTGTCATATTTTAAAGAAACATGGCATAATATGTATGATTTCAAATCATATTCAAAATCTTACCTTTTGATTCAGGAAGCAGTCAGCAGGCCTCTTCCTGGTACTCAGGACTAGCAAAGTTAATGGGTACCAACTTCCCAGACCCGAGAACTGCTGCACAGCATGGTCCTCCTGGAAACACCTTGAAAACAAAGTAACTCCCAGACCCTGCCGCTTCCCTTGGCTCCTGCAGTCAGAGCCCACTGTGGGCTTCACTCCTGCATACTCCTGGAGATGTATACATAAGCAGAAGAAAATAGGGCCAGTGACCCTGGCTTATTTGAATTTTAATAGAAAGTTTGCAAAGAGTGCTGACATTTTTGCTTCAAGATTCATCTCAGCTGGACTTAGGTTAATCTTTCCCTCCTGGGGAGAGTCACTATGAAGAGGTGGGGCCAGCAGGTGAGAGGAGTTGGCCGATGGGATCTAGGCTGTCTGTACCAGCAACCGGCCGTGTGTCCATCCGACATGCCGCGTCACCCTTCTCTGAACTGTCGTTTTCTTAGCTGAATGATTAGAGTATTGATAATCTTTAAGGTCTTTTCGAGTTCCAGAATAATACCATTTGATGTTTATAACTCGGTGTGATTGGACAGAAGTTCTGAATAGGTCTATTGCCCAAGAATAAACCGGTTACCTTATTCCCTTGTTGCAATGACCAAGATAACTGGATTTAAAAATCCTTGGCTGGCCATTTCAGCAACTGTAACCACTTACTGGCTTGACCATGCTTTGCCTAAAACAGCTTTTGAAAGAGTCACAATAACTTTTTAGAAAATAAGAATAGCCACTTTTGATCAATTAGTCTCCACCACATCATTTGACCTTGTGTGTGGACTTCTTGAGACACACTACCCACAGGGTTATTTTGTAATCTCTCCTCAATGTCTATAGCCCAACCTTTTGCTGCATCCTGGATGCTTTCTTGCTCTATTTTACAACTCCCCTTTCTCTGTCCACTCCCTTAATGTTACTTCCTTAGCACTCCTTCTCCGGCCTTTTCCTCTCTCATTTTATTTGCTCTCCTTGGATGATTTCATCCTCCACCCACGACAGTGTGCAATAAGCGTTCGGGTTTGTGCTGTTTGCTGATTTCTGCGGTGTAAATACTCTCATCACTGCTGATTTCAAGCTACCAGTCATTGTGGAGTTGGGAACTGATGCACAAAATTGGCCCTTCAGCTGTGAGAGCCAGCCTCCAGTGCCCACCACCCCCATCACTTCCACTACCGCCTACATCTGAAATCTCCCTCTCTGTGTGTGTCTCTCCCACTTCTGAGTTTGTTTCACATTCAAATCTACTTGAATGTCACATCTTCTTAACATCATCAGGAGCAAAATGGACACACAGTCTTCCTATAAACCTTTTCCTGGATTCCCAGTTTAACAAGGTAACCCTGGATAGGAGTGAATGACCCAGGCTAGGGAAAATATGCTAACCTTCAACTCTTGTGTGGTTGTATCTTTTGAGTAATGGAATAAAAACCACATGCAGGTGTATGGGGAAGGAGGTTTCCCAGCAGAGAATGGGTGTTCTGGCTCAACCATCCTGTGAAGTAGTCTCTCTGCGGACAAGAAATAAAAGGTGGGGAATCGGAGTAGAGAAAGATCTAGTGCCTAAGACCAGCTGAGTCTGAATCTGAGATATGGAGAAGCCTTGATTTGTTCTACAAGAAGAGGAATTGCTGTTGTCACATGGAGGCAGTAAATGATGACACCGGATTTCTGATCTAGCCACAACGTGAAGGCTGACAAGGCAAGGCCAAAATGGGGCGAGTTTCTGAAGATGCCAGACTGAAGTAGCTGTTGTGGATCTGGTTAGTCTTGAGAGGGCACATCCCGTTTTCAAGGCTGGAATGGGGCCCACAGGGAGCGGTCACACAGACGTCAGCTGACCCCACAGAGCAGGGATCTCAGAAGGGCACGAACAGCAGCAGCAGCAAAGCAGCAAGATTAGGAGGTTAGAGGGGAAAGACCCAGGGACTTGTTCTGTAGCTCAGCTGCACAGCGCTCCGCAACACTGAGCCATAACAGATAGGACACTCCGACGGGAGCTGGTTTCCAGCAAGTAGCACTGGTGCAGGCTCTAGGCTATAAGAATTTAGGCATATGAAGGAAGAAGAGTAATTTTCTGTCATTGTCACAGGCTAGTGGGTCCAGGGTATTCCCCTGGATGACATTTATTTCCATCGAATTAGACCAGTTACTGCAATACCTAAGCCAGAAAATGAGGAGTCGTTTGGTATTCTCTGCCCTGCCGCGCGCATACTCAGTCACAAAGTCAGGTCAGTTCTGTCGCCCAACATTGGCTTGAATCCATCTTTGCTCTTCATGCTCATAGTCATTCCTTCAAGCTCAGGCCTTTCTCTGACAGCACGCCACCCCCCACCACCACCTAGCCTCCCTAACTTCTGTCTTGCTTCCCTCCCATCATGTTGCTGCAGAGTGATGTTCAAAAACAAAAACCAAAACAAAACCCAAACCAAACAAAAAACCTGTTCAAGTCACTCCTTTGCTAAAAATTTTTAAGGATAAAATCCAGACCCCTTGGAATGGTCTCCCGGCTCTGTCATGATCTTTCAGGTTCATCCCACGCTTCCCTCCTACCTCCAATACGTAGAGTCATCTAGATTATGGGAGGGTGCCCTGGATCTTTTCCTGACCTTCTTATCATGATAATGTAGTCTTAAACGGTCATGCCTTTCTTCCATTATACTCCTCCTGGTTGTTCTTTCTCACCTTCTTCTTTCTCTATTCATTCCTTAAATGTTGATTTCCTGGAGGTACTTAGCTCAGCTCTCTTTCCTGTTTTCCTGGAAAATGTAACTCATTCCTGGGATCTCTGCTTCCACCTAACGCTGGATCCTCTTAAATCTCTGCCTCCAGATCAGACTGGACTTCTCAACACCTCTGCAGAATGTTTCCCAGCTACCTTATACTCCAATTTCTGAAATAGAGCTCTCCCACATTCAGATGGGTGCTCCCTCCTGTATTCTCTACCTTAGTTTATGGCTCTGTTGGGAACTTGTATCTGCTATTTACAGCTGCCTAACAGATCACCCCCACACACTGACTTAATACAACAGCCATTTATTATTGGCTAACAAGTCTATGGGTTAGCTGGCATTTCTGCTGCCCTGACCCAGACTCTGCTGATCCTGGCTGGGCTGCTCGCACACGTCTGGAGCCTCAGCTGGGACAGCTGCACCAACCTGCCCATATGGTCTATCCTCCAACAGGTTAGCTTAGGTTTATCCACAAGGCAGAGGTGCGGAGTTCCAAGACCGAAAGCAGAAACCATTCAAGGCTTCAGAGGCCTAAGATGGGAACTAACACACTACCACTCCCAAAGCCTTCTATTGGCAAGAAGTCACAAAGCCAGCCCAGGGTCAAGGAATGCAGAAATACACAACACCTTTTAATGGAAAAAAGCTGCAAAGTCAAATTGCAAGTGGTGTGGATACACAGAGTGGTGCAGGAGTGCAGGATTTTTGCAATCTGCACTGAAGTAATCCTAAATACTGCCATATTGATAATGTGGTGGTGGGTGGTAGTGAAGGGAGCTAGCTAATGTTCACTGACGCCTAGCACATACCCTCTGAGCTGATCTCAAGGAAAAGACGAATCTTGCATTGTGTTTAAAGCTAGTCATTAAAATCACCTTTTATTTTATTTACATGGGAGTTTCAACTTTATTATGAGATGATACAGAATATGTGTAATTTTAACCTAAATTTTATGGTAACCAATATGGAAATACAGTAATTACTAATTTTTGTATTTAACACTAAAACAAACATGGTTACTAATCTAATGCTTTGAATTCTCAAAAGCACTTGGGTCAATAACTTCTCATTCATACAAACAACTAAATGGTGTCAAAATTCCTCATTCATTATTATGTCCTTGTCCTAATAATGAGAAAGCTGCTTTGAGCAAGAATGGTTTGAAAACACAGTCACATAGTTTAGTCAACTTATTTCACAAGGATTAAATCAAAACAAAACATTTGTCATTTAATGTACCTTTGATTTATTAATCCCCTGCCCTGGACTGGACTAATTATGGCTTTCAGAACTTTCTGGATATTTTCTCCTCTACTTTTCATCAGCTAAATATGGGCAAAGAAAACCAAAAGATACAATCTTGTCAAGATATTCCATCTAGAATAGGATACAAAATATACAAAATTTATATGTATTCCACAATTATAAATATTCACAAAAAAAATAATAGAAAACAAGTGCTCATCAGACTTTAAAAGAATTTTCTCATTCTTGCAAGTTTAACAATAATAAATAATTTTAATAATAAATAAATTGTAGCCTCTGGTTTTAACTTTATAAAATTATTAATTTATATAATTAATGTATATTATTATATAATATTAATTTTATAATTAACATCAAAGCATATTATAATTTATATATTAATTCTAGAATATATAATCAATATAGTGATATTAATCATAAATTAAAATTAATTATATTGATTATAAATATTAATATATTAATGTATTAATAGTATATATTGATTTTATTTTATTAATTTTATATATTAATTTTATATAAATATGTCAATTACATATTAATTATATTGATATAGTTATTTTATATGTTAGCTTTTTTTCCCAATAGGTACTTAATGTTATTTCATTTAGTTTTCATAGTAACTCTCAAAGGAAGTGGTTATTTATATTAATTCCTTAATTTACAGTTGAGGTCATGAAAGTTTGGTATGGTGAAATATGTAGCTCAAGCCCGCACAGCTACTAAGTGATAGGGCCAGGTTTTAAATTCATCCAACTTGACTCCGGGGTCACTCTTGGACAAAATGCTACATTGGCACCTCTCTCTCCTTTATTTTCCACATCTAAATGATTCACCAATTCTACCTCTTTTCCATTTACTGTTCTAGCTCCTTCCATCCAATGCCACTGGCCCTGACTTTGTTCAGGAGCTCATAAATTCTTGCCTAGATTATTCCTTTAGCTTTCTTTTTTTTTTTATTATGTCCTTATTTCTAGTCCTGCAGCTACAGTACAAACCTAGCAACTTCCCTCTGTTATTTAAAACACTTTGAGGAGTGACATACAAATTAAAACTACGGTGAGATTCCTCACTCCATTAGCCAGCTCGGGCTGCCATAACAAGACGCCACAGACGACGTGGCTTAAACAACAGATATTTATTTTCCCACAGTTCTGGAGTCTGGAAGTTCAAGATCACGGTGCCAGAGGGTTTATTTCTGATGAGGACTCTCTTCCTGGCTTGCAGATAGCTGCCCTTCTGACTGTGTCTTCACATGGCCTTTACTCTCAGATAGATAGAGAGCTCTCTGGAGTCTCTTCCCCTTTTTATATGGACACCAGTCCTATCAGATTAGGGTCCCCCTGTTATGACCTCATTAAACTTTAATTACCTCTGTAAATGTTATAACTCCAAATACAGTCACATTGAAGGTTAGGGTTCAACACATGAATTTGGCAGGCTGGGGCTGGGGGCACAACTCAGTCCATAACAACCCCCCCCCAACACACACACACAAACAATATCAGTCGTTGGAAACTAGAACAACTGAAGTTCTCATACAGCGCTGCTAGGACTTTAAATTAGTCCAATCACTTTGTAAAACCGGCAGAATCCCTGAATATATACTAAGGTCATGACCCACATATTCTACTCCTAGGTATTTTATCCAGTGGACATACATATACTCACCAAAAGACATGCAAGAAACTTCACAGCTGCACTATTCCTAATAACCTCACACTGGAAATAAATGTTAATATGTAGTGGAAAGCATAAATAAATGATGGCAAGTGCATATAATGGAATATGATACAACCATGATATTGAATGAACTACATCTCCACGTGACGGAGTGGATGATGTTCAGAAACATAATGCTGGCTGACAGAAGCCAGACAGAAGAGTACACATTTTTAAATTCCACTTAAATAATGTTCGAAAAAGGCAAAACAAATCTATTGTGTTAGAAGTTACGCAGGCAGTCCCCCTTGGAGAGGGAAGTAGCAACTAGAAGGGAGCAAGATGGGCCTTCAGGGGTTCTTGTTACATTATGATCAAGTTTCTGGTTGCCCAGCTGTGTTCAGTTCATGAAAATTCATCAAGCTGAACACTTATCATATGTGCATGTTTCTGCATATATTTTACATTTCAATAAGATGTTTTTCTTAAAAAAAAATATTGTGAAGATTCCATATCACCCAAGAATAAAGTCCCAGTACTTCAGCCTGGCCTAACGCCCTTTGTGACCTGGTCCCAGGCCAACCTTTCCAGCCCTATCTGTACAAATCCTAGCTTACATACCAGTCAACATAAGCCATCACCAAATACCTACAATGCATCATGCTCTTTCCAGCTCATCCCCTGCCTGAATACCATTCCCATTTCATCGAGCTGGTTAACTCCTTTTAAAACTTGGATCAGACTTCATTCTCCACCAGAATGTTTTTCCTGACTCCACCACCCCCAACCCAGACTGAGTTAGGAGTGCCTGCTCTGTCCTCCTTTATCATTCTATGGACTTACTAACCCTAGTCCATCACACTGTCATTTTCAGTTTCTAAATCTATCTGATGAACTGTGAGTGTGATGGAAGCGAGGATCGGATCCTTTATCTCAGCATACACAGCATCTAGTTCAGGGACCAGCATATAGCAAATGCCCAATGAACAGCAAATGAATTAGTAAAGTGATTAATGAAATTTAGCTGACATCTTGATTTTGGTGCAGAACATTTCTTCAGTCATTCCAGCAAGAAGAGTTGAAGAAGAAGGAGGAGGAGGAAGAGAAGAAGAAAAGAAAAAAGAAAATAATAATCTGGTAGCACAGACTATACCATGCCCAAAATTTAGTTTGCAATGAGTGCTTTGTTCCCCATGAACATTAATATCAGGGAAACCAAATACACATTTCTTAAAACATATAATAGTACTCTTGCCCATTCCCTAAAGACTGCCCAACTGTACAAAATGACTGCATTCCTCTGAAATATGGGTGAAGTGTTAATGTTCTTGGTTGGCTTGAAACTCAAGAAATTCCTCTAACATCAAGATTGGCCATGTTCCTTGGGTGGATCTGCCAAAAATTCCTCAGATATCCCGGTCTGGGATTTATGGACTGAGAGGTTTATGATATTTCAGAGTGGAGAATGGGCTATTGTTTTACATATTAGACAAGTCAAGTAAATGCCATGAAAGCTGTTATTGGGCTCCGGGTCTAAAAAGTGAATCAAATTGACAGCAGTCATTTTTCTATGCAAGTTCCAAGCAGGCTTAAACCAGGCAAAATGCTAAGTGGTGATCATATTGGGTTCTCAACAATGTTTCTTCCTACCTCTGAATTTGGCCTTCAGGCATGGCTCCACAAAAGAAAGCCAGGAAAGGTATTAATGACGAGAGGTAGGGCGATGAGGATATTGCCATGATGACGATTCCTGGTAAGTAAGCATGCACGATGTGTAACGGAACACGCATAAATGTGAAACCCGACCTCAGCAAGAGTTAGGGCAACGGTAAAGAAGTACTCACGTACGCATGTACACTCTGGGTAGTGACGTGAGGCCTACGGTGAGGGCATTGGCCCACCCCAACTTCAATGAGGACTTCTTACCCACTCCACTACGCCCAGACCTGACTCCACCCATCTTCTTGAGCCACGGCTGATTGGACCAGACATAGGCACCTGACTCAAGCAGGGCCAATCAGATGCTCTCGGTTTGGCATTGGGCCGCAGGTAAGCCGGTGCTCTCAATGAGGACCTGTGAGGCTGCCTGCCCAGCCATTTGGGGTGCAAAGGAGTAGGGAAGTGGAGAAAAGAGGACCGTAGGGAGAGAGAAGAGATGTAGTAAACTATCGAGGCAGGATGGGGGTTGACGAGAAGAGAGATCAGTTCCTGACAGCTTTCCTGTTCCTGTTTTCAATCCTCTGGAGGGATCTGGATACATTCTCTGGCCGAGTCTGGCCTGCTTTTATGAGAGAAGAACGTGTTTCTTCTGCTCATGCTGGTTTGGGTGGGTTCCCGAGGTCACAGGACTAGGGTACTTGCGCTCTGGTATTCTAGCATGAAGTCTGGCTGCACTCCCTCAGTTCCTTTGGAGAAGGACAGAGCGTGCAACTGAGGCCCCGCTCGGGTGAGGGGGGATTGCACTGCAGCAGTCGGGGGGCTGGGGGAGTCCCGAGCCCTTGCCCTTGCCGGCTGTAGTGGTCTTGGCTCTGAGTACAGCCGGAGCTTGCGAGCTGTTGGCTAGTGGGGGTGTTAATGTAGTTCTTTAAAAAGGGAAGCAGGACACTGCGAATGATGACATCTGAGCGTCAACAATACAAAATTAAGCCTGTGGAAAATGTCAATTATGATGGCTAACACAGGAAATTGCATTTATGTATGGAAACTAAATTTAGAAGCCTGGACAGATTGACAGGATCCTTCCTAAATCCACGTAAATAGCCCATGCCAGGTGCCAGGAAGTAACTGCGGGAGCAGGACCGGCTAGGGGGCAGGCCCCTTGGCTGTCCTCAAAAATCTGAAGGAAGAAAAAGGGCTTTTCTCTAACGCTAGATAATTTTTCAGAAGTCTTATCCTCCAGGTGAAGAGAGAATTAACAGTTTCTGAAAGCATCATTTTCAAAGCTGTTGCTATTCTCTCCCTGCTTTGTGTCCGTAAACAAGGAAAGGGTGTGGTCAGGATTTGGATTTGCTCTAGGCAGTGTTTATGCAGCCCTTGTTGGCTGCCTGCCAGAGGCCAACCCTGAGGAAAAGGGGAGTGTGAGAGCGGGTAAGGGGAAGTCTCTCAGGCTCCCTCCCTTCACCCACTGCACCCCCCACTCTTAGGGTTCCCTCCTTCGCATGGTGTTCCTCTATCACTTCAAGCCCCAGTGACATGAAAACTGGAGTCGGAAGCAAAGGAATGACATTCATGGTGCTTGAGTAGGGCAAGGACATTGGAGTCAAGCAGACAGGTTTAAAGCCCTGGTACTATTACTAGTGCTTCTCTCAGACCCCCACCAGAAGGGCATCTGCACTGGGCTATGAGGTCTAGAGGGCCCTACTGTAGCCCTCCTCATGGCATGCTTCACCCTGTGGAGGCAAGAGTCCACTCGGTCAAAGGAACTTGCCCACCAGAGCCTATATCTCCCTCTGTAGACCATGCTCCAGGTACTGAGACACCAGAATTCCCTGTGCCAATGGCCCTGAGTCTGTTTGCAGGAACTGTGCAGGCCTCTTCCCAGGTGTGTCCTCCCAAGGGTATGTATCCACTAGATTTCAGGGTGGCTTAGGGGCAGCAGTTTGCAGAGAGTGCAGATAAAAGTTGGACAGTGTGTGCCCGAGTGTCTGTATATGAGTTTCAGGGGTGGGACGAGAAGGGCACCAGGCCAAGGGCTGGGGCATTACTCACTGTGCACTACCTCTTTCTGGCTCCGACCAAGAAGTCTGAAAATTCTAAATTTGAATCTGGCCTTCCAGGTTGTTATGAAGCAGGAGAAGAGAAGATATTTTATTTAACCATAAGCTTGATGTATAGTTTTTGCCACGGAATATGGGTCTCAACTTGTTCTCTTGCTGCAGGCCCCCTAAATGTTAGGAGTGGGCCACATTACCACTTCAACACTGTGTGACCTTAGGTAAGTTAGGTCAGGCTTCTGAGCCTCAGTTTCCTTATCTGCAAAATGAAGGCAATAATAGTAGCAGTTATTTTGAGAATTTAAAATGTAGTTAGTTTGGGGCACCTGGGTGGCTCCGTTCGCTGAGTGTCTGCCTTCAGCTCAGGTCATGATCCCAGAGTCCTGGGATCAAACCCCACATCAAGCCCCACATGGGGCTCCCTGCTCAGTGGGGAGCCTGCTTCTCCCTCTCCCTTTGCCCCTCCCCCTGCTTCTGCATTCTCTCTCTCTCAAGTAAATAAATAAAATCTTAAAAATGTATATATATAATAAAATGTAGTTAGTTCTATTATTGTTATGTGCCCTTCGGCAAGTTACTTAAGCTCTCTGCGCCTCAGTTTTCTCATCTGTCAAATGGGAGGATGCTAATAGTACCTATCTTCTGGATTGTCATTAGTTAATGTATGTAAGGGTTTTAGAACAGCATCTGGCATGTCATAATGCTATGTAAATGCTGGTTGTTGTCATCTACTACCCATTATCACCACTACCACCACCTGGCCTGTTGGATTAGAGGAAAGAGTATATGCAGTGAGGTCACAGTGAGGCACACCTCTGCCACATTTTTTAGTTACTTTGAGACTTGCCTCATACTCCAGACTCATCCTGTGATTTCAAAATCCCTACCAGACTTCTTAGGAAGCATGAAGCCTGTTCCTGCTTCCAACTGAGACTGTTGCTTTGGCCAAGTGTAATCTGATGAATACAAACTAAGAGTCCTGTCCTGGGATAACCCTCATTCTTGTCTGTCAAGGGCTTTGAGATCCACTCAGAAAGGTGCAAAACAAATCTTAAATCTCTGGGCAGAGACACAGTGGTGGCAGCAAGTGAGGAATGGGGGAGGGATGTTGGCTCTTCTCCTGAGATCCATCAATTGCCATTTCTTGCTTAATGGAAGTTTCTCCAGCCCGGTACATTGGAAGGCTTGGTTGGGTTTGGGAATTAACTTGAAATGCTAATTCTGTAAATATCTAGAGGGTGGCTGATCCTCCAGTCCAGGGGACTTGATCGCATAGAAAGAACCTGTAATCCAGAGAGCTACCAAATGGTTTTCCAACCACAAGCCCCATTTCTTTCTGCTACACAACACTACCTCTGTGGATCAGCAGCTCTTTCTTCTGCTTGGCACTCAGGCAGCCCACTCCCCATTTGCTTCAACTTTGTAAGGGATCACCAACAGGCAGCTGAGATACTCCTGATCTCCATTGAAGTGAAACTTAAGAAAGATACCAGCAAGGCCATTATCAAAACATCAAGCATCAAACCTCCAGCTCCTCACCTTTGTAGCATCCTCTTCCCAAGGAGGTTCTTCCTAAGTCCCTGTGCTCTATAAACACATTTTATCTTAGGAACGTTCTATTCCTTCCTCACATTAAGGCATGAGTTACTAAGAACAGCTATCACACTAAGGTATTATACTAAGAACAATATTATACCTCTCTCTCAAATTATTTTCACCCAAAAAAGCCTTAAGAAAGCTCTAAATGAAAGAAACAAGGCAATTTCAGACAGCAGTCGGCAACTGCAGAGGGCTTTTGTCAGGGTGGGGGTCCTGGGGATGGCAGGCCTATTCCAAAGTGCTTCTCATCTCAGAATCCATTTATTCAGCCTAAATGCATTTCTACTGTGCTTTCAGGTATGCTATCAGGGACTGACTCCACAAGTTTATTGGCATCACTGTGGTTCAGGGCTGGTTGCACACCTCTTCCGCAAGGGCCCATGAGCAGTGTTCACTAAATCCCCATGGCCATGGTTTCCAATGAGACTTTGCGGTGGAATTCCTTTCTCCTTACGTTCAACAGCTTTGAGTTGTACAGACAGCCATGGCATGGTGCCCTGACCACCGTTTGTTTGTGTTTGGTGGTTCTGACACATACATGCACTCCTACAGCATGGGAATGGAACCATTTTAACATATAGAAAAATGTTAGAGTGAGGAAAGCAGCGCCATGGTGTTGCCAATGAGGGAGGGTCCCTGCTCTGATTGGCTTAGTGGTGCCTTTGTTTTTAAGCTCATATTTGATATAGGATGTACATATGTTAAGTTGGTTTGCATGCTATGCTGAACATGCCCAGCAATACACTGTAAACATCCTTGTGACATTTCTCAAAGGAAATAGTTGCTATGTGTGACTAGTCACCATTTTTGCAAAAGTTAAACATCTGAGCTGTTTAAATTGCTCTGCAAAGTATGAAATGCAAATTAGGTAATCATGGCATAATCACTCAGATCCAAAGAATGAGGAGTGCAGTAGTTGGTTGGTTGGTTCGTTCTTCTTCTAACTGGTGGGGTTGTAGGGGAACATCAAATCTGATGGTCAAAATTGAATCAAAATCTCTAGCCATTCAAAGTTTTTGGAGATAAATGATATCCCTTACAGATGATTAGCTAGGATGAATATCCCTGTGGCACAATCAAATCAACATGTACTTGATTACTGTTTGCTCTGTACTACAGAATGAGTGTATAAGTCCAGGGTGTGGGGAGACCACTGTATGAGTGTGGTATGGGTGTGTCTGTGAAGCAGCAGGAATGTTTTTCTCAACATTCTGTTTATGAAGCCCCAGTTCATTGTATAGTTGCTGAGGAATGAAACCAAGGGATATGATAGTCAATATGTTTCAACCATAAGACCTAGTTTTTTAAATAAATTTATCGTAGTGCAATAAACCGTATTCCATGTGAGCTTTTCTCTGATCAAAGGAAGCGATATTGCTCATTTATTTTTCACGAAGAAAACGTTTTGATTTCACTGTAAACATACCTTAGTTTATTTGTAGAGCTGTTTCCTATTTTTCTTATCAAAATATCTCAGCTGTAGCTCAATAAATCGAGTAGGTATAGGAGGTTCTGTCCCAACCAAGTCAGATGAATGTTTTTTATCACAGCCCTGAAGCAGATCCACTAGGTTAGCAATTACAGCATTTTAGAAAAATAAAAGGGAAAAGTATTTTTGTTCCAGTATCTCCTGTGGGGAAAAAAGGCAGATGGAAAGAATAGCAATGATGAAACAAAATTAATATATTTATATTATATAACCACCAAAAAAGCTGCCATGCAACATTTCTTTGTTTCATTTTACAAGTAATGTGCATTTTTTCCTTGAATATGAGTTTATGCTTGAGTTGGTGGCAGTTTTGCCTTAAAGGCATGGGATAGATCATTGATTTCTGCCCCTTTAAAAAGATTTTGTGTATCTCTGCCCAGTGCTGTTATGTGCTGATTTCATAGGTTAGCAGTCAGAAAGTGTGTTTGTTTCACTATTTCCTATTTTTTGGTTCTATGTGTTTCTCTATTTCCTATTTCTTGGTTGTGTTGGGGATTGGGGGTGGCTATCTTACTGTTTGCCCTCATGGACCGCCTACATGTATGAAATCAAATTCCTAGGAAATGTATTCTAACTGCCTCTAAGCAACATATGAAAATGCTTTATTATTGGGGACTGAATGTATTCAAGTTTACTGACAAATCCAGCTCTGGAGTATCAAAAATTGGATTATTTTTTTCTCCTGTTTCTTTCTATGGAGGAATCAATAGTATTGAACAAGAAAAAAAAATTGTGTTACTCCTGGGCCAAGGAGTGAGTGTAGCACTTAGGGTAGGTGAGAGAGTTAATCATGTGTCCTAAATTGATCTGGGGGCGATGTACCTAGTGCATCCAGTTAACTAATCTTTAATTTTTGTACCAGGAACACAGCCAGCACGTCCACTTACCCAGGATAGATGATTAAGAAGAATGTTGTAAAAAAGCTGAACATAATTCACAATCACCAAATATAGGAGGCGTCTCTGAAGCTGACAAATTTGCTCCCACAGAATGCAATGACATAATCTAAATTGTGAGGGAAAAAATCCAACTTGGTTGGGATAGGTAAGGCAAACCAAAAACAAAGAAAATTTGGCCCACAAGTCATTTCTGCTTGGAAATATTTCTAAAGATTGAGCTTAGGCCGGCGGTTCATGTAACACCACCACCTGCACACTGCCAAAGAGCAGCCTTGGCGCTGAACCTAGAAGCTCAAGGTGGGAGAAACGTCAGTGGACAGAATCGAACTTCTGAAGATGCTCTTCTCAGAGCTTCCTGAGACCTTCCGGGGGGATGATTTTCAAACTATGTTTTGGCTCTAAACACTGGGATTTGGTTATCTGCAGCTGATTTCCAGCTTCAGAACCATTTCTGCTTCTACCTTATAACCCACCACAGCCCAGGATTTTAAGAATTTTATCTGAAAATATCTCAACATAGTTTATTTTTTTAAAAGAAAATTAGCACAGAGAAAACATTATTTTAAAAAACCACTTTCCAATTATACATACAGTGTCCAGTGTACATGTTATAAACATGTAACTTATATTTTATTCACCCATAGGGATTTGACTCAAGTAGGTGCCCTGCCCCTATTCCCTGTATGGAAAGTTCGAGGAGAACCTCTACATGATATTACTTAGATGCTTCAATTAACTGGACAAAACAATTATTATACCTACAGAAAACAAATGGCTATGGGGTACCTGAGTGGCTCAGTCGGTTAAGTATCTGCCTTCAGCTCAGGTCATGATCTCAGGGTCCTGGGATCAAGCCCAGCATCGGGCTTCCTGCTCAGCAGAGAGCCTGCTTCTCCTTCTCCCTCTGCCCCTCCCCCCTGCTCATGCGTGCGCACGCGTGCTCTCTCTCTCATCAATAAATAAATAAAATCTTTTAAAAAATAAATTAAAAAAAGAAAAGAAATGGCTAATTTATTTAACATAAAAATGAGTGTTACAAGCCAGTGAGAAAAAGATAAACAATCCTGTGGAAAATAGGCAAAGGATAGACACAGATAATTCAGGAAAAACAAACAAACAAGAAACCGAGGAAGTAGACATACAAAAATATACTTAACCTTGCTCATGGTTTAAAAATTCCAGGGATGGGGATGCCTGGGTGGCTCAGTCCGTTAAGCATCTGCCTTCAGCTCAGGTCATGACCCCAGGGTCCTGGGATTGAGCCCTACAGCAGGCTCCCTGCTCGGCGGGGAGCCTGCTTCTCCCTCTCCCTCTCCCTGCTGCTCCCCAGCTTGTGCTCTCTCCCTCTGACAAATAAATAAATAAAATCTTTAAAAAAATTCCAGGGATGACGAGATAGCAATTTTCACTTTCAACTGACAAAATCAAAAAGAGTGATGGTAAAACCAGGCGAAGATGTGAGGAAACAGTCCCTTTCGTACATATCTGTTGAGTGTGTTAATTGATACAATGTTTGGTGGTGGCAGTTTTGCAATGTCAAAGTTGATCCAGAAACTTCACTTCTGGGAATATAATCCACAGAAAAACTCCCCGAAGTACACAAAGACAAAAATGTACATGGATGATGATTGCAGCATAGTTCTTAGTAGCTAACAACTGGAAACAAACCACTGAAAAGAATGAGGTAGAGCTACAGGTAACACACACAGAAAGCCCAAGAGGCAGTAAAAAGGAAAAAGAACCAGTTACAAAAAATGATGTAGAAAAGGAAAAAGAACCAGTTACAAAAAATGATGTAGAAAAAGCCTTGTTCTGTGTGAAAGAAAAAAATGTAATGGCATATATATTAAAACGTAATGCTGGTTGTTTCTGGGAGTTGGCATTTTGGAGCACCTTCCATTTCTACCTTGCATATTTCTGTCAGATTTGATCCCAAACGAAAGGTAAAATAAAAAGAGTCTTAAAAAATAACAATATGAACATCACTTACGTAGTTTTCTTGCCAAACATGTTTGTTCTGAATCTAAATATGAGGAAACAACCACATAAACCCTGCTTGTGTGATATTCTGCAAGATAACCAGCCTAGACTCCTCAAATTTATCAATATTAATGAAAAATGAAAAGGAGACTATTCGAAAGTAAAAATAACTAAAGAGAGCCAAAAACTAGAGGCACTATGTGATCCTTGATTGGATCCTGAATGCATAAAAAAAAACATTATAAAGGAACTTTCAAGACATAATTGCCTTGGTGAATCTAGGTGAAAGAATAGCGATTCTAGAATTATGTTTTGGGAAATTCTAGTATAGAAAATGCCCCATTAACTGAAATATATTGTGCCCCTCCATGCTAGCTGTTCCCATGGATATATTATCTCATTTAATTTTTGTTATTTATTGAAGAAAAAGATGGTTTCCTTTTGAAGCTAAGACTCTATTACTGTGATTGCTGAGGGATACCGATACATTCAATTCTAGAATATCTTATCTGGTTTATAGATTTCCAGTCAGTGCCTAGATGCCAACTAGGGTTTACTACAAAGTTAGAGAATTTGAAAGCTGGAGGGTATCTTTGAGGTGCATGGATCAACCCTTATAGTTTTACAAATGAGCAAAGGGCCCCAGACAGGCGAGTGACCTACCATAGTTAATTCAAAAGAGCACTAGTTTTGGAAATCTTCCCCCTAAGTTTAGAATTCTTACAATAAAACCATTAAGATGCATTTAACTCTTGCTGAACATCACCAACAGAGTAGGCATCATAATGGCCTGCCCTGAGATGGGCCCCTTCTGCTTGGAAAGAGGCTTACCACTTGGGGAGGAATTGCATGGTAATCCTCAAGGAGCAAAAAGCCTCAGACTCCCAGCACTGCAATAATGCAGACAGTCTGCTGAGTCCAAGCCGAACCAAGACATGCCCTTTGCTTGACTTTTTTATTACATAAGAAAGCACGAGGAGTTCAAGCCAACACTTTTTTCTCCCTAAAAAAAAAAAGAAAAAAAGAAAAAAGAAATGACTGCTTATGGAAGATGGATAACAAGAGTCCTGGGTCCTTTACTTCTCTTCCTGATAAACATTTCCTCACAGCACATTCCCAGAAGGACTCATCCCATCTGGTAGAATGATGAGAGAATGATTAAATCACTTCTCCTTTATAAAATGTGTGTGCCTCCTTCTTACTGGACTGAGACTCCGGATTGACATTCCGCATTTTATATCTCTCTCTGAGAATTATCGCCTGACCTGCACAGCAGACTTGAGAAAATCAAAAAGCTCTCCCTGACTGGTTTATCAGGAAAACAATTCTCCTGATTGGCTTATGTCCACTCCTCAGGGACCAGTGGAATGTCCCACAGTGGTGATGGTGACACTGTGACTTCTCCTTGCGGTGGGCCGGGTACTGGCGGGGCAGGGCAGGCAAAGGGCTTGAGAGGGCACAGGGAGCCACAAAGGTGCCCAAGGCCAAAGTCTGTAGAGGTAATCTGAGTCTAAATATCTGGAAGAGCACATGCAGGGTGAAGTCAGGAGGCTACTGAAATTGGAGTTGCTAAGTTAAGGGTGTGGATCTGAGCAGAAGTGGGCTTGTAGCACAGGCAAGTCAGGACCAGGCAAGAGGGTCTCTGGAAGACAGCGCCAGATTCCAGCTAGCAGGTGCGTCTTGCCATGTGTGGTTGGCAGCGCCTGGTGTTTTGAAGTGGCGGAAGTGGCCAGGATCAGTGGACCTGGAAAAGCCACTGGTCAGTGAACAAAACTAAGAGCACCAGGGTCTGAGTTAGGTCTGAAGTGAAAACTGGATCCCCACATCCAAAGAGGTCAACAGGATGTAAAGTCAAGGACAAACCCATTGCTAGTCCAATAAGCCTGTTTGACAAATCAAGGGAGGAGCAAGAATGCAAGTGTGAAGCCAGGGAGAGCAGGCAGCCATAATGGTCAATGTTGGCAGAGTACAGTACAGCACTGGGGTTGGGCTATATTTAATGATTCCAGGGCCAAGGAGTGGAGGGTACAGCCACTCTTCATTCTGTTCCTGTGCTCTGAATGAGATGTGTCTTGTGCCATTAAAAGTACCACCAGAGCTTTCTGCTGTAGGCTTGAGAGGCTGGTATCAAGATGGGCAAGTTCATGAAACCTCAGAAGGTGGTGCTGGTCCTGGCTGGATGCTACTCTGGATGCAAAGCGGTCATCATGAAGAATATTGATGGCGGTACCTCAGACCATCCCTACAGCCATGCTCTGGTGGCTGGAATTGACTGCTTTTCCACAAAGTGACAGCTGCCATGAGTAAGAAGAAAATGACCATGAGGTCAAAGATCAAGTCCTCTACAAAAGTTTATAATATGATCACTCATGCCCACAGGGTACTCTGTGGATATCCCCTTGGACAAAACCGCTATCAACAAGGATGTCTTCTGAGACCCTGCCTTTAAACGCAAGGCCTGACAAGAGGCCAAAGTCAAGTTCAAGGGAAGGTACAAGACCAGCAAGAACAAATGGCTCTTGGTACAAGGGCAGAGGTGGAGCAAGATGGCAGAGGAGTAGGAGACCTGGATTTCATCTGGTCTCAGGAATTCAGCTGAATAGGGATCAAACCATTCTGAACACCTACGACCTCAACAGGAGATCGAAGAGAAGAATAGCAACAACTCTCTGAACAGAAAAGCGACCACTTTCTGGAAGGTAGGACATGCGGAGAAGTGAATCTGAGGCGATAATCGGGAGGATAGACGGCGGGGGAGGGGCCTCCGGCGGCTGCTTCTGGCAAGTGATAGAGCAGTGGAGCACAAAATCGGAACATTTAGAAGTCAGCTCAGCTGAGGGACGTCTCTCCAGTGGCTAAGCAGGGGGTGCAACCCTCGCGGGACAGTGTGGTCTCAGGACTCTCGGGGGTCACAGAAAGACCGGGGGGTGCCTGAGTGTGGCAGAGCTCCCAAGTATCAGAGCAGGGAAGCCGGCTACAGAGACAGAGCCGAAGCGCGGGCTCTCAGCTCAGGGTTGCCATAAACTGTGATCCGTGGCACAGTTGGGCCACTACTCCTCCAGCAGGGACCCAACAAGCGGCAGATCCGGGGAGACTCCCCTTCCTCTCCCGGGAGGAGTGATGTGGGAGCGCACCACAGGGAACTGCTGGGTTTGGAGACTCCACACGGAGTCGGGTGCCAGAGATAGAAATGCTCAGTCACAGGCCGGGTGAGCACAGAGTGCGGCCAGAGACCGGGGACACGGGAGTGACTGACTGCTTTTCTCTGGGGGCGCACTGAGGAGCGGGGCCCTGAGTTCTTGGCTCCTCCGGGCGGAGACTGGGAGGTCGCCATTTTCACTCTCCTCCTCCAAAGCTGTACCGAAAGCTTGCAGGGAACAAAAGCTCGAGAGCAAACCCGAGCAGCTTGCTTAGCCCAGACTGGCAAGGGCGGGGCAACTCCACCTCCAGCAAAGACATTTGGGAACCACGGCAACAGGCCCCTCCCCCAGAAGATCAGCACGAACAGCCAGCCAAGACCAAGTTTACCGATCAAGGAGAATGGGAGAACTCCAGAGCTAGGGGAATACTGCACATAGAATTCATGGCTTTTTTACCATGATTCATTAGTCTTTCAAAGTTAATTTTTTTAACTTTTTTTCTTGAACTTTTCTTTTTCCCTTTTTCAACCAACACCTTATCAATCCCTTTTTTTTAAAAAAAATTTTATTTTTCATTTTTAGAGTCATATTCTATTCCTTCATAGTAGTTACCCTTATTTTTGACATATATATATAAGTTGTTCTCTCTTTAAAATTTTGAGATACAGTTTCTTCTAACATATCAAAATATACCCTAAATCTCTAGTGTATGGCTTTGTTCTACTCTCCTGCCTGATCACATTCTCTCCCCCTTTTTTTTCTTTCTTTCTTTCTTTTTTTTAAATCCCCTTCTTTCTTTTTTCAAGAACCTTATCAATTCCTTTTTAAAAATTTTTTATAATTTTCATCTTTACCGTCATATTCCATCCCTTCATTGTTTCAACCCTTATTTTGTACATATATAAGTCTTTCTTTCTTTAAAATTTTAGGAGGCACTTTCTTCTAACAGACCAATGTGTCCAAAATACACCCAAAATCTAGTGTGTGGCACTGATCTATGCACTAGCCTTATCATATTTGATCATATTATGTTTTTTTGTTTTGTTCTGTTTTTGTTTCTTTTTACCTTTTTCCTTTTCTTTTTTTTTTTTCTCTTTCTTTTTTCTTTCTGTCCCTTTCTTTTCCCCTGGTTTCAGGTCTTTTCTGATTTGTTTAGAGTATATTTTCTGGGGACGTTGTTAACCTGTTAACATTTTGTTCTCTCATTCATCTATTCTCCTCTGGACAAAATGACAAGGCGAAAAAAATCACCTCAACAAAAAGAACAAGTGGTAGTACCATCTCCCAGGGACCTACTCAATATGGACATTAGTATGATATCGGACCTAGAGTTCAGAATCATGATTTTAAAGATACTAGCTGGGCTTGAAAAAAGCATGGAAGTTATTAGAGACACCCTTTCCGGAGAAATAAAAGAACTAAAATCTAACCAAGTCGAAATCAAAAAGGCTATTCATGAGGTGCAATCAAAAATGGGGGCACTAACTGCTAGAATAAATGAGGCAGAAGAGAGAATTAGCGACATAGAAGACCAAATGATGGAAAATAAAGCAGCTGAGAAAAAGAGATAAACAGCTACTGGCTCACGAGGGCAGAATTTGAGAGATAAATGATACGATAACACAAAACAACATTAGAATAATTGGGATCCCAGAAGAAGAAGAAAGAGAGAGGGGCAGAAGGTATAATGGAGCAAATTATAGCAGAGAACTTCCCTAATGTGGGGAAGGAAACAGGCATCAAAATCCAGGAGGCACAGAGAACCCCTCTCAAAATCAATAAAAATAGGTCAACACCCCGACATCTAATAGTAAAACTTACGAGTCTCAGAGACAAACAGAAAATCTTGAAAGCAGCTCGGGAGAAGAGATATGTAACCAATAATGGTAGAAACATTAGATTGGCAACAGACCTACCCACAGAGACCTGGCAGGCCAGAAAGGACTGGTATGATATCTTCAGAGCACTAAATGAGAAAAATATGCAGCCAAGAATACTATATCCAGCTAGGCTGTCATTGAAAATAAAAGGAGAGATAAAAATCTTCCAGAACAAACAAAAACTAAAGGAATTGGCAAACATGAAACCAGCCCTCCAAGAAATATTGAAAGAGGTCCTCTAAGCAAAGAGAGAGCCTAAAAGCAGCATAGATCAGAAAGGAACACAGACAATATACAGTAACAGTCACCTTACAGGCAATACAATGGCACTAAATTCATATCTTTCAATAGTTACCCTGAATGTAAATGGGCTAAATGCCCCAATCAAAAGACACAGGCTATCAGATTGGATTAAAAAACAAGACCCATCGATATGCTGTCTGCAAGAGACTCATTTTAGACCCAAAGACACCCCCACATTGAAAGTGAAGGGGTGGAAAACCATTTACCATGCTAATGGACACCAAAAGAAAGCTGGGGTGGCAATCCTTATATCAGACAAATTAGATTTTAAAACAAAGACTGTAATAAGAGATGAGGAAGGACACTATATCCTACTTAAAGGGTCTATCCAACAAGAAGTTCTAACAATTGTAAATATCTATGCCCCGAACATGGGGGCAGCCAATTATATAAGGCAATTAATAACAAAAGCAAAGAAACACATTAACAACAATACAATACTAGTGGGGGACTTTAACACCCCCCTCACTGACATGGACAGATCATCTAAGCAACAGATCAACAAGGAAATAAAGACTTTAAATGACACACTGGACCAAATGGACTTCACAGACATATTCAGAACATTCCATTCCAAAGCAACGGAATACACATTCTTCTCTAGTGCCCATGGAACATTCTCCAGAATACATCACATCCTAGGTCACAAATCAGGTCTCAACCGGTACCAAAAGATTGGGATTATTCCCTGCATATTTTCAGACCACAATGCTTTGAAACTAGAACTCAATCACAAGAGGAAAGTCGGAAAGAACTAAAATACATGGGGGCTAAAGAGCCATTTCTACTAAAGAATGAATGGGTCAACCAGGAAATTAAAGAAGAATTTAAAAAAATTCATGGAAACCAACAAAAATGAAAACACAACTGTTCAAAATCTTTGGGATGCAGCAAAGGTGGTCCTAAGAGGAAAGTATATAGCAATACAAGCCTTTCTAAAGAAACAAAAAAGGTCTCAAATATACAACCTAACCCTACACCTAAAGGAGCTAGAGAAAAAACAGCAAATAAAGCCTAAACCCAGCAGGAGAAGAGAAATAATAAAGATCAGAGTAGAAATCAATGAAAGAGAAACCAAAAGAACAGTAGAACAGATCAAAGAAACTAGGAGCCGGTTCTTTGAAAGATTTAACGATTGATAAACCCCTGGCCAGACTTATCAAAAAGAAAAGAGAAATGACCCAAATCAACAAAATCATGAATGAAAGAGGAGAGATCACAACCAACACCAAAGAAATACAAACAATTATAAGAACATATTATGAGCAACTCTATGCCAGCAAATTAGATAACCTGGAAGAAATGGATGCATTCCTAGAGATGTATCAACTACCAAAACTGAACCAGGAAGAAATAGAAAACCTGAACAGACCTACAACCACTAAGGAAATTGAATCAGTCATCAAAAATCTCCCAACAAACAAAAGCCCAGGGCCAGAGGACTTCCCAGGGAATTCTACAAAACTTTTCAAGAAGAATTAATACCTATTCTCCTGAAACTGTTCCAAAAATAGAAATGGAAGGAAAACTTCCAAACTCATTTTATGAGGCGAGCATTACCTTGATCCCCCAACCAGACAAAGACCCCATCAAAAAGGAGAATTACAGACCAATATCCTTGATGAACATGGATGCAAAAATTCTCACCAAAATACTAGCCAATAGGATCCAACAGTACATTAAAAGGATTATTCACGATGACCAAGTGGGATTTATCCCTGGGCTGCAAGGTTGATTCAACATCCGCAAATCAATCAACGTGGTACAATATATTAACAAAAGAAAGAACAAGAATCATATGATCCTCTCAATAGATGCAGAAAAAGCAGCCTCTTCAACCTCAGCCACAGCAAATTCTTCCTAGAAACATCGCCAAAGGCAAGGGAAGCAAGGACAAAAATGAACTATTGGGATTTCATCAAGATAAAAAGCTTTTGCCCAGCAAAAGAAACAGTCCACAAAACCAAAAGACAACCGACAGAATGGGAGAAAATATTTGCAAATGACATATCAGATAAAGGGCTAGTATCCAAAAATCTATAAAGAACTTACCAAACTCAACACCCAAAGAACAAATAATCCAATCAAGAAATGGGCAGAAGACATGAAGAGACATTTTTCCAAAGAAGACATCCAAATGGCCAACAGACACATGAAAAAGTGCTCAACATCGCTCAGCATCAGGGAAATCCAAATCAAAACCTCAATGAGATACCCCCTCACACCAGTCAGAATGGCTAAAAGTTACAAGTCAGGAAACAACAGATGTTGCCGGGGATGCGGAGAAAGGGAAACCCTCCTACACTGTTGGTGGGAATGCAAGCTGGTGCAACCACTCTGGAAAACAGTATGGAGGATCCTCAAAAAGTTGAAAATAGAGCTATCCTACAACCCGGCAATTGCACTACTGGGTAATTACCACAAAGATACAAATTCAGGATCCAAAGGGGTATGTGCACCTCAATATTTATAGCAGCAATGTCCCCAATAGCTAAACTGTGGAAAGAGGCAAGATGTCCATCGACAAATGAATGGATAAAGATGTGGTCTATATACACAATGGCATATTATGCAGCCATCAAAAGGAATGAGATCTTGCCATTTGCAATGATGTGGATGGAACTGGAGGCTGTTATGCTGAGTGAAATAAGTCAATCTGAGAAAAACATGTATCATATGACCTCACTGATATGAGGAATTCTTAATCTCAGGAAACAAACTGAGGGTTGCTGGAGTGGTGGGGGGTGGGAGGGATGGGGTGGCTGGATGATAGACATTGGGGAGGGTATGTGCTATGGTGAGTGCTGTGAATTGTGCAAGACTATTGAATCACGGATCTGTACCTCTGAAACAATAATGCAATATATGTTAATAAAAATAAAAAAAGAAGATAGCAGGAGGGGAAGAATGAAGGGGAGTAAATCAGAGGGGGAGATGAACCATGAGAGATGATGGACTCTGAAAAACAAACTGAGGGTTCTAGAGGGGAGGGGGGTGGGAGGATGGGTTAGCCTGGTGATGGGTATTAAAGAGGGCAGGTACTGAATGGAGCACTGGGTGTTATGCACAAACAATGAATCATGGAACACTACATCCAAAACTAATGGTGTAATGTATGGTGATTAACATAACAATAAAAAATTTTTAAAAAGTTATGATGTAATGTATGGTGATTCACATAACAATAAAAAATTTAAAGAAAAAATAAGTAATAAAAAAAAACAAATGGCTCTTCCAGAAACTGCAGTTTTAGACCTGTTTTGTTTCAGTCATTAAAAATAACACAAAAAAAGTACCACCAGCATGACTATAGTTAATAACACAGTATTACATATTTGAAATTGCTAAGAGAATAGATCTTAAAAGTTCTCATCACAAGGAAAAAAATTTTTGTAACTATGACCAATGACAGATATCAACTAGACTTAGTGGTGATCATTTTCTAATATATATTTGTATAAAATCATTACAATTTCATTACACTGAAACTAATATAATGTTATATGTCGATTTTACCTCAATAAAAAAAAGTATCAGCAGTAACTTTGTTTATTCTTTTGCCTTGCAATTAATTGAGAGTATGAAGGAGAAAAGAGAACTTTGCTTATGGAGAAGAGTATGTTTGTGTTGACTGAAAGTACTATTGGGGACTTCCAGAATTTCAAACACACAGGCATTCCTAAGGGAATATGCTGGGACAGTAGGAAGTGGGGAATATGGCCAAAAGTCTGTTCCATGACCAGCCATACTGAGTTCTCCAAGTGACTGGTTAGAGATCTCTGCATCTGGTTGAGGTGCTCTCTTTAGAAAAATTCCATGAGAAGGCACACATTTTGGGGAGGGGGTAACATTAGCACACTGGAGAGTCCGAACAGTTCAGTTCAGATACATCTATGCTTATACCTGGAAGGAACGGAATGAGGCCGCTAAGGTACTTGGAAGGCTATGTTCCCAGCCTTCGGGAACTGTGGGGATGGTCCCACATCTATGCAGAGAGGAGGGTAGGGAATGGGGTCCAGTTTATGGGATGCCGGTATACCTACCTTAACCCCAACTTCTACCACACTAGGTCAACTTTTGTCTATTTTGCACATAGGGTTTCTGGGATTTTTTTTCATTTGGCTTCAGACTTTTTGAAAACCACTGCCTTATATCAACCACACTAAGCACTGTCCATGTTCTTAGCTCTGTGTTGGATACTACCTTGGCTGTATCATGCAGGAGGCTCTCCTCAAGGAGTTCACAGTCTCTCTGGAAATTCCAGTTTTATGAAATGCTATAAAGGAGAAAACAAAATAGGGTAGGACTTAAGTGCTGAGTGATGTGTTGGGGGTACAAGTGACTCACAGATTTGAGGGGAAAAAAAGATTCCTGGGCTTTGGTGGGTAAGGAGTCACGTCAAAAGTTATAGAAATTTCTACCTGAAAAAAGTGATATTTGTGCAGAAGTTTAAAGGAGGAGAGAATTTGAGTGAGTGGGGAAGGCATTCCAAACTGTGGGGAGAGCCTAAACAAAGGTATGGAGATAGGAACGCTCAAGGTCAGTTTGGGAAACAATAAACAGAGAAAACATATGGGTGACTGACAGTGTTTTCCATTTTTTAAATTACTTATTCAGACAGTATCCTGAGCAAGAACAATTTCCTGTGTTTTATAAATAGGTCTCAGTTATTTTAGTGGAACGTAATGCTGATGATCATTCATGGAATGTTCCACAGAGACTTTAGTTTTGTGAGGACCAGGAGAAAATGTGTAAATGTGTAAGGAATGGTCCAGAACATGAAACACCATTAATAAAATTCGAATACCAAGTTTATGCAGAAACTTAGGTTCCTAACCAGGTACTTGTCTCCTTCGCTCTTTCTCCCTCCTGGATTTGTTCCTGATTTATGATGCAAAGTGCCCAAGGCTTCAGATGACATGTACCTCTGGATATGAAAGAACGAGAATAGGAATGGGAGATAATAAAACAGGCACAAGAGATGAAGTCATTTGTCTGAGCTCATAGGGTGGGTGGTGCCAAGGTTATAATTCAGGACATCCATCTCAAGTTTCCTTTCACCCAATATTTCCTACCCAGTTCCAAAACCAAAAAGCAACTAGAATGGTACAGAATCCCAATTCCAGTGATTCCTAAGATGAGAAGTTTTTCACTAGGCTGGTAAGTTTCATAGGTTTGGGATTCCTGTTGCCCAGGCTTGAGAAACATCCCAGTGCATATGACTAGGTTATAGGGTATGCAAAAGAAAGAAGATATTTGAATTCATTAGATTATGGATGGATTTGTATTTTATGGCAATTAGTCAGCGTCATGCTCAATTTTCCTGTGCTGTTCAATTTTCAATGTGTTTCACTAGCATTTGTATCTATATATTGTTCATGTTGGCCTACAAAAGATTATGAGTGAATACATCTTTTTTATTTGTGTTTTTCCTTTGGGTTCCCCTTCCTATAGACGAAGGGCAACAGGAGTGATGGTTATCCTGAATATTCTACCTTCCAGTCAGAGTGCAGTGGTAAAAGAGGAAGTTTGTACTTCACTCACAGCCTGAGTCATTAAAATTAAGTTTTAGAGAAATAGCAGCTCAGCAAAGTACTTCATTATAAAAACTTTCTTAGGAAAAATATCCAACAGATAATCTTGTCTGTATCTGAAGAGACCCCTACCAAACATCTCCATAAGTATGAAATGACACTACTCCTAGTGATTTTCCAGGTTTTTGCAAGCACTTGGATTTGTATCTTAGCCTCCACCCACACCCCAGCTCTCAAAATAAGAATGAATGTTATGAATTTGTCCTCTCATTCTTACAGTTGGATTATTTTATGGGGTAATAAAACCAACACCGATAGCATTTCTGGCCATTCTAATAATCCTCCCACAAATTAAAAAAATACTCCTAGAATTGAAAAGGAAGCTCCATTCAACTTATCAAATGTAATAATAATTGCCTACAAAAATGTCCTTTGACAGGCAGAATTTGTAGTCAGTAAAATAATATTATTTTCACATGGTGTTTAAGATTTGCAGAATCCTTTCTTAGTGACAAAGGTTTTCCTTGGCTTACCCATGCCGTGTAAGTTTTACATTTCATTAGGCAATTTGAAGGAAGGGGTGAAGGTATACATTCATTCATTCGTTCATTAAGACCAAGAGCATGTGCAGGAGCAGGGTGGGGAAGTGGGGTAGAGGAAGAGAGAGAATCCCAAGCGGACTCCATGCTCATTGTGGAGCCTGATAAGGGGCCCAATCCCAAACCCTGAGATCAAGACCCCAGCCAAAATCAAGAGTTGGACCCTAACCAACTGAGCCACCCAGGTGCCCCAAAGGTATTCTTTTTGAACATACTCTCTTTTATGGTGATATGATAGTAACATCAGATTATAAATTAAACCACCAGCTAATCAGAAATTAAGTTCACAGGCATAACCTAAAAGGCATGCCCCAGCATATACTTTTGGTTCCCAACACCCCAACATTTTTAACTTGGGGTGTGAAAGAATTAGAATAGAAATTAGGAGATTTCTGCTTTAGAAATCAAATCAGGTTTTCTCATTTTGACCTTAAATAAGGACAAAAACCAAAATGAAAACAAAACAAAACACATCAGTTTTCTGAGATATGGAAGTTTGGATAACTTCTTTTCTGTGCAGTCCTCAGAAAGGAAGATCCCAGTGCTCTTCATATTTTAACATTATAGATCTGTAAACAGTGCGTGTATGCTCAGCTAATCAGGAAACACAGCTTTCCTTCCTTTCTCCGGTATGTTCTATTCAGCCTTTCCCAAACTGGTATACCTCTCAGCACTGTTTCCACTGAGTGTGACTTGAATAAAGAGCTAGGGAACGGTGGGAGAGGAGAGAATCGTGGTGAGATTTGTTTTGGAAATGTGAGATGTAACATCTACCTCTTGGGTGGTTTATGAAGCATGGAAGTATATTAAAAGCTCTGAGAAAATCTGCAATTAAATTAAGGTCTAACTTTGTTTATCTTAGCATTTCCCAAGCTTAGTTGACCACAAACGCCAGTCCCCTCTAGGCTACGCACTAGAATTCTGTGGGCTACATTTAGATAAACGTCAGCCTGTCACAAGCACTGGCTTTCATTCAGACATGGGCCTCAGAGGCTCTCTTTGCCACCTGACAGCTTTGAGAGTCTGAGCAAGTTACTTTTCCTCTCAGAAGCCTGGTTCCCCATCTGAATTATATGGGAAATAATATCTATCTTACATGATTTTTTTGAAGATAGAGTGTATGCTCAAGAAACATTTACTTCCTTCTGTTTACAAACATGGTAGTATAAGTCTTTCTGTGTTTCAACACGTATTCCAATATTCTCTCTAATAAGACTATCTTTTTCCAGTCTCATCGCCCAGGAACATGGGGAAGTGTTAACACTGCTTTAGAGTCAGACTCTGTAGAATATAATCTTACTGTGTGACTTATGACTTCAGGCAAGTTATCAACTCTCTCTGTGCCTCAGTGTCCCCACCTGTAAAATGGGTTTAATAATGGTACTTGCTTCTCAGGTTGTGAAGATTAAAGGCTAGTATTGATAAAGCACTAAGAATAACACCTGGCATAGAGTAAGTGTTCAATATTCTCATTAAAGCTACTAGTAGGGCACCTGGGTGGCTCAGTCAGTTAAGCAACGGCCTTTGGTTCAGGTCATGATCTCAGGGGCCTGGGATGGAGCCCTGCATCATGCTCCCTGCTCCACAGGGAGTCTGCTTCTTCCTTTGCCCCTCCCCCCACTTGTTGTGTGTGTGCGTGTGTGTGTGTGTGTCTCTCAAATAAATAAATAAATAAAATCTTTAAAAAAATAAATAAAGCTACTAGTAGTCTCATTTTCTTTTTTTTAATTAATATTTTATTTATTTATTAGAGAGAGAGAGAGAGAGAGCACGAGCAAGGGAAGTGGCAGGCAGAGGGAGAAGCAGGCTTCCCGCTAAGCAGGGAGCCCGATGCGGGGCTCGATCTCAGGACCCTGGGATCATGACCCGAGCCCAAGGCAGCCGCTTAACTGGCTGAGCCACCCTGGCACCCCAGTAGTCTCATTTTCTAATCATACACTAAGCTCCAGCCACACTAGGCTCCTTGCTACCCAAAGATACCTGATGTTTTCCCATATCCACATCTGTGCTTTTGCCTTTCCACATCTTTTCTTCCTGGTGAAATCTTATCCATCCTTCCAGGCCTGCCATGAATGCTACCTCCTTGGTGAAGCCTAACCATATGTCTTCCTGCTGCAGGCTACCCCAGCTCCAAGGGGCTTTGTGGTCTCCTCCTGGCTCTTACCATGTTTGACTTTGCATTCAATGAGTTTTATATTCCTGGAGGAGCAACACAGACACACACACACATACACACACACACTCAGTAACCAGCACCCAAAGTGTGATCTAGCAGGTACAACTTCAGGCTGAGAATCAGTAAACATGGACTCTGGTCCCAGATCAACCACTCTGTAACCCTGGACAAGTTGCTTTGCAGGAGCTTTGGTTTCCCCTTTCTCAAAACAGTCAGTTGGATTAAGCCAGCTCTAAATCCTCTTCTATCTCTACGCTTCTGTAAGTCTAGTACACACTCCTTGGGCAGCCATCTAGAAGCCTGTGGAACATCCAGAAAATAGAAGGAACAAAGTTTGAGCCAGAAATGTCTGATCAGAAACACCTGTTGCACTATTTATAAAAGCAAAAGACTGAACAACCCAAATAAATAAAGTGTGGTGTATCATGAAATACTATGCAGCTGTAACAACAACAACAAAAAATAAGGAAAGCTGATGAGGAATGATCTCTAGGATGCATTAAGTGAAAAAAAGCAAGGTGCAGAACAGTGTTTGTAGAATGCTCCCTGTTGTATGATAGAGAGAAATTATAAGAATATATATTTGATTTTGTTTATATGTGCCTAAACAGACACTGGGCAGGTGCCCTGGAAGAGGACACAAGAAAATTTTAAAATGGTTACCTATAGGAAATGGGGTGGGGTATGGGGTGGGTGGGGCCAGGGTGACAGAATTTCAATACATTCCTTTTAATACGATTTTATTTATTTATTCATTTATTCATTTATTTATTAATCTCTACACCCAATGTGGGGCTCCAGCTCATGACCCCGAGATCAAGAGTCACTTGCTCTTCTGACTGAGCCCAGGCAGGCATCCTTACCATTTTGATTTTTTAATGATGTGAATGTATTGCCTGTGAAAGAAAAAATTAAAAGAGAAACCGTGACAATGATTTTTAGCAAAAAACAGATATTTATCTTATTTGTTTATTTGCAGTTTTTAGTGAGGCTCAGGCTGAACTAAGGAATGATGTACTAATTTATTGTTGCTGTTTTGTACTGGAATATGAATCCTACGGCACACTTGTCATTGGAAAGGTGAAACTTTGGCCGTTTGGGTATTCTTGGAGTTTTCTTCTCAAGCTGGCCATCTTGATTCCCCAGTTCATGCCTCCTGATGCAGGTGCTCAGCAACCAGAGGTTTCCACCCATCTGGGATGTAGCTGGAGGTCATGTGAATGGTCTCAGTGTGTTCTTTCTGGAGGATCTGGAGAATTCTGTTGAGGAGGAAGGGAGGGGGCAGCCTAACAAATTCTCAAATCCTCTTGGAAGGCAAACAAACAGAGGAACATTGGAATCAGAGAAGGCTCTGATTCTCTTTTTAAGGATGGTTAAAGATGATAGGTAGCATCTACACTCCAACAGCTAAGACACAGTTCCGGGAATACTTCTGGATAACTTTTCCAGCTTGCCCACAGAATCTACCCCTTGGAGAGCATAAACCTTCCTCCCAATAGGTGAAATCCCATGTTTTTCTCAAATTTAGGTAGCCCACCACCTTAAGAAATTTAGACCTGTAAATATTTTTTGTTTCTACCACAGGGTCTCACAGCAATGAGAAATCCAACGTATGGCATTCTCAGCTTGCTTTGGTCCAAGGTCCCATTTGGAGAGATTCCTGAGATTAAATTACTTGCAGCTGAGGCAGGCCCACACTTAGCATATATGGCATCAACCCCAGCACTCCCACTTGGCTGCTCCTGGGAAGGCTTCAGAAGAGCTTTTCAAAGCAGACCTCATAAAAATAAACACCCCCACCACTACGTAGCCCCATCTCCTGTCCCCTTCAAAAAACAAACAACAATACCCCTCTGTTCAACAAACACAGGGGGATTTTCTGTTTCAAGTATTTTTTCTTATTTCATATTGGCAGCACTTGTTAAGAAACCAATGACTTTCAAGTTGAATAAACTTTGAAACATAAGCACATAAGAATTCAGGTACTTAAAACTTCCTCAAACTTAGATACATCCTTACAGGCTTCACCTAAAAAAGTCTCTTTAAAGTTTTATTAAAATTATTTCAGTTAAAAAAAGGGGTACTTTAACCCCATATTTTGAGTCATCATGTTTGCTTTTAAAGCTAGCAAGAAAAATATCTTAAGATCCTATTTCCTGGGCACCTGGGTGGCTCGGTCAGTTAAGCGTCTGCCTTCGGCTCGGGTCATGATCCCGTGGTCCTGGGATCAAGTCTCCTGTCAGGCTCCCTGCTCAGTGGGGAGTCTGCTTCTCCCACTACCCCTCCCCCCTGCTCGTGCATGCACTCTCTCGCTCACTCTCTCAAATAAATAAATTAAAATTAAAAAGTGCTGAATACTTTCCAGGCACTATTCTAAAAAAGATCCTATTTCCCTTTTTCAGTCTTAGAAACAAACTTAGAAACTTGGTGTCAGATCTGGGTTTGAATTCTGTTTTCATCACTTACTAGCTGTAAGACCTCAGACAGCTAATCCAATTGATTTGTAGCCTCAATTTCCTCATTGGTAAAATGGTGTAAAATAGTATGAGTACCTGTAATAAACAAACAGATATAAGCAATAATAAAATGAGGACATGTATCAAAGTGCCTAGAGATATATATGAGTGACAAAAATAACAGTGTTAAAACAATAACAAAAAATTATTATGCTTCGGGGCATTTGGGTGACTCAGTTGGTTAAGCGACTGACTCTTGATCTCAGCTAAGGTCTTGATCTCAGGGTGGTGAGTTCAGGCCCTGCATTGGGCTCCATGCTGGGCTTGGAGCCTACTTAGAAAAATTGTTTTATTATACTCCATATCTCATCTGGGGGGAATGCTTACTAACTAAAATTGAGCAAATACAGTATTTTCTCTTTTTTGTGATTCTTTGAGGTTCGAATTTCAGTCTTAAATAAATGCTTATTATTAAAATTGAACTCTTGTGTGGTCTAGCCTGTGTATAAAAGAAAAAACCCTAGAGGAGAAACCAGCGTACCAACCATGAGAAGCAAGCAATGAAATTCTCCACAGCAGATGTTTGGATAGTTTTAGTGTTTTATTGTCATGCCCTGAGAATGAGACATAGCATTAATGCTGTGACTGGGCATCCCTACCCACTGAGAATCCACTGAGGATACTCCAACATCGGAAATATAATTGGGGGCAAAGTGGACAAGATCTAATCACTCAATCCAGACAGAATGAAGGTTTCTCCTCAAACCGGTGGCATATTAAACTTTTCTGACCTCTGTGGGGAAGGGATTTTTCTTTTTCTCTCTCTTCTTCACCCATCAGCCTATGAATTTCTGCAATGTCTTGAATGAATTCTAGGCATGAATCTAGCCTACTTCTGGAATCCTTTACAGTAAACTATGTCACATTGGTGGGGTGGGGTTATCTTGAGGCAATGGTCCTCTATTATTGCCAAGGTAATCTTTGGACTTCCGAAAGAATGACACCAGTCATGAAAATATTAGCCATGTCTGCCTTCTGCTCACAAAGAGCACCATGGCTTGCTACCCAGAGATACCAAGGCCATTGTGAAAGAAGCACTACGGAAAGCCTGGAAGTTGGAAACTTGACGTCACTTTGGATTCTCACTTGGTAGCGTATTCCAAATTCTAGTTGCCTTTCTTCAGTTTTCCTGAGTCTAAATAGTGAGGATTCCAATTACTGGAGTCCCCATTGACAATATCTGGAACAAAGTTGTCAAATAGAAATAGAATGTGAGCCACGTATGTAATTTAAAACTTTTGCAATAGCCTTATTTGAACAAATAAAAAGAAATGGTGAAATTAATTTTAAAAATAGGTTTTATTTGACCCATTATATCCAAAATATCATTGCAACATATAATAGATATTTTAAAAATTGAGATATTTTACATTATTTTTACCAAGTCTTTAAATCTGGTATGTATGTAGATTTCACAAAATTTACAGTTAAAATAAGTAGATTAAAATATACAAGTTGTTCCAAACATAGTTAAAAATTTTCTAATAACTGAAACCAAGAGCCAATGTTTAAATTTAAATCTCAGTTCATTAAAATTAAATAGAATTAGAAATTCAGTTTCTCTGTCACTCCAGCTATATTTCTAGAGGCTACTGTATGGGACAGTGTAGGCTGAGAAGATGAAGAAAGAGGGTGCGATGTTTTATGGAGGGCCATCACACTCAGGGCTCTTCCCCTCACCCTCAGTTGGTACGTGCCAAAGGGAGGTTCCAACAGCTTTTTTTCCCCCCAATTTCTTGTTTGTTCCCAACAATAAGGACTCAGAATCACTTTTATATTTCTGTGGTGGGATAATTAGAATCAAGCTGTCTTAAAATAGACAAGTAGAACAATCAGCTTGTATATGAGAGGTAAATTGTGACAAACCCTTTTTCAAGAGGAGCATATAGGAAAGTTTTAAAGAACATGCAAGGGCACCTGGGTGGCTCAGTTGGTTAAGTGGCTGCGTTCGGCTCAGGTCATGATCCCAGGGGTCCTGCATCGGGCTCCTTGCTCATTGGGGAGCCTGCCTCTCCCTCTGCCTGCTCTGCCTGGCACTGGCACTCCCCGCCCCCCCGCTTTGCTCTCAATCTCTCTCTCTGATAAATAAATAATAAATAAATAAATAAAATCTTAAAAAAAAACAAAAAGAGAACATGCAGAAGCCCATTTCCCTGATGTGACAAGTTGTTGGTTGGTTATTGAAAAATGATGTTAAATGAGGAATAAAAAAGACTTTCACTTTTGAATTATATTTTTTTAATTGAAGTGAAATCCAGATAACATAAAACTATTTCAAAGCAAACGTTTCAGTGGCATTTAGTATCTTCATCATGTTGTGTAACTACCACCTCTATGTAGTTCTAAAACACTTTGATCACCCCCAAATAAAATTCCATACCAACTAAGTGGTTATACCCCATCTTCTTCCCTGCTCCTCCCCTAGTCCCTGGCAACCATCAGTCTATGTTCTATCTCTGTGGATTTACCTATTCTGGATATTTCATAAAAATGGAATCAAATAATAAGTGACATTTTGTGTCTGTTATTTTTTTTCCCCCCACATTGTAACATACATGATTGCTTCATTCCTTTTATGGCTGAATAGTATTCCATTGTATGTATATACCATATTTTGATTCATGCATTAATGGACATTTGGGTTGTTTCTACTTTTTGACAATTGTAAATAGTGCTATTATGAATATTTGTGTACAACTGTGTGAATACCTGTTTTCATTTCTTTTGGGCATATACCTAGCAATGGAATTGCTGGGTAACATGGTAATCCCATTTAACTTTTTGAGGGACTGCCAAACTATTTTCCATAACATCTGCACCATTTTACATTTCCACCAGCAATATATGAGGCTTCCATTCCTCCACATTGTTGCTGATACTTGTTATTTTCTTTCTTTTTTTAAGAAAATTAAAGCCATCCTAGTGGGTATGAAATGGTATTTCAGAGTGGTTTTGATTTGCATTCCTCTAATGACTAACGATGTTGAACATATTTTCATGTGCTCAAAGGCCATTTGTATATCTTCTTTGGAGAAAATTCTATTTAAGTCCTTTGTGCATTGTTGAATTGGGTTGTTTGTTGTTGAGTTGTAAGAGTTCTTTATATATTACGGATAGTAGACCCTTAACAGATGTGTAATTTGCAAATATTTTTCTCTTATTCTCTAGATTGCTTTTTCACTTTCTTGATAATGTTTTTCGATGCACAAAAGTTTTAAATTTTGATGAGGTCCAATTTGTCTCTTTTTATTTTTGTTGCTCATGGTTTTGGCGCCATATCTAATAATTCGTTGCCTAATCCTTGAGACACATTTTGAAAAAAAACAATAGATTTATATCCGGAAAGAGACATAAAATTTTACTTTACTTGAAACTTATAAATGTATGTTTACCTGCTAATATCTTGATGGTCGAAGGGTTTCTTCCAACATGTTTACAGAGTGAAAGACCACTTTGTCTTGCATAAGCCACAGCTATCTGATACACTCTTATTTCTTTTAACTTGACTAAGAACTTAGAGACACTAGCAAAGCAACTGGACTCTGGATATTTCAAGGTTTTTATGATTTCCATTCCTCCCTACATTTTATTATCTTGCCCACCTATAATTTGATGGCAATATTTTTAGCCTTTAATCAGATGTTTAAAAATATGCAACTTACTTATCACTGAAAGGAGTCTCTCTGCACACTCATATTTAATTGATTGATGTATTAATTATAAGTATAATTATTATAAAATAGTTCAATTGTCATAAGTGGCATAAATAAATTTGGGAATAAACCCAAATGACTTGGTAAATATATAGCATAATGGTGAGACCTGAAAATACAGGTGTAGCAGAGGATAGCCTACTGTCAGAATGTGCTTGGTGTGCCATGGACATCCATCAGCATGCTCACAATACAGAGGGAATGAACAGTGTAATCCAACAAGTGTATTAACTGAAGAAGAGGTGAGAAAGCATTTATTCTATTCTTCTAGAGGTCTCGATTTAGAATTATTTTTAAAACATTTTTATTTTTATTTTTTGAGAACATTTTTAAAACTTGTGGTAACATACATAACGTAAAATTAACCATTTTTTACCCTTTTAAGTGTACAGTTCAATGGCTTTAAGTACATTCACATACCTGTGCAAATATTACCACCATTCATCTCAAAGAACTTTTTCTTTTTTTAAAATGATTTTATTTATTTGACAGAGAGAGAGTGCACACAAGCAGGGGGAACAACAGAGATAGAGGGAGAAGCAGGCTCTCCGCCAAGCAGGGAGCCCAATGTGGGGCTCCATCCCAGGTCCCTGGGATCACGACCTGAGCTGAAGGCAGACGCTTAACCGACTGAGCCACCCAGGCGCCCCACAAAGAACTTTTTCATCTTGCAAACCTAATTACTTTTTAATAATATGCAATGCCAAGCACACAGTTCTGATATGCTATCTTCTAAGCAGATACCAGTGGCATTTAGTAGCAGTGTGAATTTGGGCAACTCATTTAACCTACTGGTTGTCTTCAGTTTTCTAACCTATAAAATGGGGTTAATATCTATCCCACAGAACTAACAAAAAGGACAAAAAATATATCTGCTAAAGCGCTTTAAAAACTAGAAAGCATTTTACAATTGCTACTTATGGTTATTTTTATTAATAGAAAATTTGAGGATTCTTTCCTAGAAAGCTGAGGCTACTTATCATTTTATAAATATTATTTCTACACATTTAGGTTATTCAGATTTATCATCATATATATATTTTACATATATGAATAGTATTCCATTGTATGTATATACCATATTTTGATTCATGCATTAATGGACATTTGGGTTGTTTCTACCTTTTGACTATTGTAAATAGTGCTATTATGAATATTTGTGTACAACTGTGTGAGTACCTGTTTTCAGTTCTTTTGGGCATACATATATGTATTTTACTTGTTTACTTATTTATTAATTGACTGATTGACTTCCATCCTAGTAGAATGGAAGATCCAAGAGGGCAATGATTTTTTTACTGTTTTGCCCACTGCTCTATTTCAAAGCCTAGAACAGACTAAGGCATATATATTTCTCAAATAAATGAAAGAATGAATTACGTTATACAGCAGTAAATGTGTTACTAGTGCTTAAAAACCATTCATTCATAATATTGACCCCTCAAACATATAAGTCTTTAGGCTTTCCCAGTGCAAAATCAGTATGTGTGAAGCTCCAAATAGAATATTTCTACTAGGAGGAAACTTCCCAGACTAGTCCGAGTTGAAAGGAAGTCAAGTCTAGGAGTGAACAGAGATGAAAAAAAAAATTATTCAAATTTTCAAAATGTGTTCTGAATTTAAAATTTTAAGCTATTATCAATACAATAAAAGATGGGTTTAAATTGGGTTAATTTAATGTAACCAAGGAAATACTTTAAGTGTCATTCTCTCTTTTCTAAATAAACAGGCAGACAATACTATTATTTATCAATATCTGGTTTCAAGTGTAGCTATGTGACTTGCTCTGGCAAATAAAATGTGAGTGGAGGTAACCTTGTGTCATTTCTGGGTGGAAGTATTTAGTTGCTGGTACTTAGCCCTCCATCATACTCTTCCCTTACATTTGAGATTGTAGAAGTATGTACTGACATGGGAGAACCATAATATTAAAGTATTCGGGAACACTGAACTGACATATAGAAGACAGCTTCCCCAGAGAGTCTCTTGGAACCACAGTTGATTTTATATAAGAAATAATTTAATTTTCGCTGATTTGGAACTTGTGTATTATACTGAGATTTGGGAATTTTGTATTATAACATCATAACCTAGTCAGTCTATAGTGACTAATATATATATAGAGAGAGTATTTTCCCCTACATTTTGAATGGAAAGTTAAAATAACAATTTATATCTGAAAAAATTTTGTAATAAAGTACTATTTCTATGGGAGACAAAGCCATATATAATCACATGGTTTTAAAAATGGAGAGTAGTATTATAGTATGTTACACACATGGTATCAATAGTTCTAGATTCCTTTAAATCATCTTGTGATGTGAGGAAGAACTTCAACAAAGCTGCTTCTGAGATATTTGAGAATAATCCTTTTGAGTTATCATAATTACTAAGGCTTTTCATCTTTTTCTAGATTCTTGCCTTTCACAGAAATATACGCCTTCTCCAATAATCTCTCCATATTTAGATTGTCTTTTCTTTGACCTGTTACTTTTTTGGGGGGGTTCAGTAGTACCCTGGACTCTCCTAGATGATGATTTTTTTTTTCCACCAAAGGGTAAGAATTCAAAATTGTGAGGTATTTATAGTGAAAGTCTGGTGAAAACTCAGGTATTTATAGTGAAACTCTGAATCCTTGCCTTTTACATTTTTGGAATACTTATTGGCACTTTACTAGAGTACTTTGCTAAGGTTGTGTGTGGCCTTGCTTTTTGAAAGAAATTTTTAAAAAAATTAAGGGAGGTGACTCATTCAGCAAATGTAGAGTTAGTCAAGTACTATTATCTGTGATAAAGGAAGCTGTTAAGAGTCACCATTTCAGAATAACACTGGAAGAATTTAAACAAGCATTTTCCCGAATTGCCATTGTTTTCTTTGGTATTTCATTAACATTGTGGGTGGGGAGGTGCTGAGGGCTATGGAGCAAAATAAATAAAAGGGAAACAACTTTGATTCCTGGTGGATTTCCTGTATTACCTAATGAGGGCGGCCGCTTACATGTTGATTCTATACAATTCAATTCAACAAATATTTTTCCAACACCTCTTAAGTGCCTGCTATGTACAAACAGCGAACAAACAGACAAAAGAACCCTGTCCTTGAAGAGTTCTTTCTGGACGTGTTGATCAATCCTTTGAGAAAAATGCTAAATTATTTGCTTTTCTCAATATTTTTTCATATATATCAAAAGCAAACATTGGTACATTCAAACTGATGGTGAAGCACTAAAAGGAAGAATCATCTTCACTTTGAACAATTTCATTTAGATTTATTTAAAAATATTAATTTAAGGTCCTGAGTTGTTTCATAAAAATAGTCACATAAAAATACATGTAAAAAATACAAACTCATCAGCCCTCGGGTCTATTGATTTCAGATATAAGCATGATCTGAACTATTTATCTTTCATTTTCTGTTTTGTTTTTCAGTTCAGGGGTTGAGGGTCAGATCTTTTTTTTTTTTTTAAAGATTTTATTTATTTATTTATGAGAGACAGAGAGAGGGAGAAAGAGGCAGAGGGAGAAGCAGGCTCCCAAGGAGCAGGGAGCCCGATGCAGGACTCGATCCCAGGACTCCAGGATCATGACTTGAGCCGAAGGCAGACGCTTAACCATCTGAGCCACCCAGGAACCCTGAGGGTCAGATATTTAGGGAGAAAAGCCTTTGGGCTATCGAGAAGGGCCCCTCCTCCCTCTGAAAGCTTACAGTGCCGCCGCTGGGCACCTACATAGCAGGCAGAACGTCAGTTTCCCTAGACTCTGCTCTCTAAAGAGCGTTTCTATTCGTGGACACGGTGATGACACCATCTTTTCTCCCTGACAGTGGCGGTTCCAGAATTTCTACATAGCTGGGGGATTGGGTGGGCAAGCTGGTTGAGAAGGGGCGTTGGCACTTGACAGAAACTCGACTGAGTGTCCGGTGTCCATCTCAGGGTTTGCGCGTAGGGGGAGAAATCAAACCCTCAAGCCATCAGGGGGCTTGTACTGAAGCTTGAAGGACCCCACTACGCAAGGGTGGCTCGGGAAGAGCACACGGTTTTAGGTTAAAGTGAGCCAGAACGCCCAGAGGCAGGAGTTGGACAAACCACTTGTAGGGTCTGTTCGCAGCTACCGGGAGGGACAGGGTGAAGAAGCACTCACAAGGGGGTGGGGGGAGGAAGAGCTTGACTTCACCGAGTAACAATTCCCTGCCCCCATCGCCCAAGGTTTCCCACGGAGAGGTCCCTGTCGCTCTTCATCAGGCTGGGCGGAACCTATAAGGCATCACCACTTAAATTCTAAAATCAAACCAACCAAACCACGTTCTAAAACCTCCCTCAACACTCTCCGTCGCGTTCCAAACCCAAACATCGCGGGCGACAAGAGGCTGCACAAATCACGTAGAAAATTAGGCTGCCCCTTTCCAAGGCGATAATCAAATTAGCCTCAAATTAAACGTGAAATTGGCCCTCGCCGGCTGTGGGGACAAAGCCCCCATTGTCCCTTTGCCCGGGTAGCAGCGGCGGCGGCGGTGCCCACCCTGCCTAGGCCAGCCCTGGTGGGTCCCCGCGGCAGAGGACGAAGTCGGCGGCGGGCTGGAGCAGAGCCTGGGCTGGTGAGTGCGTGGACGCGCCCGAGGTTCGGCTAGCGCGCGCAGCAGGCGCTGGGTGGGCGGCTGCGGGGCTCCGGGCAGGCGCCGAAGGCAGGCGAGGGAGGAACCGAGTGAGGGAGGAACCGAGTGAGGGAGGAACCGAGTGAGGGAGGAGCGGCGAGCGGAGCGGAGTGTGGAGGGTGTGCGGGAGAGAGCGTGTGCGCGCGCGTGTATGCGCACTCCCGGCGCCCGCGCGCTCCCTCTCCCCGCCCCTCGCCCCCTCCCTGCCTGCTCCCTCCCCTTCTCCCCCCGCCCCGCGCTCCCGCCCAGCCCCCGGAATCAGTGCAGCTGTTGCCGTGCAGGCTGCGGATTCCTCCAGTCCCTCCCTCGGCCGCCTCTCCGCCCGGAGCGAGCGCGCAGCCCCGCGCAGCAGCGCCCACCGGTCCCGTCCTGTGAGCCCCGGCCCCAGCCGCGGACAGCCCCGCGGAGTCGCCTCCCGGCCCACCCGCCCGGCCGCCGAGGAGCGGGAGGAGGACGGGACCCCGGCGCCCCCACCCCCCTAACCGCGGGAGGTAGGTGGGGGGCCTAGGCAGGAAGATGCCAACTCACTGGGGCTGCCTCCCGGGCGGGCTCCTGGGAGGCGGGAGGGCAGGAGGAGGGGCGCGGGCCCAGGCCGGGAGGACGCCGCTGCCCCACCGCTGCCCCACCGCTGCCCTGCGCCCTGAGAGCGGCGTGGGGGCGGGGAAGCTGCAGAGCCCGGGCGGGGGCGGCGCGGGGAGCCTGGGTCTCCGGTGCTTATTAGTACGCGGGCTTTGCGGGCAGGGGCGGCAGGCTCCGCAGTGAGGCGAACGCAGCTTCCCTGTGCGCACCGCGGCCGCCCAGCCCCATCGGGCGCAGCGGCGCGGATTCCTTCTCGCCTCCACCGCCTCCTCTCTCCTGCAGGGCGCATTGGTCCCTGGCGTGGGGGTGGGTGCGGAGTGGGCAGCAGGGAGGGCGTATTCTCGGGTGCCCTCCCTACAGCCGGGGCTGGTGGGGAGCGGGGGCGGCGTTGACAGGGCCCGACTCTGCTGCGCGTAACGGTACGGGGATGCGGCCAGGCGTGGTCCCCGCTGCGCAGCGCTGCAGCTGAGCCGGAGGCGGCGGCCCTGCGCCCCCCCATACACACCCCCCCGCCCATCCTTGCGCCCGCCCCCCGCCCTCACCGCCGTCCCCCGCCCTCACCGCCGTCCCCACTCTCCCAGGGCTGGGCGTGAGCCGCCTCGGGGCGCGGAGCCGCGGCGGCGCCCGCCCTTGAACTCCAGCCACCCGCTCTTCAACAGGTTTGTACCAGCGCGGGGACCCTCCGGGCCGGCCTTTGTGGGGGGGGTGGGCTGGAAGCCCCTCTCGTTCTCATCCTTCACACCACGCCCGAGGCCCTCTTTTTTTCGTGGGGAGCCTTCCCTTTGTTTTTATGAGAGGAAAGATGCCAAGTGTCTGCCGTCAGATGGGGAGGGGAGTGTTGTCGATGTCAGTATACAAACCAAGTCCATTATTTTTCCAGTCAAACCCGGGCCACAGAGCGAGGAGAGGGCGAGTGTGGGGGCGCTTCAGCAGAGGAGAAAAATGGATTCGGTGGGTTTATTTGGGCGGGGATGTGCTTTTTTGGCAAGATGGATGGCTCCCAGTGCCCTCGCGGTGATGCAGCACAATGCAGCAGCATCGCAGCCTCCCCTGGTTCTCGCTGCCGGGGCTTGGCACGGCCACTCGGCGCCTGCGGCCCCCGCCCGGCCCCACCCAGGCCCGGGGCTGCCCTTGGCCGAGGCCGGGAGCTGCTTCTACCTTGTCATGCTTGCTGCTTCAGCTGGATGTGGCGTCAGGAGGACCAGGTCACCTAGCCGTGAAGTGGGGGGGGGGTTGGTTTGGGGTGACCCCTCCCGCTCCACCGGTCGGGCAGTGCTCGGACGAAGGGGCGTCCTGCAGCGCTAAGGGAGCCGGCCTGCGGCTGCGGACCGGAATCTGATCTCCGACCGAGGGACCTGAGCTCTAGGGAGGGGCTGCGGGGAGGACAGGCCCGGTGGTGTGCGGAGGCAGTGGTGCAGTCAGTATTAGGAGTCGCAGTGTTTTTCTGTGCATTACCCGTAATCTGTGACTACAACCCAACTATCCATCTATTTCTTCATAGGTGAAAAGTTGATTAATTGAAGCTTTATGGCGATTACAGTACCTCTGTCTTTGGTTAATACTAAGAATGTGAATTTTTCCTGTAGGAAAACATTTTTTGAAATAAAAGGATTGGTGTGTTTTAGTTCTTATGGCTCTGAGACATTTTTAAAAATATTAACATTCAGTAAGTTGTTTTAAAAGCATATTTTTTGGTGGATAGTAAACTGTTTCTTTAACCCGTATTTGCTTTATTTTTATCATTTGCTTTTTCTGTAAATCAAGCACAGTTAGAGATTTGGATTCTTTATTAAGGATTATTAGGTAAGTGAGTGTCATGATTGTTGATAAATTGGTATTCAGATTGATTTAGGTAGCCCCAGTTAAGTATCCAGTCATGACTAATGGGATTATCATGGTAACTGCATTTGTGTTTGTTTATGTGTATTTTTTGTGTACATATTTTTTGCAGATGTGGCTGGGGAGGGGGGTGGAGAAACGGGGACCACCAAGGCCTCTGGCTGGTATCTGGTTAGAAGGAGATGATGCCCAGTGTCCCCATCTGTTTAGTCTGGGAACACCGGGAATTTCTCTTCCAAATGCCACTTCTACAATTCATTTATTCAATGTGGGATGACAAAGGGGACACATCTAAGTGTCACCTCTTCTAAAATGTATACCTGAAAAAGGGTATTTCAGTATGCTAACTGGAAGGGAAGGTCAGTGTTTCAATGCAAGGGCATATCTACTTTTATTTTTAAAAAATCTCTAATAATGAATCCAGCATTTGATTTTATGTGGTTCTGCCGAATAGAACTGAATGTAAGTTGTGTGGTTTATGTGCATTATTTTGACTTTCTGTAGTAGAGGGCCATTAAAATGCAGAATATTTTTGAATTTGGATTTCATCGTTGCTTTGCTTGTATAAAACTGTGATGCATAAAGATGTTTGGGAGTATTGTTTCCATGGATTATCCAGACATTTTGGATTTATTATGTTGTAAAAAAATACCCTGTGTTGATGGCGCAGGGGGTTTAGCTGTTCTTACACACCAGGTGCAGAATTCTGTTAGGCTACGCTCTTTGTGACTGTCCCCTTTGGACTAACCAAACCCTTCATCTGAGGGTATTAGGACAGCGAGGAAACTGCTGTGCAGGCTTGCTGTGCAGAGCATCTCTTAGGGTGAGCCTAGTAACAACAGCCTGTAATGTTGTAGGAGCAAGTGAAAAGACCTCACTCTCTACTTGTGACACATCCTTAGCAGAGACTTGGCATTGGCATTTCCTTAGAAGAGTTTGAGTGGTTATTGAGTGCTGTATGAAAGCATGACTCTACGTGCAGAACACTATTTTGAGGTGGAAGGATTTTACTACTACTAAACAGACATGGTGAGTGGAAATTATTTGATGTGATTTTCGTTAAAATAATAAGCCTTTCGTTTTAAGAGCATATTCTTAGAATTCTAGAGCTATTCACACACACGTATGTATGTACTATAGTGATAATACTCCTTTAATTATGTTGGGCCATGACCAACATCTGCATTATAATCAGTCTTTAATTACTGTTCTGTGGATTTCCTTTTGGTAGTCCTGGTTTAATACTACTGGGAAACCATTCTTCCATAAGGAAAGAGTTAATATCCCTTCTAGAAAGGCTACTTCTGTAGGTTTGTTGAAGTGAGTAAACTTCTCATGGATTTCTCTTTTAAGTTTTCAGTCTTTGCTTGTCTCTCAGAGCACCTTTTCTTCGCAAAAGACCTGGTTTAGTATTCTTGATTTTTCTCATAACAGTTATTCTGTACCCAAGTTTATATAGTGTAGGAATAGTATCAATTTCTTTATCTTGGTGGGTAAAATGAAACTATCCCAATTAGAGACACCCACACATCTGTTTTTAGTCGTTGCTGGAGAAGGTGTTTTCATAATGTCTCTTGCTACAGTAGTGAGGTTTGTGAAACAGCAACATCAGGAGCTTGTTATAAATGCAGATTCTTAGAGGTCTCATCCCAGGCCTATCGAATCAGAATTTGCATTTTAACAAGACCCCTAAGTGACTTGCATGCATGTTAAATGGAGAAACTGCTCTACTCGTTCAGCTAAGGGACCTCCATATTCTTCTAGTATCTTTCTTTTGTCTTTACTTTTGCTGAAATATCGGCACATTTTTTTCCCTTGGGTCACTAAGTGGTGTGGAAGAAAGGGATACACTGGCTGTAAATCATTTAATACAGAAATACTTTGTAAAGTTCTTCAATTTTTAAATGGAGGAACCCTATTTTTTTTATAGTTTATTTAGACTAGTCAGGTTTTTTAGTTCTTTTCTAGAACACCTCTAAAGTTGAAAAACAGTCTCCCCTCCCTGCTTAGACAAAAAGACATTGGCTTTGAGATAGCAGAACTAGAGTCCAGGAAGCTAAGCCCCTGAGTGCAAGGGCCCCCTCTGCTCCCTTTGCTCTTCTCTGACCTCTTGTTCTCTGTCATCAGTTACTTCTCCTGGTATATTCAGTGTCCTGCCCTTCTGGTCCATTGCCTTCTTAAAGTTCTTTATTAAGTGATTTGTACATACAAAATAATGCTCATAAAAGATCTGTGACAGAATCATAAATCAGTGGGCACTCAGGCACCCATCACCTAGTTCAGGAAGAAGAACCTTGTCATCATGTATTCACAGCCCCTTGTGTGATCCTCTGTGATCCCATCTGAAGCAGCCACTGTCTTGAGTTTTATGCTTGTCATTCCCTTGCTCTTCTGTATGGGTTATCCTTTTAAAAATTCTTATTTTGTATGTTTTTGAACTTTATATAAAAGAAATTACATTTTATGTATCTTTCTGTGACTTGCACTTTTAGATTAACATTATATTCCTTAGATTCATTCATTTTGTGGCTGTGATTCATTCATTTTTACTGCTGTGTAGTATTCCACTACAGCTTATTATTCCTTCTGCTGTGGATAGAGATTTGGATTGATGCCAGTTTTTTGCTCTTATAAAAAGGCTACTGTGAATATGTCTTCTACATGTCTCTTAATACATATGTGGAGACAGATGCAAATGCACACATTATCTGTCGGTCTCTTTCTCTCACGAATGAAATTTGCTGGATAACTGGGTATGTGTACCATCATCAGCCTTACTAGATATGCCAAATGGTTTTTCCCAAGTGATTGTACTACTTGTGTTCCTACTAGTAGTGTACATGTTATAATAATTCCACAACTTTGCCACTACTTCATTTACCAGACTTTAAAATGTTGTCCAGTTGATATTTATGAAATGTTATCATGCTTTTTATTTGTCACTTCCCTGATTATTGAGGTTAAGTATATTATTGGCCATTTGGGTTCCTTCTTTTGTGAAGTCCCCATTAAGCTTTTGCCTATTTATCTTTTAGATTTGTTTCTTAATTGATTTGTAGGAGTTCTTTGTGTAGATTGCCTGCTAATCCCCATGGATTCTATGTGTTGTAAAAATTACCTCCCAGTTTGTGTTTGTTTTTAAAAACTCTTTGTGGTTTCTTTTGATGAACAGTCATTTGTAATTTCAGTAGAGTCATAATCAGTTTTAGTCCTTTAAGGTTTGTGAGGACAGTTTTGTTATTGCAGGAACTTTTTTTTTTCAGTTGGGAAAGAGCATTAGTTTTGGAGTCAAACTGATCTGGGCCCAGATCCTAAGGCTGTTGTATACTAGCCATGTGGCCACAGCTAGGTTCTGGCCTTGGGATAGTTCATTCCTCTTGAAACCACAGTTTCCTTATTAGTAAACTTGAAATGATAATACTTTGTGATACAGTTGTTAGACAGCAGGGTACAGTGCTAGGTACATAGTATGTGTTCAGTTAATAACAGTTCCATTACTTTCTCTTCAAACTACCTAAGCGGTATGAGCCACTGACCTTTTCTAAATGTTTTCCCAAAACTGCCATGATATTTTTATGTCAAAAGAGCTAATAAATGGTTTATTCTTTTATTTTTTTAAAAGGCTGTGTTACAAGTGGAATTTATATATTGATCAGCACAAGCTGTACAAGACCACTTACTGGAAACCCTTTGTCAGCTCAGGTTCCTGTTCTTGAAAATAGTGTAATTATAGTTCTTTTTACTAGAAAGCATTTAGACTACTGTTTTCCCTTTGCTGCTACTCAAAGATTACCCTGTGGTATTGTTTTTGAGGCAGTAAACAAATTATTGGATACCTTCTCTTGCCAGGGCTTGAAATTGGGTTAGAGTGATGGTGGTGTGGGCTGGTCTAATGGTGAATAAGATTTAGTTCTTGAATCTAAGGACTATATACTCCATAGAATATATTCTCTATATGTTCACAGCAGATAAAAGACCTCTTACTGACCCGGTGTGTGACTTTGGCAAGTCGTTTACCCTTCTGGTCTCAGTTTTAAATTTATAAAATGAAGGACGTAGATGAAATTATAGTGGGGGTTAAAACCTGGCACATGGGCACCATTCCCTCCCTCCCTGGCAGATCTAGAAAATCAGCCATGGCATTTTTTTTTTCCCACAGAGTTGAGGTAGAGCCTCAGTAACATTCTCAATATAGTGTTCTAGGCAGTAACTACCAGTTGATTGGATCTCATGCTTAATTTGTAAGATCCTATATATCCCTAAAATTCTGTGATGGTAAGATATTTGAGTAACACAGCACTCTGGCAGAGTTCAAAATACAGTGGAACAGGAGGAAATCAAAAGCAGGGAGACAGGAAATAGGCGATTGCAGGGGGTGGGGCGGGGGGGGGGGGGTCCGGAGGTTAAGGGAGCAGGTTATGGTGGTAGTCAAGGGAATGAGAAGGAGGGGAGAGATGGGAGAAGGGCTGTGATGGCCCAGCCCTGTGCCAACTGCTCATGGAGTGAATGGATGGGAGGTAGACCTAAGTGGATGAGGAGCTAAGGTGACCTGGGTTTCAGATTTGGATGATGACCGAAATAGACCTCGTGAAGAATGGAAATCTGGTTGGGAAGAGAATCAGTTTTGTCTTTGAACATGTTAAATTTGAGATTCCAGCAGAACCCTTAGTGGAGATAATGTTGGAGGAGTTGAGAGAGGTCAGGGCCAGTGTGGCTGATGGGAGGCTGTTGGATGCAAGGGTCCTGAGCTTTAGGCTCTGGAGTTGCACAACCTGGTGACTCCATGTACAGACTAAGTGACCTTGGGCAAACTACCCTGACCTCTCTGTGTGCCTCAGTATCTCCATCTGCATGGTGGTACCTATCACAAAGGATTATTAAAGCTAAGTGAGATAATCCACTATCACAGTACATTTTAATTACCACGAGACATGGATGTTTTGCTTAGTCTTAATTTTATGCTTTCTTTCAAATAAATATTTTGATTTATTCAGAAAAGATACATTCCAGTAAACATACCATCATTCAGATAAATAATGCTAAGTTCAGTCTACAGTAAACTTGTCCTTATGTACCATGTCTAAATTATAGGAAAGGCAAACCTAACTAAAGCCTATTTTTAACAAATAAGGAAACACTAAAATCCTACTATTTGGAGGAAAGGGTATGAACACATAGTTTATAAAAGAAGAAATCAAGGAAGACAATAACTATAACTATATTAAATTGTTCAAACTCACCAGTAGTTTGAAACACAAAACAATTAGATTAATTTTTCCGCTTTAATTGGGTAAATAATGCTCTCTGGGATGCTGTAAAATAGGAGCTCTGCATTATCTGTTGGGAGAATATTTGGATTAATACAAACTTAGTAGAAAAAACTGGGTTATATATTTATATAATAGAAACAAATGTTTATATTTTTTGGAGTGAAATCCCACTTGTAGTTCTGTAACCTAAAAGAAATAAATAAAAATAAGGACAGAAGGTTTTAAACAAGGATTTTCTTACCGTTATTTATAGTGAAAAAGTGAATGGGACATACTCAAATTATGGCACAGGGACAGAGTGGAATTCAGTATAGTGCTTAAAATAATAATGGTTAGAATATTACTGAAATGAGAAAATGCTAACGATATAATATTCAGTGGAAATACCTTTATGTAATGCTATATAATAGGGTATAAGTCCAGTTTTGTTATAGTAAATAAAAGACTGGAAGGAAATACATTAAAATGTTAATGCTTTGGATGGTGGGTTGATGGCTGATTTCCTTTCTTGTAAGAAAGGAAATTCCTGTGACTTAAAGTTTCTCATTTTGAGTTTTGAAAAATTTTATAAATAGAGAAGGGTACAGTAAATCTAATAGACTACCATGAGGACCATTTTTTTGATAATCAAAAAAGCAAGCAACAAATTTGTTAATTGTTAGAAAAAGAAAGAAAACAAATCTGGCCACTTATAGGTCATTATTAAGGAATAGTTTAAATTTCTAAAGAATTGTCTTATCTGTCCCTTTGCACACTTTTCTAAGAGCAGAGGAAAAATGAGTAAGTTAGCATCTTCAGGGTATAGGTCTCAGAGAAAAGTAGAGCATTTAGATGTGATGGAATGCTAACTTGACTCTGCATTAACCTGGGTCAGCCGAGAAGGTGGGGAAGGCCAGGATTCTTTAGTATTTCCAAACCACATACTTACACAGAGAGGGCAGTAGACTTCGGTGACATACTTGTTCTCACTCGTGGAAACTCAAGCACAGCTGCTGAAGCTAATTTTGTAACCATTAGACCGTCATGTTTCTTTGAAATTGGTCAGAAAAGATGAAATTCTGAGTGAAAATTTTAAAATAAAAATAACTCCAGATTTATATTACTTCCGATTAATGGTGTCTCACCATTTGGGAATATTATAGGCTAAGGGAGAGAGGAATGAATTTTAATAATATCCTTCCTTCTTTGTATGAAAGGAAATTCTTATGTATGTATGTATATGATATTTATTGCCTCTCTCACATAGGTGAGACAGAGGGATGTATGTATGATTGAGTAATCTCTACCATGAACAGAGGCAGAGGGCTATTTTAAGACTTTTAAAGTGGGGAATTTTGTAGAGATAACATTTTGAAAGTGACTCTCAGGAATGAATCACATTGCCCTTCATCTTTGGGGGAAATATTTGGGAGGAAATAGTTCTGTTTTGTGGCCCAGATTCCCAACTGTGTTGGTACTTTGTAAAATGTAGCTTGTAGAAATGAACTATTTACTTCCATGAATTTTGCGGGTTTTTTCTGCTGTCAATTTTAAGTGGTTGATTGAGGATTTTAGGTTAAATGTGCTTTGAGATCTGAAAGTAAGATGTTACAATTTCAAGATTGCTTTAAAGTTGACCCTTGTTTATTGGTGTCATGATTCCATTCTTTATGAACTCTAAACTATGAGAGTAAACACCTGAATGATTTTGAGAGCCATTTGACATCTCTGATCTAGAATCTAGAGCATCCTTCTATTTCTGATCTTTAACATAAACTTGAAGCCATTGGTTGGGCAGTAAAATCTGTATTAAAACATAATTACAGATTTACCCAACAGATGAACTAGGGTGAAATGCAGAATGATATATAAATAAGAAGAATTTATTCTTTGGCAGTGTATATGTATAATTAAACATGTCTATGCTTAGAAAGTGGTTATCACTTGGTGATGTGGATTGTGGAAGAGCTCTAATTTCATCTCTCCACATTTCCCAAATTTTTGGAAGTACTTAATAAACTCTTGTTCTTTATCAAAAATATCCTAACACCACAATAAGCCTCATTTTAGATGGATAAAAACTAATAAATAAAATGATTAATCAGCTACATATACCCTTTGCTATTTCGTTTTTTTTTCTGCCAGGACTTACAGAAAACCAGTCTAAAGGCATAGGAGCACTGAAATTTTGAAAAGATTTTTCCATTCCTTATTTAAATATGCAATTTGTTAGAGCCTTGGTATTTTATTACTTCCGTGGAGTGTGGGAAAAGATGTAGGAACTGGGCCACAAGGGAGCAGGGTAAAAAACATCCTCCAGGAGATCAGCCTCTATGGCTATTGCCTCTGGTTCTGAGTGAGGTTTCTTGTTTCCTTACCCTCTTGGGTAAGGAAACAGGAGCAGGTACAGGGATAATTGTTGTCCTAGTGTGTTTGCTTCAAGGCTAAATGTAAACATTCAGGGGCTGTACATTTTTCTGGAATGTTCTTCAGCAGCTGTTCAGTCTTTGGGGTGGGATAATGCATGTTCTTATTGTGGTTTACTCCCCCGCCCCCTTTTAGCCCTTTTATCTTATTTAAAGGGGAAGGAAAACCTAGATGCTTCCCTAAAACAAAGCTTATTTATTTTGTTCTGTGATGTTTAAACATTTTCCATTATATTTTTAAATCTGTAGCATGGGAGTGCTTTTATAGTGAGTACAATAGTCTTAAAAGTTAAAATATTCATTCTTTTTTACCTTCTTAGAATCCCTGAATATTTGACAGTGTCTGCTACTCAATACAGTCTGCATAGTTTTTTTTTCTGAATGGCTTATGAAGAATGTATACTTTCATAAGGTTATAAATTAGCATAAAATCATCTAACGTAAAAATTTTTAAGTATTTGATTACCAAAATAATAAATATTTATTGTAGATCATATGGAAAATAAAAGTGAATACAAAGAAGAAAATTGAAATTACCAGATATTTAGTGATGCCAGCAGCATGCAATTAACATTTTGGTGTTTATTCTTTAAACCTTTTTCCCTGTGCACATACTTATCTCACAAATAAGGGCCACATTCTCAGATCTTAGGCTAAAGATGTCAAGTTTTGACAGTCTAAATAATCACTTGATGATGTTTATTACTCTTCCTGTCAATACATGTAGCATGACAAAACATAAAATCCTATTACTGGTCTTATTTAAAGCTATGGCCTGGACATTTTTGCCCTGAGCTGTTTTTAGTGGTAGGGGTGCTAAAGAAAAATGGTAAAGAAATAGAAATCCAAATTTTATTATATTTTTCTTCTTTGACAAAAAATTTTTATAGTGGAAAAATACCAGAAATTAAGTTCTCATTAGATAATGTGTGCTTTCTGTTTTGTTTTGGAAAAAATTTTCATCAGGGTTGCATTAATTCCCCTTAGGGACATCTCCATATGCTTTGGACAACATCTGATTTTACTTTTATCTTCAGATTTCAGAGACTTTTTAAAACAGCTACCCCATAACAGTGTTACAAATGAAATGGATGTGGTTATTAGAATCTTGATTTTAAAGGTATTAAATTTTACTGGGCTGGTTTTGGTTGTAACTGTTGAAAACATACACTAAGAACTCAAGTTTCTTAGGGTCCTTGTATTGGCTGAATTCTTTAAAATTCTATCTTTGAATCTAGGATCTGTTTCAAGGAGAAAAAGCAATATAGTTATTTGATTATGCAAGCCAGCTGTTTAAGCCTTGGGACATTGGATGGATGGAGGTGACTTGCTAGCACCTCTTTGCTGCCTTAATTCTAGTATTTGGCCTTTTCCTGAAGGTGCTAAAAGGGTTTTTTCATGTGCTTAGGGAAAGGAGTGGGAACAGGGGAGAAACACCCTTTCACTGGAAGAGAAAGAAAGCCCTTTCTAGCAGTTTCTAGGAGGGACTTTGTGACTGTTACTGGTCTTGTCTGGAGTGGTGGGCCTGGTGGAAACGGCAAATGTCCTTCTTCCCAGGTTTAAACACTGAAGGCCTGTGGTAGTTCCTTTTACAGTTTATTTATTTTTTTTAATTTTTAAAGGATTTTATTTATTTATTTGAGAGAGAGAGAGAGTACAAGCAGAGGGAGAGGGAGAAGCAGGCTTCCTGCAGAGCAGAGGGAGCCCGATGCGGGACTCGATCCCATGACCCCGGGATCATGACCTGAGCTGAAGGCAGCCGCTTAACCAACTGAGCCACCCAGGCACCCTCCTTCTACAGTTTAGAGGGAAACTCAGCTGGGTTGGCTGATGGATGGATCAGGATTGGGGGTTGGAGCTCAGCTGCACTACATGGACTTTCTCTCTCCAAATAAGGGATTCTTCACAAACTCCCAACCTGATGGGAATCATTCTTTTTGAGGACGGTCACAGCTCATCAAGGGAAATGCTTTGATGGTTAATGTACCTGGCCTATCTGAAGCCCGCAGTAGGGATCTCAGCTGAACCTCCAGGCAGCTGCACACATTGGGTCTAGCACTTAGGGAGGCATTGAGGTGGGACAGTGCTCACGGTGGTCCCTGCGCCCCAGGGTGGTGGGGGGAGCAGGGGGCTGGAATGTGGCCTTATCCGGACCTCTGAATGGATGAGTACACCTGTCACTTTTTTTAGGAAGTGAGTGGGGTCAGAGGTATCAGTTGGGTAACTTCTCTGAGAGGGGCCTGGTCCTTCTCACAGCGAGGCTGACAACTCTGTGCTGCTGGCTGTCCGTAAATACCCGGCTTATCTCCTGGGCTGGAGTCAAGGATGACCAGGATCCTGGAGCACAGACATTCACATGCCCTTTGAGCAGGAAGGAAGCCAGCGCACACCTTGTGTTTTATTCTTTGTTTTAAAGGTCGGTGGTATTTTGTTTTTTGCCTGTTTGCTTGTTTTTAAATCAACACCCCCTGTTAAAGGAATTTCTGAGTTTCCTTGATAATCAGGATGATTTTTCATTTCGGAATGCTTATTTTGCTTTCCAAGTGTGTGTTCCTGACTTTAAGAACACCAGCTTTCATCCTAGCTCTTAAAATCTCATTTGATTCATAAAGGGGGAAAGTTTAATTAGAGAGCAGGTTAATTTATTGTCTTATTCCTGAGGAAGACTATTCTTAGCTGTCAGTTGAGTATTATATATATATATATATATATAATATATATGTGTATATATCATATATATATTTCTAGCTCTGAAGAATTACTTTTTAGTGTATGTTGCATGAATGTTCTATACCTAATTATAGTATGTATTTTCGTTGGACTACACTCTTGTTAAAGGAAACTTTTGTTCATGTGAAATAAATCTTTAGTGGATCGTATTTGAGAACTGGTTCTCAGTCTTCTTAACTTTTAAAGTAAATAGATAGTTAATGTAAAGTGTATATTGATAGCTGGCCTATCACTAGAAGTTGTGCAGCTGTGCAGAGCATGAGGATCAAATTTGCTAATTAAATAGATTTTTTTTTAGCAAGAATGGAATGTAGCAGCATGTGGTTAACCATTCCAGGTTGTTTTTGAAGAGGACTTTTTTGGCCAAATATTAACAATTAGAGAGTACATTGACTTAGAGGATGTATTGCTAGGTTAAATTATTTTTTTAAAGGAAGTAATGGGACTCATTAAATACTGAGATGATCCTTTAAAATATACACTGATTAAGAATCTGCTTCAAGATGTGGGCAGTGGGAACATGACTAGGGCTTAACATCTGTAGTTAAGGCATTTCTTTTTTAAGATGTGACCTTGCTTTTTTCCCTTTCATGTCAGTTCTCCTTCCTTAGTTGGTGAGTACTCAACCTTTTTTTTGGGCAGTGGAGTACAGCATTTCCCCCCAGTTTGAGCAGTATTCTGATATTTGTTTTGGGGACCAATGTAAGTTAGATTATTTGGATTAAACTGTATCCACACAGATGGTGGTCTGATTTTTTTTTTTTTTTTAAGTCAGACATTGTGCAAAGTGATCTGTTGGGAATAAATGGCAGGTTGGTTGTGTAATGTGGCAACATCTTACTTAGTGTGTCTTTAGAGATAAGTGGGATGTGATTCCAGCAAGGCTGTGCATAAGAAGTTGGAATGCATTGGAGAACTGCCAAGAGATTGGGAGCAAGCTGTATGACAAGCACTAATGCAGCCTTGGCCTGCCTTAAAATAGCTTCAGTTCAGCAGAATAGCTTGAAACTTGTCATTTCACTTGAGCAAAATCACTCCTCTAAATGTATTACCAAGAAATAGAAATGGTAGCTATCCTCTTTAGTAAGGTTTATTTTTATTTATCTTTTTGTTCCAGCAGTCTTAAAATCTCTTGCACCTGTATGTAGGAAAATACTTCTGTGTCACATATTATCTTGCATAGTTTTATCTGGACTAATTAGTGATGCATTATCCCAAACTTCACACTGAGGTTCCCCTGCCCCACTCACCTCACTTGCTAATTGCGGTTTGAATAGAAATTTGGGCCCTGAAGGCTAAAAAAAAAAAAAAAAAAAAAAAAAAAGCCCTGTATTTTATATGTCTGATAGTCTTGTGGATATGAATTATTGATGTTTGAACGTTAGAACCTTGTAGAAGCATAGTAAGGGGCATTGGTTACTGTCCTGCAGAATCTTTTTTTTTCCCCTTATTCCTTTTTTGACTCCATATTAAGTTTTTTGCAATTTATCTGCAGTACTTGATTGTAATTGATTTACTTTCTGATTCTGGTCTCTCCATTTAAAAGAAAAATGGGCTTGTTTTTTGAAGTCAGGACGACGAAAGCAAAGTAGGAGGGGGGGTGTGCAGCTTTTAGGAGGGGTCCTGTACAGGTTTGAGCCCGATAGTAATATGATCAGCACCTGCAGAGGGTGAGGGATGGCTAGGTAGAGGTGGAGGCTGCCTGAGGGGATAATCGAATGAACTTATTAGCTTAGGTGCTGTGAAGATGAAATTTTTTAAAAAGCAATATTTAGATTACTGAATGGAAATAAAATAAGAACAGAGAGGACTTAGATGTTAAACATAATATGAAAACAGTGAGTGAACTTCCTCTAGGAGGGCTTAAATACAAACCAAATTTCTATTAAGTATTTCCTGAAAGATGGTATTAACAGATATCTTAATTATCCTCTAATTTAAAGTCCGTTAGAAATTTGGACTTAGACTAATTGCAGTAATCTTATATAGCCTTTTAGGGTACCCTGCAAAATGGCTTTGTTTCTTATATATTGCTGTCATTAGATTTATAAGTCCTGAATTTTGCTTTGTCACTTTCAGTATCTTAAACATATTTCAGGGGGGATACTTAGCTTCTTTAGATATATTGATCTTTTCATTCTTACATGGCAAATGAATTCTCTATATGGTATTGTTGACAGTTCGGAAAATTTCTTCATTGAGCCCATGATTTCTAAATTTTTTTGTTTTTGTCTTTCCCTTCTTTTACACATTCTTTGATTTTTATACACACTCTTGAATAGCCAGATTGGTAAACTGAGTTCAGAAGATGTGAACTATAAGCTAGAGCCACCAGCTTTTTTTTTTTAAAGATTTTATTTATTTATTTGAGAGAGAGAGAATGAGAGATAGAGAGCACGAGAGGGAAGAGGGTCAGAGGGAGAAGCAGACTCCCTGCTGAGCAGGGAGCCTGATGTGGGACTCGATCCCGGGACTCCAGGATCATGACCTGAGCCGAAGGCAGTCGCTTAACCAACTGAGCCACCCAGGCGCCCCAGCCACCAGCTTTTTTACTTAACACTCCATTATCTGATCTGCTTGTGAAACTCTATTTTGGATAGTTTTCACCTCAGATCATCCATTGAATTGCAGTATGTATTCCTTTAATCTTGCAAGAGATTTCAATCATTCACTCTAAGATAAAAAAGCAAAAAGTAAAATATTTGAATATCCTTTTCTTGGGTTATTGTCTGAATTAAAAAACTATTCATCTTAATTTTATACCTGCATATTGGATGTCATCTCTCTGTGTATGCCTTGTATCGGCACAGGCTCATCAGACTGGGAACAAATATTTAGCATTGAAGATATTCCAGACATAAGAATTTACGGAATTTGCTTATAAATGTTAGGGGATGCACAGAACAGACCCAGGGTTTTAGCTGGCTCTTTGTGCAGTGTGAAGGCAGATGGAAACATTACAGAAATCTGCTGCAGATGGCAGTGAAAGAGACAGGTGAGGACCACATGGAAGTTCATACCAGGGGTAGATGGAGTACTGAGTTGGTTTTTGAAATGCTAGCCATCTGAGATGTTTCTACAGCTGTTGTCAGCTAGCTGAAAATAAATTAAACTTGTTGGAATGGTAAGAGTTTTGCCATCTGAATAGGCTTAGATAAAATAGTGCTTCAGGTGCCCATAACATGGTCTATTATAATATTGTAAAAGAAAAAAATGGTAATAAACCAAATGCCCATCATTGGTAAGTTAGAGGAGAAAATATCATGGAGGCAGTACAATGTAGTGGTTACATGTGCTGACCTACGGGCTGCCTGGGTCTGAATCCCTAGTCTACCTTGGACTCACTTTGTGACATTGAGCACGTCATTAACCCTACTCTGTCTCACTTTCTTCACCTGTAAGATGGGGGCAGTGATAATACAGATGTTAGAGGGTTCTTATGAGGATTAATAAGTTGATAGAAGTAATGTGACAGTCTAATGCGTGGCAAGTATTTATTAGTTATTATATTGATAAAAATATTATTCTTGAAAACATTCTAATAACATAGGGAGCTTCTTAATATAAAGGAATAAAAGCAGAACACAAGGTTATTTAAATGATATGCTCTCCACTATGTGGGGAAAAAAACACACACACAAAAGAAGGAAATATTCCAAATCTTAATTTTTTGTAGAGTGTGGTAGTATTGTGACTTCTGTTTTCCTCTAAGTGCTTTTCTGTATTTTCGTGTTCGCCAATAATCATGTCTTACTTGTATAATTTGAAAAAAATAAGCTTTTTTTGAAAAGTCCATGTCACCCCTTGCAAACAGTATGTTAATTATAAGAACATCCTGTTTATTCTTTGAAAGCCCAGACCTACCATTTCGCCAAAGGTTGCCTCCTTCTGATTGTACAATCTTTTCACATTCTTACAAAAGTGCCTCCGAGTAATGAAACTCCAAACTTTTTTTTTAACTTTATGACTTAGATTTTTCTACTAATTCAGATTAATGATGTATTAAAAACAACATAGACACCTGTCGCTACATAAGTGCCATTTATTAGTGATATGATCTTGGACAAATTATGTCAGAGAGTTTTGGTTTACTCATACAAAGGGGAGATGAGGCCAACAGTTACCATCTACCGAGTATCACAGCACCAGGACTAAATGCAGTAATACATACTCATCACTTCTGGCATATTACAGGCACTTGGTAAGTGATGCTGCTTCCCTCACTGCCCACTCTTGCCAACAAACAAACTCAGTTTGGTCACTTCACATTAGTCCATACAATGGTGTTTAGTGTTTTTTGTTTTTTTTTTTAAGATTTTATTTATTTATTTGACAGAGAGATAGAGAGCACAAGTAGGCAGAGTGGCAGGCAGAGGGAGAGGGAGAAGCAGGCTTTCTGCTGAGCAGGGAGCTGGACATGGGGCTCGATCCCAGGACCCTGGGATCATGACCTGAGCCGAAGGCAGCCGCTTAACCGACTGAGCCACCCAGGCGCCCCCAATGGTGTTTAGTTTTAACTCACTGATCTTTAGTGCTTAATTTAAGATTCTGTAGACCAATGTGGCTTTCTTAAAGATTCGTCCTTATAAGCTTATTCTTCCATTTGCCTCCCCATTCTTCACATATTTCCATCTGTGTTTATTTTGCCGCTTCCAGCCAGTTTACATAACTCTATTTAAGAGAGTTCCCTTCCATAGTGTGTCAGGCAGTTTAGGCTTAGTGCAACAGGAACAGGCATCTCCGAAATCTCAGTGGCTCAAAGCCGTAGATGTGTATTTCTCATTCATGTGATATGTTCATCATAGGACGGCAGGGGGCTCTGCCTCACACTTTTCGAGCTTGGGAACCCTGGCTGATGGGTCATACAGAAGCCATTGGCTAGAACTAGTCACATGACCTTGCCCAACTGCAAGGGGAGCAGGAGAGTGTAATCCACCCATATGACCAGAAAGAGAAGAGACTGGGTATGTGTCATCATTAGAAGTTTCTGACCAAACATAGATAATGGTGTAGCTGCTGTAGTCTCACTTTACATTTCCCATCAAGTTCTCTGAAGCACTAGCTTTGCAGTATGTTAACATGTATTATTTAAAAAGAGAATGCTAGGCTAAGTAAAATGTAATAGGTTTCTTTAGTGAAGCACTTCTCAGAGTTTTCATAAGCTAATAGGCTTTCTAGCAGGGAGAGAAATAAATACATGGTGTTTCCCAAACTTATATTTAACTTGGAATTCTTTTTTTTTTTTTTTTCCAAAGCTTCTCTTAGGCCTGGGGTTCATAGAATATGCTTTGGAGTACACTAGTCTGTTCTCATATAGAGCAAAAATACTAGAGATTCATTTTAATTGTTATATATATTAGGAAGAAGCTTTGATTTTATTGTTACTAGAGTTGATTATTTCTACTATTATGAATCAAATGAATTTTTTTTTAGTTATTATTGGTTATATGCCTGTGTTGAATCCATAGGATTTTTTCTTCATTTAGTTGCTTTTGTGTTTTAAACTTACCATTGAAAAGAGGAAGGTAAACAAACCATGACCAACATCTTAGTTGTTAGAAAAGATTAAATTGGTTTGAACAGATGACCCAAACACATATAATTTTTTATTGGCTTCAAAATTTTTTCTTGGTTCCCTCTGACTTTCCATAACAAATTTTCTAGAAGTTTTGACACTACTGAAATGAGGGCTCTGATAAGAAGCAGAAAGACAACTTTTGTTAAGAGGTATTACATATTTCTCTACCAGAAGGCTTTGGATTTAAACATGGTATTTGTTGCCAGGGATTTTATGCCTGCATATGTAACAAATCTCAGTATGGAAGTTTTCACTTAAATGTGGCTGTAAACTTCATGTAATAAACCTTTAGGTAAGAAGGAGCTCTTCCTGTTTCATAACTATGCACAAGTAAAACTTAATCATATATGACAAACTCCCCAGACCTTTGAGTTTATGGCTTTTCTTTTCTTTTTTCTTTCCCTTTTTTTTTTTAGTGATGAATTCAGTTTTTTTTTTTTTAAAGATTTTATTTATTTATTTGGCAGAGACAGAGACAGCGAGAGCAGGAACACAAGGAGGGGGAGTAGGAGAGGGAGAAGCAGGCTTCCTGCCGAGCAGGGAGCCCGGTGCGGGACTCGATCCCAGGACCCTGGGATCATGACCTGAGCCAAAGGCAGACGCTTAACGACTGAGCCACCCAGGCGCCCTGAATTCAGTTTCTATTAGAAATTATGAAATCCAGGCTGAGAATTCAGTTTTCATTTTGTCTTTTCTTTGTTTTTTCCTTTTGTGAGTGAAAAGGTGCAGAGGGCAATTGTTTCCTGATAGGAAAGACACTTTTAAATCTGTCCGCTAATTCAGCAGCAACCCCCTATCCGGCCCCTTTCCCCTGCCATTATAGTCAGACCTGACCAGTTCAAACCTGCCTTTTGAAGGTGACTTGCTAGGATTTGAGGCAGGAAAAGCCTTCTTTAGAGCCATGGTTCCCAGTCTTGTCCTTTTTGTTGACTTTAGTCTCATTGTAGAGAAAGCATTCATGACCCATCACAAAAACAAACATTAAAAAGCATTTTTCACGTGGCCTGGAGCTGACAGAAGTCAAACTTAATATATCAAGGAGTATTACAAACATGAGAGCCATCACCGTTTACCACAGGGCTGCTCCCAAGCCTACTCCCAGGACCTTTGCCTGTGGCAGGTCTTTTAGGCGTTTGAGGACCAGCTATTAGGAGGTTTTGTGGCAGAGTAATGTTTTCACATTGCAGGCTGCAGCTCATGGTCAGAAAGATTGTAGAGAATACATAGAATTAGAAGCTTTAGAGCTGGGCGGGACCCTGTGGATCTCACTACATCCATGCCTTTGTGTACAGGAGGAGACAAGCTCAGAGAGTCCAGGTGAAGCCACACAGCCTCGTGGTAAGGGCTGAAATTACCATCTCTGCTTATTTGGGCCACTTGTGATGTGTTTTAAAATTAGATACATGAGGTGAAGCTACAGGTTTAATGCTCATGTTCTCTGTTTTCATGCTGTCAAAATAGCATTAATGTTTATTGGGAAATATTTATTGGGAAAACAGTGTTTTCCCATAGATTAAAAATACAAGAGACAGTTTGTTTTTGATTTAGGGAAAGAAGGAAAGCCCATTGTGTATGGAACTAAAAGATGGCGCATAGAGTATATCCACCTTTGTCTCTTTTAATTTTTAAAATTTAAATTCAGTTAATTAACATATAATGTATTATTAGTTTCAGAGGTAGAGGTCAGTGATTCATCAGTCTTCTGTAATACCCAGTGCTCATTACATCACGTGCCCCCACCTTCATCTTAATAGAAATAGCAAACAACTGTGCCCTGGCTGCCCAGGCTAGGCTGGAGGAAGGTGAAGGTCGTTCCAAAGTAGAAAGGGATCTGGTTAAATATTACTTTGATAAGTTGAATACTTTTAAAAATGTGCAGGCCCAGGAATGTGGATAGAGGCTGACTGAGGAATTCTGTGTGTCCACAGATGGTTTGTGCTATGATTTAAAGGGGGATAAAGGACAGTTCTGAAAAACATGACCCTCACCAGCCCCGCATCCCCTCTACCCCACGTTGATTTGTATGCATGCAGGAAATCTAGGGTATGACAGGTAAAAGTAAAAAGAATGAATCCCATCGTCCCAGTCTTCTATGGAAGGTAAGACTTGGGAGAGTATCTTACGGTGGTTGGGTTCTGTTTCTGGAGCCATACTACCTGATGGAACCCTGCCTCTGTTGGTTACTGAGTGTGGGTCTTTGGTAAGTAAACATATAATTTATCGTCCAACCTGGGTAGTTTGTGAGAGTGAAAGGGGTGGGGTGGGGGTGTGCTTTTAACAGTTGTACCAGGACAACTGGCATAAACTGGGACTGTCTGAGGCAAACCAGGAAATATGGTCACCCTGGTCTTACCATATTACTCCATCTCTGTGTCTCCCTTCACGTTGTAAAATGGGCGTGATGATAGAACTCCCTTCTTTGGGGATTCAGATTAAGTGCAATAGAACGTGTAAAGTGTTTGGAATGTTGCTTGGCACATAATAACTGTTCAGCAGAGTGAGCTATTAAAAACAGACTATTATTTAGGATTATTTGATTCACATAATAACCACTTATATATTCAGTTTACTTTCTGCTGTCTTCATATTATTTCTCCATGGCAAATGTTGCTTTTAATTTTACTGATTGAATAATCACATTTACTAATGATTTCTTCCATTTATGGCACCTACACAGACTTCATTTTCTTGCTTTATCTGAGCCCTTTACTCTGATAAAGGCCCTGAAAGTAAAATTTACTGTTACTGTGTCAGGTACCCAGGTGTCTGCCACTTAGTTATGTAATTAGCATCTGTGGACCAGAGAAGGGAGGACATTGGGGGCACTTGTTTATCAGGTGGTAGCAAATTAGTATTCATACTAGAGACACAGTTTTTATAGTTGGCTCCGAGATACAGGAATGGTTGGGTGGTTGAGTGGGGGAGGATGCCAAAACTAGGTCTCTTCCTTGCCTCTCTCAAGTTGGATTTTCCCAGCACAGTGATATGTAGGATTGCCAGATTTAGGAAAAACAAAGAACCCACAATGCTCAGTTAAAATTGAATTCTAGACAGCACTTCTTTTTTAGTATAAGTATGTCTCATGGAATATTTGGGGCATACTTACACTAAAAATTCATTGTTTATCTGAAGGGCATCTTCAATTTGGCATTCTGTATTTATCTGGCAATCTAGTTATATAGTCTAAAGAGACTTTTTACCCTATTCAGTCTAACCCACATTTAGATAGATAGACGAAAGTATATAGTCCAGTTCCTTTTGTAAATTTTGTGTGAACTTTAAAAACGTCTGTGTGTTTTACTCTCGTTGGAATGGACAGTTGAGAAGTTGTTATGAGGAGCTGCTGCTGGGTATCCACCAAGGCCAAGATGAAAATGAATATAGTCTGGTGTGCCACAGCAGCAAGGATTACATTTGCTCTGTGAGAACTTCTTGGCTGTGAGTATGGACAGACTTAAGCCAGCTCTTTCTCCTTGAAGGGAAGTTATTTGGTTAAAGTGGGTTATTGAAGCCTTGGTCAACTCAAGGAGTTCTCGGTTTTGTGACTGAATTACATTAGTAATAATCTGGGATAGTTGTGGGGGCTTATTTTGGATCATTTATATTTCACTTCTCAGTATAGAGGGAACAACTTTTATTGTCATGAAGAGTGACCTTCAAATACTCTTCCCATTAAAATCTCCTCTTCCTATTTTTTTTTAAGATTTTTATTTATTTGTCAGAGAGAGAGAGAGAGAGCACAAGCAGGGGGAGCAGTAGAGGGAGAGGGAGAAGCAGGCTTCTCACTGAGCAAGGAGCCCGACGCGGGACTCGAACCCAGGACCCTGGGATCATGACCTGAGCCGAAGGCAGACGCCCAATGACTGTGCCACCCAGGCGTCCCCTCCTCTTCCTATTTTTGACTTTCAGTGCTGCTGCCTAGAAAATGCTGGTGAATTTTTTGCATCAGCCTTGGAACTCTGTCAGCATTCAACCTGAAGGGCACTGTGTGCCTCTGGGAAATGCTGATTGGAAGATTAGAGGCTGCGGGAACCTGAGTGTCAATTTGCTTTTTTTTTTTTTTTTTTTTTTTTTTTTACACTCCGGGTATAATGCCTCTGTTAAGTCTCAGAGAAAAAGCTTCACCAGGTTAATGTTACACTTGGTGAAATTAATAATGGTGAGAGAAGGTTGGGATTGTGCCCTACCGGAGAAGAGTGAGCCAGAACACATGGGTTTTGGACCAATACTGGCTTTTTAATTGCTGCCATTTAAAAAGTTTAATGTACTCAGTGAAAAGGTACAAGTTTCAGTTGAAAAAAACGAACAGTGGCAAGAGCTTACTGTCAGACACAGATAGTATGTGGGTGGGTTAGCCAAGGGAAAATAATCCAATTAGAGCTGTTTGTGCAAAGAACCAGATTCGGAGGTGTATTTTGTTAACTGGTGGCTTTCCAGAAAATAAATTATTTATATGCAAAGACTTAGGCTAGCCAGGCTTTGGATGCCGATAGTTATTTTGAAAACCTCTTTTCCTTCCTTGTTCTGCTTTCCTTTTTGAGCTGTCTCCTTTTCTACTCATTGCTTTCTTTAGTGGCCCATTCCTTTTGGATGTGGATTTGCTCTTGAAGAAATTCTTGTAAATTTGTTGTGATCTCATAGGATTGATTTGCATGATGAGTGGACTGTTTGGCCTAATTGCTTACTTAGCTTAGTGTTTGTAGGCATCTTGTTGGATGAGGATTGGCTATTAATGGTAGAAGTGTTCACACTTTAGAACAGTGATTCTCTGTCTTGGCAGCACCACGTTGGTATCACCTGAGGAGCCTTTAAAAATGCAGATGTCTGGGTCCCACCCCCACAAAATTTGGGGGTACAAAATGGGCAGTGGGACTTGGAAGCGCCCCCCAGGTGATTCTAACGTACAGTCGAATTTGCATACTATCCTTTGGTCTGCTCTCAGAATCACGGCTCAGCGTATGCTGACCATTAGGGTAGCCGTGAACGGCATGTGGCTACTTATATTTACATTCATTAAAGGTAACTAAAACTAAAAATTCAGTTCCTCAGTCACACGAGCCACATTTCAAGTGCTCGCTAGCCACATAAGGCTCATGGCTAGTGTTTTGGACAGTGAAGATAGAGAATGTTTCCATCACAGCAGAAAAGTAGATTTAGGCTCTCCGTAGGGTGTCAGCAAAACAGAGTGAAACATTTGAGAGGTCTGACACAGAAAAGACAGGCTTGGAATAGAGCTAATCCTACAGGACCTGCCAATACTGAATTACCACATACGTTTTTAGCAGCCTTTTTCTCAATGGCCTTTGGCACCAGAAGCCCTGCAGCAGTTGGTGCGATGGATTATGTGCGGTATCTTGCTGAAAGGCCCTGTTTCAAACGGGCTGGCCTGAAGGGGTGTGGTAAGGGTGGAAGGCAGGAAAAATGTGAATGCCACCGGGGAGTCCAGGGCCAAGAAGGAGAGAATTAAGCTTTATTCCTTCAGAGCCGAGGAATGCCCTTAAAAGGACGGAAGCATGAGAATTTGGGGTAAAACTAGGTGAGAGGGGAAAAATCCCTTCTGTTGAAGAAATACCTTCCCCAGTTGTTTGCCCTCTCGGCTCATCTCTCGTGTGTGGGAGAGAAGGGTGGTGCTAGCTCATATTTCCAGGGAACTTTCCATCGTGGGTTCCTGTGTTCTCGGGGAGGGGGGGGCAGGTGGGCAGATGGGGGTTGAGAGAATGGGATCAAACTAGATCATTTTTTTATTCAGACATAGCACGTGAATCCAAGTAGGGTAGGGTTAAGAAAAAGAGAAACTGGTAGGGGAAAAATGAAATATGCTGAAGGATGTGTATTTTCTAAGTGATGCTTTCCTCAGGCAAACCCTTTTTCTAGAATCTGTTTCTTTCTGAAACCTACTTCTTTTCATTTTATTTTTATTTTTGGCAGTGTGTTGAATTCTGTTCCTTTCATTCCCAGAGTGCTGTTTCTTGCTTTAGGATAAAGGGTGGGGTGTCACATGTCCTGCGTGGTCACACAAGCTGGGTGTGAGCGTCGAGGGTGATCTCTTGGGACCCTTTTCCTCAGATTTCAGTGTTCTGCATTATCTCATCCTAGTGGCTTTGTGATTTATAGTTTCCTCCTACCCTTCACCATTAAAAAAAAAAAAGGCCTATCTCTTGTTATATTTTTGGCTGCAGAATATCTCCAGATGGTACATTTTGTATAGGAAAAAAATAACAGAATTTTTCACACTTTTCTGTGGATTATTTTCCTACTTTCAATTTTAATGAAGTTATTAATCTTACAGAGGACTCATTTGTAAAAGAGGCTAATCATGAGCAAAACACTTGTATACAATATTCCATTGGCAAAAATTGAGAGTATTATTGTTCTTATATCTTTGTATCATTTGTTACTGTCTTACATCTTCAGCATCAGTTGCTAAAATAACAATCCAATTTTCTAGAAAAAGAAAATTAAGAAAATGAACTTTTAGTGATTGGGTTTGACATTGAGAAATGAGTTCCAAAAATGGATCAAATAAAATGATGTAATTGAAAGTACTTTGAAAAATACATGGCAATATAGAGATGTAAGTTACTGATTTTTACAGTTGTGATTCTGACTTGAGAGCTGATCTGTTTTAAATGATGAAGCACTTTTGCAAAGAGCATGCATTCAGAAATCTTTAATTGGGCATGTTTTGCAAAATATTACTGAGTCTGGATTATTTATAGAAAATGTTCTTTCCTTTGAAATGATCTTTTCACTGTGGTTTTGAATTAGTTGGATTTTTCTGGATCAAGGAGAGGACCTATGATCTATTCTTTGAGCCTAACTTTTTTTTTTTTTTTTGAAAGAGAGCTCAGGAGAGGGGCAGAAGGAGAGAGAGAGAGAGAGAATTTAAGCAGGCTCCCTGCCCAACATGGATCCTGACGTGGGGCTCGATCTCACGACCGTGAGATCATAACCAGAACTGAAATCAAGAGTTGGATGCCTAACCTACTGAGCCACTCAGGCACCCCTGAACCTAACATATTTTTAATTCTCACTGTGTTTCTTTAAGAATACAAGAAAAACCTCAGCATTCATTGTTCATGCTGATCTCACAGAGCCACCCTAAGAATCTGTTTAATTTTTCCAGGTTGATGATGCAGAGAATAAAAAACAAGTTTCAGAGATTTTATAGACAGATCTTTTATTTCCAAAAATATTGAAAGGGTCTTCTCTGGTCATGCTGTAATTCAGTTAGCTCCACAAAAAAGGAAACAGTCTTGAAATCACAGAAATGGTGACAGGAAAGTTCTTTCACAAGGCACTTTCTCCAGAAATTTCTGATTGGGAATAAGTGCTTTAAAATAACTGGATTCTCTGATTAATCTAACACATGTGAATTTTCCCTCAGTAGTGGATGTGTTTTATGGGACTAACTTGGACAGTTGCCTCCACAGCCTACCTGGGTGTGGAGCTTCAGTTAGAATGTTGGGTACTTCCCTTTGCTGGGCTCTGTGCTGATACCAGGGCCCAGAAATGAGGCAGTTCTGCCCTCATAGACCAAGTGGCCAGGGGAGGAGGAAAAGGGAACCAATGGCGACATTGGTTTAACTGTGGACACAGAATTGGCATGTCTTATTCAGGTAGGTGAAAGATAGGAGGTGCTAGGGATAGCTTTCTGAAGAAAGATGATGCCTGAGATGACCGTGAAAGAATGAATGGTGTTAGCTGGAGAGATCAGGGTGTGGAGGAGTCCCAGCCCAAGAGAATAGCATGCACAGAGCCACGGAGAAGGGTAGTGTGCTTGGGGGAAGTGTTCTGTCATGGCTGGAGTAGGGAGTGTGTTGAATGTGACTGAGGCAAGGTGAAAGGTCTTACGTACCTTGAAAGGAAGTTTTACCTCAGAGATGAAGGGGGATGGCTTTGAAAGATTTTAGGCAAGTTTGTGTATTTTTCAAAGCTCACTTGAGCTCCAATATGGAAGAGAATAAATTTCAGTAGGGCAAAATGCAGAGTGGTTAATAATTCCGTCAAGAAACACTGAGGGACTTTACCTAAGTTAGGGTTATACTTCATAATTTTGGGGGGTCCAGAGAGATTATAAATAATAAACCTGACTGACAGCAAGAACTGAATCTCTAAGGCATCATAATTTGTCACTTTGAGGGTTTACCTTCTCTTCTACATAGTCATACATTATGAAGAGTCTCTGAATCCATATTCAAAGGTTGAAGACTGTCCACATTATTAACAGGTCTTTATAATTTTCAAATATTTTCTCTTCTGATTGCTCCACAATTAAATAGAAAAAATTTTGTTACCTACTAGGTATTATGATTTGAACTGTGGTGGTGGTCAATGTTCTTGGTGAAGAACTGATTGGAGATTGTTGGTCACATGTAAGAATAATTTTTTTTAAAGATTTATTTATTTATTTGAAAGAGAGAGAATGAGAGAGAGAGAGCACATGAGAGGGGGGAGAGTCAGAGGGAGAAGCAGACTCCCTGCTGAGCAGGGAGCCCGATGTGGGACTCGATCCCGGGACTCCAGGATCATGACCTGAGCTGAAGGCAGTCGCTTAACCAACTGAGCCACCCAGGCGCCCCCTGTAAGAATAATTTTTTAGAGTAAATATGTACCTGAGGAGTCACATGGAAAGTAAAATTTTGAACATCACATTTTAAGTGTCTTATAGCTATGCACCATTTAAATTAATTTTCTTGAAAATTCTGTCGTTTGAGAAATCATTTTTAAGTAACTGGCTTTTGATTTCTCTCTTTTCTAAATCCAGATTTTCTTATTAGGCTTTGCTTATAGGCCCTTAAAAACAGACATTCTATATTTCTGGTGATCATAGTTAGTTCTTTAGATGTTTCCAGAGAAATAATGTGGTACTTTAAGAGTAAAAAAAAATAACCCTATAAAATACTTGTTTTGAAGAATACATTATAATTTAAAAAACAAAACCTCCTGATTAGGAAAGTAAAACATTTAAGAATGTTCCTGCGGAGGGTCTTGGGTGGCTTAGTTGGTTAAGCATCTGCCTTCGGCTTAGATATGATCCCAGGATGCTGGGATCCAGCCCTGTATCAGGCTCCCTGCTTAGCAGAGTCTGCTTCTCCCTCTGTTCCTCCCCCCTAGCTTGTGCTCTCGCTCTTGCTCACCCTCTGTCTCTCAAATGAATAGTAAAAAATCTTGTAAAAAAAAAAAAAAAGAATTTTCCTGTAATCCTGAGGCTGTCCCTTGTTAACATTTTGATATAAGTACTTCTTCCTGGTCTTTTTAATTCGTACTGGCTCACACGCATACACTCACATAATTACACTGCACTTTAGTTTTTATATAATTGTGCTGCCTTTGTTACATCATGAGTTGTATCCATTTGAAAATATGTTTTTGAACATTTTTTTCATGGCTGTGTCAAGTACCTGTACAGCACTCTATTACTGGGCATTTAGGTTGTATTCAACTTTTTTGCTGCTATAAAAAGCCCTGTGATGAGCATCATTGTATTTAAATTTTTTGTTATTTATTTTATTTATTTCAGAGAGAGAGTGCACAGGTACGTGTGCACACATGTGTGAGAGGGTGAGGGAGAGGGACAAGCAGCCTGTGCGCTGAGCAAGGAACCCAACACGTGGCACGATCTCACAACCCTGAGATCATGACCTGAGCCAAAATCAAGAGTCAGACACTCAACTGACTAAGCCACCCAGGCCCCCAACATTATATTCAAATTTTTATCTGATTTCACCTTTCCTGTAGATTCCTAATAGGGGAATTCCTGGGTCTAAGGAGTTTTATTTAACACCTGTTCTAAGGTTATGTGTTCCTGTGACCTCCTTGCAGGTGTCTGATTTACTCTCCTGGTGTTCTGACTGAATTCTGTGGCGGATGCCTTCAAGCTTAAGCACGCTGGTAACAATTTTATATGGGATTTGGTTTTTGTTACTTGAAAGGTTTGCTTCTGTAACATTTACATAAATCGTGGTGGTCTTCATGCTCAGGAATCATGGCTATGTGCCTTAGGTCTCAAGCAAAGGTACTCCCAGCCTGCAGTAGAAATGTAATTGACTGCTGGGTAGATTTCCTTTCTTTTCCTGTGGAATGAGAATGAGATTTATTGGTTTGTGTAAACTAGAGCAGAAAAGTTAATAGAAATAATAAAAGCTGTCAGACTCTGTTTAGCTCTATTATGCTTTTATACTTAGAGTCCTTTAAAACTGTGTTTAGAAAATTGTGCAGTGTAACGCATCCACAGAATATTGAATACAGTGTTTACCAGAAAACCCTATCTTTGAAATTTAGATAGAACCGAAGAGCAGTTTCTTATAATTTCCTCTGTGTTCCAGATTACTCTTTTAATTTTATATTGTGTAAACTCTATGCTTTTATCTGTTCTGAATTTAAAATAGTTTAAGTTGGGGGAGAGGGTCCTAGACTAAGAATATTTCCATATAGAACTGCTTTTTCTATTTTTAGCTCAAGTTGTATTTCCTGCTGCATAGCCTTTTAAAGGAGAGGCCCTTAACTCTCACATCTAATTTTGGGTGCCAGTAGGGTGGCTATCAAAGGCACAGAAAGTTAATATAACTTCCCCAAAGTCACATGAGTTGGGTTACTGTCTTTTCTTGGAACACATACAAAGAAAGTGTCCTTCTTCAAGACTGATATAATCACAGTGTCATGCTCTTTCTCACAACACCACTGTAGAGCATTACAGAGAAAGAAGCAATTAAATGGTGCCATCCAAATCCTGAAAAGAATGAGGTTCAGTGTAGGGGAATTGGGCATTGGTTACAGTGCAAATTTTTATATAACTCTAATTGATATAGGCATGACTTATTTGAAGTTAAAAAACTTCAAATGTGAAGACTGAATTTTAAAAGTTACAGAGAATGATTATTCACATAAAGTGACTCATCCCTTATAAAAGGATTTATTATCTTTCTTTTAAAAGGATATTCCCTTGGTGCATTTGGGTACTTGTTTGCTCATTGTCTTTTGTTTTTTGTTTTCTGTTTTCTTTTTTAAAGATTTTATTTATTCATTTTAGAGATAGAGAGAAAATATGGGCAGGAAGGGCAGAGGGAGAAGGAGAGAGAATCTCCAGCAGACTCCTTGCTGAGCATGGAGCCCGGTGCAGGGCTTGATCTCAAAACCCTGAGAGCACGACCCTAGCCGAAACCAGGAGTTGGACGCTTAACTGACTATGTCACCCGGACACCGCTGTTTTTTTTCATTCAATTAAATTAGAATACTCCATGATGAAGTTCCTTAAAAAATTACAGTTATGACCTGTGATATAACCCAAGTGTTCCACTCCAGGGCGTTTATCCAAGAGAAATGAAAGCACGTGTCCACACAAACACTTGTACACAAATGTTCACAGCAGCTTTATTTGTAGTAGCCCCACACCAGAAACAGCTCAAATGTCCATCACAGGCAAATGTATAAACAAACTGTGTTGTATGTGTACAATGGAATACTACTCAGCTATAGAAAGAGAATGAACTGTTGCTGTCTATAACAACATGTCTGAATCTCAAAATAATTATGAAGAAGCCACACACAAAATTCATACTATATGATTCCATTTATAGAGAATAAACAAACTATAGTGATAGAAAGATCTCTGGTTGTCTGGGGTGGGGAGTGGCACAAGAGAATGGATTGCAGAAGGGTATGAGGAAACTGGAGTGATGGATTTGCTCGTTGATTGTGGTGATGGTTTCACAGGGGTCTACATATGTCAAAACTTAACCAAATTGTGTAATTTATATACGTACCATTCATTGTATTTCTTTTCTTTTTTTTTTTTTATGTCATCTCTACCTCAGTAAGTCCCCCGTCCTCCTGTCTGCTGGCTCCACCACTCTGTTGTATCCCCCCCAACCCACTCAAAGTCAAGAAAGTAGGCAAGAATGGGCCTGCAGTGTAGTCCGGGGTGCAGGGTGCTGTGTCAGGTATGGGTGTCGGGGTCCAGTGAAGGCCCTTGCAGGACGTGAGCTTGAGCTGAATGTGAGACAGGGTGTTGAGCAGTATGGGAACTGCCTGGAGTGAGGGTGTGTGGGTTTGTGTCAGGGCATGAGACAGGGAGAACAGGGGCCTTGTGTGCTTATCCTAGAGTTTGGAGAGTGTTGAAAGCCCTGGAGCATGGCTGATGGCTGGTCAGCAGGGGAAAGACAGAATCAGCTCAGAGCCCTGACCCATATCTGGGAAAATGAGGAGGCAGGAGTGTCAGGTTTAGAACTCAAGGGATCCTTAGGCGGCGCTACTCCCCAGTCTGTCCAAAGAATGTTTGTGCCAGAGAGAACCTTGTTATCCAAGAGGGACCTGTCTTGCCAGGCTGTGCTCTGTCCAAGAAACTGCACACCACATTGGAATCCCACCTGTACAAATACTTAAAATGTCTCATTTCAAAAATTAAAGTGCTCTTTGTAGAAACTAAGGAAAATAAAGTTTTCTTAAGAAAAATAAGAAAATTTAAATTGCCTTTTGTACCACCACCCGGTGCTAACTTTTCACATTTTGGTGTATACTATTCCAGATAAATGTGTGTTTTCAAACAAAAATAGAATCATAACATACATATTTTGTTACCTGCTATTTCATCTGAGAATTGTCCCATATTTGACATATATGTATAAAATATCATTGTTTTTATTTTATACATGAGGGTCTACATTTTATATATATATATCTATCATGATTTATTTAACCAAGCTCCTTTTGGGGATTTTTTTTTTGTTAAAACATTTTTAAAATTCTGAGAACATCAGGATTTTATTTAAAAAGGAAATCAAAGAATATACAGTTTATTAAAATTTCATTCAAACATGTATTTTTTTATGTTACAGAAAAATAGCCTTGGTCTACTGGTTATTACTAAACAAAGGGGAGGGAGGTCCATTTTTAGAATTACACACAGGTACATACAGTGGTTCTTTGTTACTCAGTGATCATTATTTCATCTGTGGTGTTCACAAAAAACAACCACTGATGTGAACTCTCTTGTTTCAAAGGAAGATTTTTTCCTTATCAGAATTAAATTAAAAAGTATAAATAAGGGGTGCCTGGGTGGCTCAGTTGTTAAGTGTCTGCCTTCAGCTCAGGTCATGATCCCAGGGTCCTGGGATGGAGTCCCACATCAGGCTCTCTGCTCCGCGGAAAGCCTGCTTCTCCCTCTCCCACTCCCCCTGCTTGTGTTCCCTCTTTCACTATCTCTCTCTGTCAAATAAATAAAATCTTTAAAAAAAAGTATAAGTTAAAAAGTATGAATAACAATAATAGTTAATATTTTTTAATATTCTTTGTATTGTAAATATTTTATGTGCATTAACTCAATTATCAAAACAGTTCTATGAGATAAGTATCTGTTTTACAGATAAATAAACTGAAGCACAGAGAGGTTAGTAGCTTATCCAAATAAGTGATCCATTTAGATTATGAAAACATATTCAGTGTCATGTCACTAGTTTAAGTACCGACATGCAAATTAAAATAACTGTGAGATACTACTTTAGTGACCTGTAGTGAACTTAAATGTAATGGTTGATGCTGCTCATAGTAGAGGGGGAAACAGGCCGTCTTGTGTAGTTCTGGTGGGAAAGTGCCTTTCTGTAGAGCGATAGATTTCTCTTCTAGAAATTTATCCTAAGAAAATAATGGACAAGGTTACAATGATACTGCCACATTCGTAAAAAAATATTGAGAATACTTGTCCACGAAGTTGTGTCTTATAGTAGGGACTTGGTTAAATAGTTGATAGTATATCCATACTGTAGAAAACTGCTCAGCTATTGAAAATGATGATTGGGCGTATGTTTATGGAAGTAGTGGTTGAGGGAAGTGTGGTGTGGAACGTGAAGATCCAACGTCTGTGCACTCAGCTCCTCATTGTGGGTATTTGGCTCCCCACCAGGAACCAGCATACCAGCTTCCTTTGTTTTTTGCAGTGACAGAGAAACTAGTCATCTTTTGACCCAGAGGATGCATGTCCTTTCAGGGAACCTCTGAAGTTTCTGTGAAGAACCCTCTAGGGTTTTCTGAAAATGAACATCATAAGAAATGCTTGGCCTAGAAGAGGGAGAGAAGGAATGATGACTATCTTGTGTTATAGATCTCCCATTGACTTCGTTTAACAAATGCAGAATCAGAATTCTACAGCTGGGAAGGTCAGCTACAGCAGAGCTGTGAATTTGTTTTCTTTCCCCAGTCTTCCTGTAAGCCCACTTGAGATCCTTCCTTCTTCCTTTGAGACTTGCCCCCCCCTATAAATTTTCCTCCTTACCTCTTGAAAGTCATGCCCGTTGGTGCCGGGACTTGACTTTACCAGAATTTACCTGTCCAGGGTCTCATTTTGCCTCACGGCCCTTTGGATTCAGATGTTGTATTGAATGGTGACTTGGTGTGTTACCCTTCTTAGGTAACTGACCTTTAACAACCACCTTTTTCTTAAAGGTGCAACTATTTTGGGAATTGGAAGAAATCATAACCCCCTCCACCCAACCCCCCACCTTCCTGGCAGCTCACCCTGAATCCTTCTCCAAGACGTAGAATTTAAAGGGTGCCTCAAGAACAAAAATTTCGTTTCTTGTGTTACAGAAAGAACCTTGTGTGCTGTGCTTTGTACATTTTGAAAAATATCTGCAAATATTTTGAGAACTGAATTTTGGGAATGGCTACCCTCTGGCTGAACTCTGCTTACAAAATCCATAAATACAGGGTTTCAGTCCTTCACAGCAGGACAGGTGCAAGTGTGGGCCAGTGAGCTTGCAGCCAGAGACAGTTTCTGCAAACATCCTGCCAGGAGAAGAGTAGAGAATAACAAAGGAAAAAAAAATTTTTTTTTTTTGTTGGCTTTCTTGTTGAGGACATCCATCAAGGCTCATGCTGCTGTCAACCTGCTTTTATATATTTTTGCTTAAAGAGTAGGTGTTAGAGTCCCCATTGGAAAAACCCTTTGCGTTATGTTTTATTAGGTTAAGTTAGGCTAGGCATGGAGATGGGACTTCAGGTCTGGAGTCAAACCCGAATCATGAGGCAGCGAGAGTTTTAATCTTAAGAGCGTAGACTAGTGCTTCCAATGGGCTTCCTGCAATGATGGAAGTGTCCTATATCTGCACTGTGCAGTATGGTAGCCACGAGCCACGTGTGGCTTCTTAGTGTGTATGGCTAGCATACTGAGGAGCTGAATTTTAAATTTTATTGTATTTAAATGTAAATATCCACATGTGGCTCTTTGCAACCATATTGGACAGCATAGTAGACTCAGGATTTAGATCACTTGGGTTCAGATCCCAACTCCACAAAGGTTACCTCTTTGACCTTTGACCTGTGCCACAATTTTCTCATCGTAAAATACAAAAGGTTGAGGATTAAATGAGTTAATGTGTGTAAAGGGCTTTAGGCCTGGCACATAGAGCTATGTAAACGTTAAATAATGCAAATGTACATACCTCCATAAAGTTAAAAATTAAACCCAATTCATATTGTATTTTCTTTCAAGAAGCTCCCAAGCATCAGTGATCCAGTGCATTTTTCTTAAAACCCTCTAAATACTGTGGAGATCAGGAAAGTCATTCATTCCATAAATATTTATCGAGCACTTACGTTGTGCCACGTGTAATGCTGGGGGCTGGAGATACACACTGGAGGGGCAGAAGAGACCTGCCTGTTCCTGTCCCTCATCCCAATAAAATACATAACGGTCTGGCAGGGTTTTGTCGTCTAACGGGTATGGAACTTTTAGAAGAGGATGGGACTTCAGAAGGGGGGTCAGTGTTCGGTGTGGACCTGGAAACCTGGAGCATTTGTGCCTGCTCCCAGCCAGCTAGTCGTGCTTTCGGCTTTCGTCTTCTCACCACTGACTCCTGCTTCTGGCTGCACCTGTGGGTCCAGGTGTGTCGCGAGGCGCTCACGGCCTGCTTCATAGGCCTGGGTGCAGAGTTACCCTGTGTTCTCTGCAGTAAAGGATTGATCTTTCCATTTGCAGGTGATTATCCTTCTCCTGTTTGGGGGTGCCGTTTATAAAATAGTGGCAATGTGATTGAGTGGTTTTTGTGTTTATTTTAATTTCTACTCCTTAACCAAATAAAAGTTGGAAACCCACATTGGTCCCTTCATTTTTTTATTTGTTTAACTTTACAGGTTCATGAAATTGAAAAGTCTGTGCTGGACCATGTCACTACATTTGGTTTGTATAAACCTTTAAAAAAAAATAATGTCCCAACATTTATGAAGTACTAAAAGTGAGAGGCTTTTGAACCATAATTGATTTGACAAGAAGTGGACATAATGAAGGAAGGTTGACTGGTGGTTTGCCTGTGGATTTGCTTTCAGCTCTTGCTTAAAGAGGGGAGGGAGGGAAAGAGAACCCCGCAGTTTGCTTTACATATGAAAAGTATTAAAGTGTCAGCCACTGACATAAGAAAAATTGTTTCAAGTTAAGTCTTTAAATGATGTCCTAAAAACACACATTTGTAATTATCTAATTAAACTAATAAAGGCTACAGGTAATGGAAGTAATATGGGAGGCATTTTCTGGCAGATAAACCTTCAGGAACGTTCACATCTGCACATGATTATGAAGCCCTGTTGTTCCTTCACCTTCTCCCTTCCTTAGCCCGCATTTCTCACTATGAACTAATAGTACATAACAATAAAACCCTGGATGGCAGCCAACCCCGAGTTTTGGCTAACTTTTGGAGTGTTTGTGAAAGTTGAAAAAGCAATGCAGCTGTTGCACTGGGTACTTTCCAGTGAAGGGTATGTTTTCCAGATGAAAGCGCGAATAGTAATTGAAATATAATCAGTATTTTTGGCATCTTGGTATTATAATTCTTTTCATTTTTGTTATGTTAATTGTTCATTTCTTAAGATTTGTTTTGTACTTTTCTGTGGTCTATGATAGGCTAAAAATCAGGGAATGAACAAATGTTTTAGGCAGTTGGTCATTTTAAAAGAAAATAATGACACGTAGTCTCGTTTGTGAGCTGAAGACCTAAATAACCACAACATTTTCATTTAAGATATTTTACTGTGAGATTCATGTATCGGGCAACAAGAGGGAAGAAAATCTAAATCCCAAATACACCTGAGCCTAATTAAGTCACAGAATCATCACGAGGGATCGAGATGTGCGGCTGGGTCTGGGACCCACTGTTCCGGTCCAGACTTCTCTCTTTACAGATGGGGAAACTGAGGCCTTGAGCCTCAAGGTGACTTGTCCCAAGGACCCTTCTAGGACCGACCTGAACATGGGATAACTGGTTTCTGGAAGGGATGTCAGAGTCTCTGATTCTAGATCTCTGGTGAGCTCCCCAGCCTCCTGGCCCTCAGGAGAGCCTGGCCAGGCAACAACAGAGTAGGACCCCAGTGAGGGTTGAAGTATTGATCACCCTGTTCCTTTCATCCAAGTAAAAACTGCCTTCCTCCGTGTTCCTACTGGAGCTACCACATTCCTCAGTGAGAGGCCTGGTAAATGGCCTCAGCTTCTCCTTTTTTTTTTTCCCCCCAGAAACAAAGAGGTTTGTAATTAGCTAAAATGAGATGTCAGCTTCCAGATCAGTTGCTGTTTATCACAGAAGAGTCTTTGGAATAGCCACTTTCACATATCTGAGAAGCCTCTTTCTCCCCTTTTAGGGGCTAGTACGTATTATTTAGGCAATGTTTGGCATAACTGACAATTTCTAATGCTATTTGTATCCATTAAGGATAGTTTAAAGAATTAAGTGCTAATGGGGCTGGACAGCAAGGTGCAGGTCTGCGGTATCAGAAAGAGGATTGGACCCCACGGACTCTGGATTGGTCTGTTCCAGCCCTTATTGTGTTGGAGATTTTGTCTAAAATGCTCTCTTTATGAGGCCCCTGGGTGGCTCAGTCCTGTTAAGCGTCTGCTTTCGACTCAGGTCATGGTCCCAGGGTCCTGGGATGGAGCCCCGCATTGGGCTCCCTGCTCAGCGGGGAGCCTGCTTCTCCCTCTCCCACTCCCTCTGCTTGTGTTCCCTCTCTCGCTGTCTCTCCTTCTCTGTCAAATAAATAAATAAAATCTTTAAAAAAAAAAAAATAAAATGCCCTGTTTGCTCGCCTACTTCTGCCAGCTACTTGATCATCAGGTCAGTGCTGCCGCTGTGCAGTGGAGGGTGGTAACGGGGCACGCCCCTGCCCCAGCACAGGGCACCAGCAGGGCAGCCTTCCTGCGGGGATGAAGCCTCTGAAGAGCGGAGAGCACAAGGGTGGGGCTAGGGAGTTGTGGGGCAAAAGGAAGCTGAGATACGGAGTGACTTTTGTGCATAGAGACTTTGAGACACATTTGGTCACATTTTTGGTAAGTGCACAGCTCCCTGAAAATTTGTGCTGCAGGTGATCATTAGCGTATTTTGGAACATTTGATAGAAAAACACTTGCATTTTAGAGCAAAACTGGATTCAAGGGCTTTGGTTCATTTCCAGACCTGCCATTGATTCTTGTAATATGACAGCATCCGTTTCCAAATGTAAAACTCGGAGAAATGAGGAAAATGAAGAAAGCAAAAATGTGTATTTTTCTTTTTCAGGATGTCAGAGAATTGATCCATCTCTTATCTAAAAGGCACTCACTGGCCTCTGAAATGCCCCCCTCCCCCTCCCATGAGAGAGGGTAGCTGTGATGGGGAAACTGGTGGTTTTCTGCTTTCTGGCCCTAAAGACCTAACCTCTGCTATGATCTGGAAGCTGATGGTGAAGGTGTGTTATTCTTGTCAGGAGCCGGTTCCAGAGACCTGAGCAGTGTAGCCGGTACTGGGCAGCTGGCATCAGTTTCGCGCTGTGGATGGTCAGGGTGACAGAGTGGTCTGGGAGGAGTTGGTTTGCATCAGAGAAGGCTGCTCCTGACATTGCTGTCTATTTCTGGCAACGGAGGCATGGAGAGGCATGGCTGAGAGGCAGGATACCTCCTGCTGTTTAGAGGAAATGAAATAAATACTTCAGAGAATACCTTTTGGGGCTGGGATGTGTATGCATGGGTGACAGATCCCAGGCTGCTTTTCCTGCAAGGTCCTGTATATAGAGAAAGATTAATGGATTTAGGTTGAAGTCAGGTGTGTTAATGAAAAATCTGTCTCAGTGCAAAACCAAGGGCGTACTCTGGCTTTGCTCGGTGTGTGTGTGTGTGTGTGTGTGTGTGTGTGTGTGTGTGTGTGTGTGTTTCTTTTTGGAATGTACACTAAAAGCAACAGGGAGGGTCTCCCCCCTCATTTGTAAAGCCTGTTGAGCTGGTTAGCAGGAACTTTCTGGAACTTCTTGAGAAAGCAGGAACTTTCTGGAACTTCTTGAGAACTTTCCTAGAGAGTGTGAGTGGTGAGCAGTTTGGTTGAAGAGGACCAGTGCTTGTTGGCTTTGTCCTCATTAGGAGTCAAGAGGGAGCGCTGCAGACTCCTGAGCTAATACATCAGCCCACTCACCTCAAGGAAAGTGCACTTGTAGTCACTACCATGTTCCCTCTGTGGTCATGAGGCAAGAGGAGCACTGATATTCCCTGCCTCTATAGCTGGCATCTTTCCTGGCACTGCAGTCAACCTGGATTTTACACAAAGAGGGGTTTAAACCATTGGGTACGTTTTAGTCTTCTGCTCAGTGATTGCTAAGTTAAAAAATCTTGCCCTGTGGAGCTCACTCTATTGAACTGATTAACTAAAAAAAAATTTTTTTTGGATCCTGGTCAACTAGTCTCGCCTGCCCCCAAGACTGGAGTCTCCATGTCTTTGCATGCTCCATTAGAAGATAGGATGATCTCATGGGAACTTGGCCAGTCTTTACTACACTATGTAAGCCACTGGCCGCCTTCCATAGTGTGAGGGGTCTCTGCTCAGTGGGTTAGTGCCTTTGCAGTCAGAGCAAATGAAGCAGACCGGTTCCCTCCCTGTTGTCCTTCTCTAGGCCCAGTGGGGCAAGTTGTGTTTCAGAGAAGTCTCTGGCACTGCTGCCTGCCTACTCCTTCCCCTGGAGGATCTGCGGGATAAAGCAGAATTCAAAAGTATCCAAAGCTTAGAGGCAAGAAATCACCATAAGCATGAAAATGACCATCCTTGTAGGTCACTGTTTTGATCCTTGCTCTCATCATCACTAGTCTCAAAAACAGGTCTTTTGTGCCTAGTCTTTGAACATACCAACCCTTTTTGAGCAAAACAGCAGGATCAAAAACAGGCACATCACCAGAAAGTAAAATCAGCCAACTTCTGGCAGAGAAACTGCTAAATGCCTAATTTTTCATCATCCCATAGCTGAGTGTGGTTACAGTGAATGACTTTCCCACCCTTTCTTGGTGCTTCCAAATGTATCAGTTCACTTTTTTCAGAAATGTTTTGGCGCAATCATGATCTGCCTATAGAAAGCAGGTGAGATAAGGAACTTCTAGGAACTGCATTTAAAACAGCCATAGCAAAACAAATTCTGTAGTTCATGTGTGGTACCTCGGTTATTTTTTTATTTTTATTTTTTTTAAGATTTATTTATCTGAGAGAGTGAGAGTGCAAGTGGGGGGAGGGGCAGAGGGAGAGGGAGACAATCTCAAGCAGACTTCCCACCAAGCATGGAGCCCTACATGGGGCTTGATCCCAGGACCCTGAGATTCATTACCTAAGCCTAAATCAAGAGTCAGATGCTCAACCAACTGAGCCACCCAGGCACCCCCAATACCTTGGTTATTTGGTTTGTCACCAACTCATTTTTTTGAGTATCAGCCTCATTTTGTCAGCATGTAGCTGCAAAATGACCAATGCTGGATGTGTGTGCATTGACTTTTAAGTACCCTTGCTGGGACTGATGAGTTTAAATCCCCTCCACTAGAGCAGAAATCTGATCAGGAGGATCACAGAGTAATTTCTTAAGGAAACGTACTTGAAACTTAATGCCCTTCCCTCCAATCTGAAGAGGCAAAGAGAGGTTTCATTTAAACAGTATAAACAAAGGATTTATGAAGCACAACTGTTTTATATTTTGACATTCCAACTTTCTTAAAAACTTTTGCTTTTTCACATCTATTAAGATGTCAAGAATGGGGGCGCCTGGGTGGCTCAGTCATTAAGCGTCTGCCTTCGGCACAGGTCATGATCCCAGTGTCCTGGGATCGAGCCCCGCATCGGGCTCCCTGCTCAGCGGGAAACCTGCTTCTCCCTCTCCCACCCCTGCTGCTTGTGTTCCTTCTCTCACTGTGTCTCTCTCTGTCAAATTAATTAATAAAATCTTAAAAAAAAAAGGACCTTTCTGTTAAAAAAAAATGTCAAGAATGTCTCTGCCTTTTGCTTAGGACAACACGAGTCAGTAATATGCTCTGAGTGACAGAGATATTATGCCAGCGTAGGAAGTATTTTCTAATAAAATTTTTTTTAAATGAACCTATGTTTTGGTACCCTATGATATTAATAAAAATATAAAGTTGCCTACTAAAATAATTGTTTTGATAAATATTTTCAGCGGTGTGCTTAAGATTAATGTTTTCATCAAAATGTAAAAGCCAGTTTCGAAACTTTTTGCCCATTTTTTTTTCCCAGCAGCGTTGTGCAACCCAATGAAAATATTTATAAATGTTTGCAGAAGAGTACTTTTGTTTTAAAGAGAATGCAGATACTTTATGTGGAAACACAAAGAACGGCTATAATTAAGGTAGTAGAGATTCGGTTAAAAATAGGAATGGAAAAGTCATTCTTTTGAAATATCCCTTGAGCCCCATGGAAGAGAGTATCGCGCCTACCTTGGGAACCACATTTCACGTCCTGTAGTATTACTACAGTGTACTGATCACAAGAATGGTAAATACTTTGTGGTTAACCAAATCATAGAGGCCTGCTGGTTGGAAGGGCGCTTAGCATTCATGTCGCCCGGCTTCCCACACAGTACTTGGTTTCCTCTCTAGCTTCCCTGTCAAATGGTACTTCCCCACCCTGAGTGAACCGCTGGTGATAGGGTGAACTCCCTGCTCTCCGGCCAACCCTCTGCATTTTTTGGAGAGCTCAAGTTGTTAGAAAGCGCCTTCTAACCCTGAGTCATTCTGAATTTGTTGCTTCCTGTCTGCCAAGGAGTTTGTGCCAGTGCCCACATGAGGCCTCCTAATGAGGATGCCCTAATGAGTGTCCCTTTAAGACTTTCTCCCCTGGGAAGTCCTGGCTCCGGGATCTGGACTCCCAGCTCTCTTACAGCCTGCCTACCCTCTTCTCAATACTCTAGGATTGGGCAGTGCCCTGGCGTGATTGCTTCATTCCTAACAACTGAGCCAGCTAGACTACCTTCTGCTGGTACTTTATTTTTTAATTTTATTTTTTTAAGATTTTATTTATTTATTTGACAGAGACACAGCGAGAGAGGGAACACAAGCAGGGAGAGTGGGAGAGGGAGAAGCAGGCTTCCTGCGGAGCGGAGAACCCGATGCGGGGCTCGATCCCAGGACCCTGGGATCATGACCTGAGCCGAAGGGACGCCTTAACGACTGAGCCACCCAGGCGCCCCTGCTGGTACTTTTTTGTTGAGTTTACCACATTTTCTTTGGACTGCTGTTCATTTTCACGTCTTCCGATTTGGGGTATTTTAAATGTCTAAATGGGCTATGGTGTGTGTTTTCGAACAGTTTTGAGTCTCTTCTTGGTCCAGGGTCCTTTACTGTGCTAAGTATACTTTCTGAGGTAGTGAGGAAAGTATTGTTTGTGCCTGGGCCCTGGGTTACGAACCTGCTTCACCACACTTTCATCTTCGAGTCAATACCCTTTGAGGATGGCTGTTAAGCCCGCGATGAGATTTTTACTTGGGAAATTCATCTCTGTAATTGAAATAGAAATTTGAAGTTGCCGTTTGAAGTTAGTTTTTCTTTTGGTAAGTAAAGGAAGTTAAAAGTTGTAATGTGGTGGGGCGCCTGGGTGGCTCAGTTGGTTAAGTGACTGCTTTTGGCTCAGGTCATGATCCTGGACTCCTGGGATCGAGTCCCGAGTCCCCGCATCGGGCTCCCTGCTCAGCGGGGAGTCTGCTTCTCCCTTTGACCCTCCCCCCTCTCATGTGCTTTCTCTCTCTCATTCTCTCTCTCAAATAAATAAATAAAATCTTTAAAAAAAAGTTGTAATGTGGTAAATACAGTAAAAAAAAATGCAGATGATTCTTGACCATTTAGGGTTTATTTCAGATTTTGGGTTATATTTGTTTTTAGTGTTTAACAGCTTTCATTTGAACAAATTTGCCTTTGGATACATTGGATTTTTCTTTTCCCTTGTTACAGCAGTTCTGGTAGGGAAAGTGCTTATAATACTCTTGGAAGGTGAGATAATTTTAAAGTTTATTCACTAAATGTTTATTGTCTGCTATGTGCTACGTATTGTATCTAGGGATACATGGATAAAGAGAGAAATGCCTAAGAGTTCATGGAGAGTATAGTATATAAGGTGAGATAGTCATTTAACAAATAATCACATATGTAATTATTTAAATGCTATAGGTATGTGCCATGAGGAAAAGACACTCACAAGAGCATATAACGGGGGGCCTGGGGTTGGGACTGGGAGCTTCCGAAGAGCCTTCCTAGGTTTAGGCTGACCTGGTTCTGTTGTCCCAATCTTTTAAAATCACAAATTATTAAAAGGTAATAGTTCTATTGCTAATGAGATCAGAAAGCCGTCCTTGATGACAGGATCCTTTTTGGATTGGCATTAGCGTTTGATGGCGTGAAAGAGAGCATCAGAGTTCGCTCAGACATCCCTAAATATCCAGCCACTGCTGGGGTACCCAGCCCCTGATTTTTCTCTCTGCACAGAATCAAATGCTGACAGAATTTATTGCCTCCAGCCCTCATTTGCCCTGCCTTCCTGTTCATTCTTTACTCTGTTGCTGAGTTTGGCACAGGAAGTAACAAACTTCTTTGAAAGCATTTGGAAACAGGATAAACAAAGTGCATGTTATGTTGTAGATATTTTGGGAAGTAGAAAACCAGTTTATTAATAACATATTTCAAGGGGATGAAAGTCTAGGCTTGATTTTGTTCAGGCGAGGAGTTCAAAAATGCAGTTTCCAAAATCATATCACTAGGGAGCTTTTAAAGAGAATGCTCTGGATGCTCTCATTCTTGTTCTTTTAAGCCTATTTTCTGCTGTTGGGGGAGCAAGGAAAGTTGCTGGTTTCCTTTGCCCTTGAACCTGATTAAGGACTTGACCAGCTGAGACCTTACTCTCATTTTGAAGTGATTTGAGCAATAGCAAATTTGAATTGCAGGCCCATGGCCCTGTAGCTTTGGATAGACCATGCTTTATTCTGTGCCTTTGTGACAAGTTTGGTGGGGTGCTGGGTTGTCGGCTCAGTTGGTCAGATTATGGTCTGGCCCTGTGGTAGATACATACTTACTTGTGGTTGGTCACCTATGATGAATGTATGCTCTTAGTTACAGGGTCAGAGAGCTCCTCCGTGATTCTAAACTTAGGGGAACATTTTAAACCCTATGGCTCCTTTTTCTCATATAACAGTGTTTAAATATTCTGGAAAGCCAAATGGATCTTCGCATTTACTTTAACTGACCTTTGTTACCAGACTTCATATTGAGCACCTTTGGAATCAAGCTTTTGAAAGTAATGTGCATAATTCTAATGGATTTCAGCCTGTATAAATTGTTAAACGTTGTTGTTGTTTTTTTCAGTTTCTTCAAATTGATCAGATTTAAACAAATTTTAGTAATAGAAGTTTGATCATGTTAAAATGATAATTATATGAATGTTTTTTCTGGAATTAATGTCACTTTTTCTTTTCAAGTATCATAGCCTAACCTTTATTCATTTTGTTCATTTGAAAGGTTACAGAGTTCTAAGTAAGTCTGGGAAACATTTACCAGGTATACATGGGAAAGGCTTGCTGCCAAAGCATTAACCCAAGCAATGAGAATTGTTTGAACTGTTCTCTGAGAAAATTTAACTAGTAATATTTAAACCTTTGGAAATTTGGATATTAGACATGCCTAGGATTTAGGTCACTTTGCAAAGCGTAATGATTCTTAAAGGGGCATGATTCTTAAAACATTATTTAAATATTTATATCTATAATAAATATTTATTAACATCTTAATAATATATACTATGTATATAAATTACACGTTTAAATTTGTCAGTATATTAATATTAATATATATTAATTTATTATGTTAATATTGATAATTTATATACTTTATATATCCCAAATGAGATTGTGAATTAGTGGTTATTCCATTCCTATTCAAATATGACCTGTCTCATTTTGCAACATTTGAAAACAAACTTCTTGCAAAAATTCATCCTTTTCTAAATGAAACCGAGTGAAGGCTGCCCCTTATGTGTAACACTGAGAATTTTATTGAGGTCCAGGATACATATTGTGTAGGCAGAAAGAAGCATTGTTTTTCAGAGTTAGATTGCTCTGGGGTTACACTGCTCCTACCACCTGCCCATTTTACTTCATAATTGTTTTTGAGCACCTGCTTTGTCTTGAGCACGATGCTGGTGCTGCTGGTATAAAAATGAACAGATCAGAGAGGATCCTGAGCCTTGTGGAGCTTAGGGTGTGTGTGTGTGCGCGCGCGCGTGTGTGTGTGCCTCATTCATTTCCTATAGTATTGCTTGTCATTGCAATTTTACATATTTCCTTCATTTGCACTATTCCAAGTAGTAGAGAGATGCATTTTCATGTGATGGATTTGCAGAGAATTTTGGCACTGGGCTGCTCTAGAAGGAAAAGTCATCTTTCCAAATAGAAAGCACATTATTGTTTCTCTATTGTTTGGGCACACATGATACTGACTTATGAAATGTCACAAACAATAACAATGAAATGCCAAACTCACTGAAATTCAGGATCAGCATTTTGGCAGCAGTACCATTACGCCTATATTGTAATGTAATTTAAAACTATCTGGGAATAAGAGTAAGACCAAAATAGTTATTTGTGGTGACTTAGAAACCCCACATTGGCCATCAGATCATAGTGTTAAGTCTGCGTTGAGTTAATGATTTCAATTTTGCTTCTCTCCAAAAGGAGAACAAAACCAAGTTTGGCCTTTAACTGCTAATGAGGATAGCCATACATTTAGTAGAAATTATTAAATTTCTTTGTTTGATTCAAGTTAGGTTATTTGGAAACTTATTGATAGACATTGGAAGAGCTAATCTTTCTCTTTTCAAAATAAAGCTAGTCTAAACAAATTTTAGGGCTTGCAGATACATATTTAGAATCTAAATGGTATCATAGGCAGGCAAAGAAAAGAAATAAGGTACTTTGTTTAAAAATGTAACGTACAAATAATAAAAGAATAAATTTTTATTCAGTATATTAAGAATTTTCCTTTCATTTAAGGCACTCAAATAATAATCTGTTTATAATTCTATTGTTTTACTGTGCAATTTACCCTATAAAGTGGAGGGAGGTCAGAGAGATGCCTTGTTTCCTCCCTACGTTATACTCCTCCTTGTTGTAGAAATCTGTTCTTGGTCATTGTGTTCTATGTTATTAAGCCATAGTGATGGAAGATTCTTTTTAATAGATTGCTCTAAAAGAAAATGAATTATGGTCAGTGTATTGTTTGCTAGTGAAATATTTTAAAATAATTAATTTCCTTTATAATAAGGGTTAATTTTGCTCCTCCAAAGAGTAGAGCCTGGCTTAACATGCCCATGTTAAAAAGGAAAATTTGTCCCTAGAACTTTGTTCATAAAACGAATCAGCCTTCTAGGGGCATCTTTCACCTGTGTAGGAAAGAAGTTATTTCTGAATATTGGGACTGAAGGGGTCTTAGTCCCTTTGGGCTGTTATGACAAAATACCATAGATAAACAACAAATATTTATTTCTCATGGTTGTGGAGCCTGGAAGGTCCAAGATCAGGGTGCTCGCAGATTTGGTGTCTGGTGAGGTTGAGTGTAGACATTACTTTAAAAAATATATTAATTAATAAAGTAGGGCTAATAATATTACCTACCTCAAAGGGTTTCTGGGAAGGAATGTATGAAAAAGCAAGTAAAGCCACTATACCCACATAAAGTAAGCCAGCATGAAAATTAAACTATTTTAAATGCAATTAGCATTTTCTTTGATTGTTAGACTTATCAGCTTTCTGTATTTTAAAGATTAGATTGAGTTCTTGTGGCTCAGGATTCAGAGGTGACAAAGATACTATAGATATTGGGCTCATAGCTGTGTGACATGATCCAGTTGTTTAATTCTTTGGCCCCAGTTTACCTATTTCATTAATTAAGATAGAAAGCAAGTTGGTTAAAACATCAAATATGGCCCTAATCCTAATCAATGTAAATGGATTATGTTTGCCCACAAAATGACAGAAAAACTTGGATTAGATTTAAAAAATAAAAGACATAACTAAAACCTATAACAAAATAGAAGGCGAAATAGTAGAATGGAAAAAAATATACCAGGCATATGTTATTATCAATAAACGAGTTAATGTGTGAATAGGGAGAAAATAGGCTATTTCAATGTTAACAGCCCACCGAGAAGATAAAATAGTTATAATTTGTATGTATCCAGGGAATTATAAGGAAAATTTGATAAATCCACACTCAGAGTGGGAGATTTTAACCTATTCTGTCATTGATAAACAGACAAAAGTTAGCACAGAGTATTTGAGGACCACCTTTGTTAACAACGGTTAATTATTAAACAGGTCTCTGAGCATACTTCCTCTCAGAATGGTCTAATTCTATGAATTTTGGCTAGTTTGGACAGCTGTGTCATGCTTTTTGTATAGTTCATGTGTTTCTGTAAAGCTGCAAGTCAACTGGTAATTTTAAAAAGTGAATGATACTGGGGCGCCTGGCTGGCTCAGTCAGTAGAGCATGTGACTCTTGGTTGATCTCAGGATCATGAGTTCAAGCCCCATTTAGGTCATAGAGCTTACTTAAAAAAAAAAAAGTGAATGATACTTTTATAAAAGACTGGGTGCATGACTTTGTTAGTTGTCACACTAGAACTTATCATTTATGTCTTGGTTTTGTGAGTAGAGAACTCTGAATATTTAAGATGGAATCTTGGGCCTTATTGTGAAACTAGCTCTGTGAACCTGAATAACAACAGGTTAGCTGGGTTTATCCATCCCTGTGGTTTCTTGCAGATATTCCTCTTCGTTGGCCATTTTATTCATGCTGCAGAATGCCTCAGTGGGCACATTGCAAATACGGTGTGACTCAAGTCTTACTTTTTGGAGACAGAATAGTTGAGAGGATTGAGGCAGGTCTCTCCTGGGTCTGTTCCTGGAAATTGTCAGACCCCACAGCTTGATCCCTTCAGAGTCCCTGAGCAGAATTTTTTTTTTTTTTTAGAGATAGCACACCAGCAGTCCAGTGTATGCTTTTTCAAGTCTTTTATGAGTAAAGTGAGAGGGTTTTTAGTGTTTGCAGAACATTTGGGTCTGTGGCTTCTGCCAAAATAGTTAGCATATGGTTTTCTTCCTCAAAAAGGATTGGCAAATGTTAGTTACCTTTTTCATTTTAATTTAATTTATTAGAGCCTTTACTTAAAATTGGGTATTAAAGAGGTGTGTGTTTGTGTGTGGGGGGTGTGTGTGTGTGTATTTAGTGCCAGTGAAAATCCCATTTTCTTCTCATTTTTTTACTTTCTGAAATCTGAATAGTTCAGACAAAAAGTAAATTCTTTTGATGGGTTAAAACTAAATTAAAAAGGGAAACCTAAGTGTTAATATGTACATGGAGAAGTACCTTATTAAATCTATGTTCACGTTTAAAATTGTGACTAGTCTAAAATTGTGACTTCCTTGAAAGCAGGGTGCCCAGGAGATCTGTGTAGCTCCAATGAGCGTGTGTTTTGGCCTTTGTGCCTGATGGAGTTAGTACCAGAGTGGCAGCTTGAATTGACATTGTCCCCGTGCCCTCACCTTTCTGACCTCTACCTACCAGTCTCCCACCCACCCACCCAGCCAGGCATAAATAAATAATCAGGAAGCATTTAATGTTTCTGAGCACCCCACTAGGAGTTGAGAAGATATAAGAACAGTATGATGGGAACATGACCTCGAGAGCCTATGGCCTAGTGACAATAAGTAAATAGAAGTTTAGTACTTATGAAACAGTCTTATAATGCTAAGAGATAGGTCAGTGGTGTATAAGGTCTGGGAGGGGGAGGACATATTCAGGATTCTCTAAGGTTGTCTTAATTCAGACCAGGAGGTAGTGGTGGTAACTGATAAGAGGTAGTTACAGTAAGGTGATACCTAAGCTAGGATTTGTGGGTAGAGGAAAAAGCTGTTTCCCGGTTGTTTGGAGGTAAATCAAGAGCCTGACTTTTTTCCTTCAGGAGCTACAAGAGCTTAGGACAGGAATATTGAGACCACACTGGAGAGCTGGTCAGAATCCCCTCATGAAGCCCTTTTGCTTCAAAGGTTTCTGGGCATTTTTCTGAAGGCTTGGGCCTCAGTGGGTTTTAGTCACAGGAATGAAATGATTGGACTTACATTTGGGAAAGGTCCCTCTGGTGGCAATGTCAGGGAAAGGTCCCTCTGGTGGCAATGAAAATTGGAGGTGAGTTGCTGGAAAAAGAAAAAACTGTTTCGGGGTGCCTGGGTGGCTCTGTTGGTTAAGCGGCTCAGGTCATGATCCTGGTGTCCCTGGATCGAGTCCTTCGTCGGACTCCCTGCTCAGCAGTGAGTCTGCTTCTCCCTCTGACCCTCCCCCCTCTTGTGCTCTCTTTCTCATTCTCTCTCTCTCTCAAATAAAATCTTTAAAAAAAAAAAAGAAAAAACTGTTGCTTGAGCTAACTCCTGATCGTCAGGAGGTACAAGCAGCCTTGGGGGCTGAAGATGGAAGGAGAGGGAGAGATGAGGGAAGACTACAAGGTGTCTAGCTGAGGTAACTGGGAGAAAGGAGAGTGCCATTCAGTGAGGGAGTGATGGAAAGGAGATGGCGTCTGGAGGGAGAAATTATGGGTTTATTTTTAGACACGGACCCTGATGATCCTTAGGACCCCTGCACTTAGCTGTCCAGGCAGCAGCTATCAGCATAGGGGAGGAGCCAAAGATTGGGGGTGGGTAACATCACCCAGGGAGATTTTATACAGAAACAGAAGAGGGCAGTGGAAGGAAACTTGGAGATAACGATAAAGAATAAAAAAACCTGTGCATTTGTCTAATACCTGTGTCACATGGAAAACAGATTTGGCATCTTGGGAAGTAAGCAGATAAGATATTTTCCCTCTGGACTTTGCCAGGTATTGATATATGGAATTTTAGTCAAAAAAGAGGTGACCTAATAGAACACTACTGAAACTTGGAATGGTAATGTTCTGGCTTTTTTCTTGGTGGTTATGACAAGAGCTGGCGGAACCTATTTGCCTTCTGGGTCTAGGGTAATCATTTCCTGATCTGTTTCTGTTTTGGTCTGCCAGTTGAAGAAATAAAATTACTGTCTTCTTATCGAAGTATAAAATGATGAGCATTTGGAATTTTTTTGTATCTTTTGGAAAATTCCAGTTTATAGGATGTAGGGTTAGAGAAGAGTATTTGGTGGACGGGTCTTGGACTTACATATTCCTTGTTTTTACGCACACACACACACACACACACACACACACACACACACACACACAGACTTAGGGCAGGGAAGGTAGGTATGCGTTTTTAACCATCTTCCCAAAACCTAGACACAAAAACACGGGTATTATTCATATAGCACCCAGGATATTATTGATTTTTATTCATTCAGGGATTATTTAATGACTTCCTGCCATGGTGATCAAGTCAGTCAGAATCTGGGCCCTCACTGAGCCCGTTGGGGCAATGAGAGCCGTTCTCTGGGAGAGGAGATTGTCTTGTTTCATGCCAACCTTATATAGTCCTCTCATGCTTTCCAAATGGCAGACCCACCAGGCAGAGTTCTAAGATGGCCGGCTCTCCACTCTTCTCTCCTCCTAATCTCCCCTCAGCCATTTAAGAAGCACAGATTACCTTACTGGCTGTGGAGGACACATGGCTGATAGCACCTTGGGAAAATCTAGCCCTCTGTAGATAACCTACTGGAGACACCTCCATGTGAGATATAAACTTCCCTCTCAGCTGGCGCTTGTTGAAGTAGATTGGGGGTAATGGTGTTTATAGTGTGCTGGGCTTTTTGGAATCCCCATGCTCTGGGCACACTCATTCATTTCTTTCTTGACTCTGACTTTTCCTTTACCCTTAGGTTACTCCATTGTTGCTATTGAATACCTAGAAGCACACTTTCACTGTGGCCCTGGTGGGGGTTGGGATGTTTTGCTTTGACATTGCCCTGGGGGAACAAAAAAGATCCCATTATAAAAAATCAGCTGTTTGATAAGGATATTATCTTAGGACAGATGGAGCATTTTGAAGAAAAATGATCCTGATATCCAAGTTCTTAGACACTCAAGTGAAACAACTGAATAAAAAGAATAACTGATAGCATTGATATTTCTTTTGTACACAGACTTTTGCTTCCCACTTTCCTCTTTAAGGAAGAATGGTGTTGTTACAGAACAAACACCATTAAAGAATTTTTAGGACAAAATATGCTTAGGTGGTTTGAACGACTTATTTAAAGGTTAGGGAAAGGATTAGCACTTGCTTGTTGAGAAATCTGTGGGAAGCAGTCACTGATCTGGGGATAAGTCAGTGGTAGGAAGAGGGACACATGGGGGAAATGGTGAGGGTTGGGCTCCCTTAGGAGTCAGGTGTGGAGGGAGTTGGAGCCCCAGTTGGCGGCTGCCTTGGAGATCCTAGGGTGGCTTGTTCTCATTGGTCAGCAGGTGGCACCAAATAGCCAACACGGATCCCGAGAGGTATGTAGTGTTCAGATTTCACCTTGGGTTGGGTTTAAATTGCACTTTCTCTACTTTGAGAAATTTGGAATTCATAAGCACCTTCACATTCTTTTTTTTTTTTTCCCTGTAGAGATGGCATCCTCCAAGGCTGAATTTTATGTAAGTCTTTGGTATTGACATAGTTATGAAAATTAACCACCTCCAAGGTCAAATGGTACATGACACGATCGACTTTTCTTTTTTTGAAGGGGGTTATGACTTGGTGTTAAAAGTGACAAACACTAAGATCAATATAACATACTTATTGGTTTAGGTTTCTCTCATTTTTTTGTGTGTTTTTATGAAATCTGGTATATACATTGCTAATGTAGGTGTTAAAATTAATCTACTGATAAGTCTATATTGCTGGGATTGATTATGTCTACATGATTGGTATCCAGGATTTTACTCCTACCCAAATGCTTGTGTTTGAGCCATGGTGGGTGATTATATGGGTCATTGACTTCTTCATTCCTCCAACAGGCTATCCTGCTTCTCAACATAAAGGCTTTCCTTTGCCTGGAAATGCTATTTCTCTTGATCTGGGCGTGACCTGTTCCTTTTTGACATTGAGATCTCACTTTAAATACTGACTCAGAGAGGCCTTCCCTGACCACTAGATCTGAAATATGAAACAGTCTCAATCTCTCTCTCTCTCTTTCTTAAATTGAGATATATTTGATGTATAATGTTGTGTAAGTTTAAGGAAATCAACATGTTGATTTGATATATTTCTGTGTTGCAATACGATCACTACTGTAGCATTAGCTAACGGGTCTGTCACATCACGTAATTAGCATTTCTTTCTTTTTTTTTTTTTTTTTGGTGGTGTGAACAGTAAGATCTAGTCTCTTAGCAGCTTTGAGGTTTATAATACAGTGTGGTCGATCACAGCTCTATTGCCTCCGCTTTTTTATTTTCTTTCAACTATTTTGCCTTTTCTTGTGTGCTTTTTGTCCGGCTCCTCCTCCTCAGCTTCCCTGGAGCTGAGTCCTTCTCTTGTTTACTGTTATCCCTAGCATCTGAAACAGTACTGAGCACAGAGTAAGTCCTCAGTACATTCCGGTTCAGGGGATGCATCATAGCTGTACTGAAGAGGGAAGAAGCTATATTTAAAGCTAAATGTATTCTCATAATTCTCTGAGGGCATTTTGATAAAGTGAAGATAGAAGTGGACCAAAAGTTGAGGCCTAGGTTCTTGTTTCTTATTTGTTCCTGTAAAATACTGTGCCCTGGGTTGGTCCCTGAGAACTGGGTCTTGGTCATAGGATTTGTAAATAATAGCAATTTAAATAATTGCAGTCATTCCTTATGAAGCCTCTACTGTGTACTGGAACTGTCCTTGGTGACTTACATTTACTAACTCATTTGATCTTAGGCATCTCTTTTCTAATAGGAAAATGAGATATTTAGGTGAAACAACCTGTTCTCTTATATAACATTTTATGAATTTCTAGGAGAAGCTAAAAGGTTATAGTTTATGGTGGTACAGAGTAGAAATAAATGAGTTCATTCAGAAGCCCCAAGTAGGTATTCATCCAGCTCCCATAAAACTTTAAAATTGCAAAGCTTAAACTTTACAAAGAGGGAAGAAACCCACCCTGGATTGGGTGTCTGTCATTTCATTCAGTCCTTCCCACAACATGGAGACTATCTTTGCTTTCTAATGGTTGGGGAAGCTGAGGCTCAGAGATGTTAAGTACCCTGGCCCACGTCATACACCTGTTCTGAGGCAGTACTGATGTTCAAAATCATCTTCGATTGACCCCGGAAGTCTGTTCTTGACTTGCAGGAGTTGTCTCATCTTCTACTCACCTCTAACCCAGCAGGTTTCTTAGGAACGCGGCGTGCTCTAGACATCTAAATCGGGTCTTCTTTCCCTCTGTCACAGGACTCTAAGAAGGAGCTGATGTGGAGGAGCAGCTGAGACAGTTCAGGATGACGACCACAGTAGCCACAGACTATGACAACATTGAGATCCAGCAGCAGTACAGCGATGTCAACAACCGCTGGGACGTGGATGACTGGGACAATGAGAACAGCTCTGCGAGGCTCTTCGAGCGCTCCCGCATCAAGGCTCTGGCAGGTGCGTCTCCTCCTGCCCCGCTACAGAGGCCCAGCAGCCCTTAGGGCTCCTTTTAAAATCACCCACCCTGTCTTCCCCTACAAGAAGGTCAGCTCCCCTCTCCATCAATGTGTGCCAGGAGGGCAAGCTGACTGTTGCATGAGATAGCCAGGTCCATATTTGGAGAGCCGTCCATCCTAAGGCCAAAATGATTGAGTGATTTTTGGAGCTGCTCTAGGTTTGTAAGAATTCTTTGACTCATCTTACGTTTCAAAATAATGCAGCCTACTGGACTATATACAGAAAAATATACACATTAGCCTGTGTGCTTAGTTCCTGTGATATCTTAGTTGATCTGACTTGTTACAGTAGTAGAGTACTTACTTTGGGTGACCAGGGGTAGTTAGTATCACATGCAAGGGTTTTAGATGTAAAAAAGCAATAGCTTAATCTGGTAAGGGCATGTTTAATGCTATCACAGGTCAGTTTGCTATTGACTCATTAAAATTAGCATAAACATATCCTTCCTTTGTGATTTCTCACTCTCTTGTTGCTGTTGAATGCTTAGAACACGCTTTCACCCTCGCCCTAGTTGGGGTGGGTAGTTCTTGCCCTGAAATTGCCCCGAAAATCCAGAAAGGGTTCCATCATGATGAAAACTCAGCAATACTGAATATATGTAAACCAGAGATCAAAGTGGAGTCTATTTAAGGTCTTGCATCTATACTTTGAGATTTCAAATCAAATGGTTTCCAAATGAGGAAAGTGGGTTAATGATTTTTTTTTTCTTAATGTCTTTGATTATCACCCATAAATTGTAGCTGTGTTAGCCGGGTAAGTTTACTGTTAATTGTTCATATAGCTGACTTTTCTTGTTACCTTTACGGTGTCATCTGATTATGATGCATGTATCATTCAGAGTTCTCTTGATTGTAAGCAAAAGGAAACCTAACCTAAAGTGGTTTAACCAACTGAGCCACCCAGGCACCCTAACCTAAAGTGGTTTAAATGATAAAGAGAATGTATTGGTCACATTGAAGACAAATTTGGCCTTTAAGCAAGACTTACTCCTGGGCTTAAATAGTGTGACCAGGGCCCAGTTTCTTTCTCTACATTTTGTGGCCTTGTAGTTCCAAGATAGCTGCCCCAGGTCCCAGATATGTCTGTAAGGATATCCCGGAGAAAAGAGCACCCCTGCTGCCCCAGTACTTCTACCATGGCCCTCAGAGCAGTCTCACTGGCCTGATTGATCCTGCCTTGGGCCAGAGGCGTCCCTCACAATCTCTCTCCAAGTAGAATCAGAGAAGAGGATATGCTGATTGACATCAGCTAATCCTGACACGCTCTGGAGTGAGGGGGGGGCGGTTATGGGGTAAGGTAGGGAGGGGTCAGTCTCATCTGAACAGCTTGGCTAGAAAATTTGGAATATAACAGGAAGGAGGAAGAGGGAAGTGGATACTGGGGTGCAGCCAACTAAATGCTATAGGAAAATTCTCCAGTTGCCTTAGGATAAATTGTCTCTTGAGTGGTGGTGATTTAATGATCTTTCTTGAGCTTCCCTGATTTCAGGGCATAAATGAATGATTAACCAGGTAGTCACTCTAGAAATGAAGATTTTCTAGCTTACTCATTAACATGGAACCTTATGGAAACCTTGATCCTGGCTAGTGCCAGTGGATCGATTTGTACTTTAATCTGTTACCTCTTTTTCTTGAATCTTCATTTAGTCTTTAGATCAGTATGATATTGGTGGCCAGTTACCTTTGATCATGAGTCATTTACTTTCTGGTTCTAGGCTACTACGTATTACCTCCCTTGTATGGAAAATTGTACCTGCAGTTGTAGAGTAGTTCCTTGCTCTTTGTATCTGATCTTTCCTGCAGTTCCAGGGGAGATCCACAGCTGGCTTTAGTATCGATCAGTTGTCCTAACACTTCCTAGGGTGGCTTTCCCTCTCTGTTATCTAGGTCCCTGAGCTACTGTAGTTATGATAGTAATAGTAAGCATTTAACATGGTGATTGTGTGCAGGCGCTGTTCTAAATGCATTGTATATATAAACAGTTAATCCCATAACAACCATATATGAGAGACATTACTATTATCTACAGTGTATAGATGAGGAAACTGACACATAGAGAGATTAAGTAGCTTGCCCAAGGTCACACTGCTGTTAAGTGGCTAAGGCAGACTGGCTCCCAAGTGTATACTTCCCTATTTTTCTATATTCAGTAAAATATAAAATGATTCAAAGCTCATTGGTATAGAATATCGATAATGGGTAACTGAAACATGTTTTAAAAAAAGATCTTTAAAAGGCTCAGGAATAAATCTTGTGGTTTAGAAGAAGCCATTTGATTGGAGGAAATTTTCTTGTTATCTGACTTCCTATTCTGTGGGACCAAAAAATCTCTGAGTTCTTTAAGAATCTTATATGCTGAAAACAAGAGCAACAGAATTAAAAAAAAAAAAAGAGAACAGTTCAGCAGTGTCTGAATCCTTCTAGAATGTGAGCATGCATCGTAATTGCCTGGTCATCTTGTTAATTGCCGGGCCCACCCACAGAGTTTCTTATTCAGTAAGTCTAGGATAGGGCTTGATAATATGCATTTCTTTTTTTTTTTTGAAGAAGGAATTTGTTTATTGAGGGTAAGGGTGCAAGCAATATAAAAATCAAAAGCTTATCTGACTTTTCTTTCTCTGCTTCTCAAATAGGGGTTGGATTTTATTTGTACATTTTCTGAGGGTCCCGATCTGCTCATGGAATCCTTTGTACAGGGGGAAGCTGTGGGACAGATTCCTAGAGATCCTTCGGGAGAACTCTCATTGGGCCGGCGGGAGTGTTGCTCATGTTGCCTACTTCTTTCCCTTCTGCTTCATGTGTATTACAAAATAGTCATTGCATGCGATGGTGAGCCCAGCAATTAGCGAGAAGAAGCTCTGGAAGCCCACTTTGCCGTCTTGGCACTGGTCCAGGTCCTTCATTATTTTGTCCACGGCCAGAGGGTCTTTTTGATTTTCCAAAAATCCAGGGAACTCCTTTTCCATGAGTACTCTCAGGTCCTCCTTTGTTAAGTAGCCTTTATCCCCAGCAGACTTGTGAAACGTGAACGTCATGGTTTCCATGGCATGTTCCACTTGAGATGGCATTTTGGTGAGGTCTGTTGAAACCTTGGCCCGAGGCGCGGCTGGGACGATTTGCTGGCTGGGACGCACGGCCAGTGAGCGGATAATATGCATTTCTAACAGGTTTCTGGGTGATGCTAATGTAGCTGGTCTGGGGAATCACATTTCAAGACTGGTGTGGAGTCTTGGTGGTTGACTGGTCTATTTCCCTGAGTGTCTGAGACCATTACATCTAGACCCAGCTAAAATCTAGTAAGGATTAAAGTATCAAACTCAACAGGGTTATGTTAAAGGCACACTTTAATGTGGGAGTGGTGTGGAAGGCTGGCATCTCATTTTGAGAAAAGAGAAATATCTTACTGTCTCTTACAGGGAAGTAATATAGTGATAGATCCAGCGTGAGGGAATGCTGTTGTAGGGTTTCTGTTACAAATGCATGTTCTTAAAGTGGGAAATCTTGGCTAGCGCAGTGGAAATGTACATAGCAAGTTACCTGTCCCTCTCAAGTGCTCTACATGTTGAGTCTTCTCTAGACTCCAATCTGAATTGTGAGGTGATCTATAAAAGACATTACTGCAGGAATTCATCTTTTTACAGCACATCTTTTTTTTTTTTTAAAGATTTTATTTATTTATTTGACAGAGACACAGCAAGAGATGGAACACAGCAGGGGGAGTGGGAGAGGGAGAAGCAGGCTTCCCGCTGCTGAGCAGGGAGCCTGATGTGGGGCTTGATCCCAGGACCCTGGGATCATGACCTGAGCCAAAGGCAGACGCTTAACAACTGATCCACCCAGGCGCCCCACAGCACATCTTGTATTGACAGTGTAAACACCACCTTGGATTGTGTCCTTTACTAAGTGGCTTTAAATGTTTGTATGTCGGGGCGCCTGGGTGGCTCAGTCAGTTAAATGTCTGTCTTCAGCTCAGGTCATGATCCCAGGGTCCTAGGATCGAGTCCGCCATCGGACTCCCTGCTCAGCGGGGAGTCTGCTTCTCCCTTTCCCTCTGCCTGATGCTCTGCCCGCTTGTGTGCTCTCTCTCTGTGTCAAATAAATAAATAAAATCTTTAAAAAAAAAAATGTTTGCATCTGAGGAAATAAGGTGAAGTAAACTACTTGCTACTAATTTTTACCCAGTTGACAGACATTTTCTATTACTAGGTTGCTATGTATATATGTTTTGCATATAGGTAACATATATTATGTATATGTATATATTCTTCCTTGAGTTGTAAAAACTGTTTTTAATTTCAGTTTTACTTGCCTTCATCCTCTTCTTGCTTTTAACTTTGTGGTATAATAAGAGATAAATTTTGTTTTTGTCCTCAGTCCTGGCACAGAACTCCCTAAAACCCTTGGAATTTGCTGTCTTTTGTTATTCATGAAAAGCCTTCTTTCTCACACCTGGATTTGTGCTGGTGGAGGTGACTTAGGGTGAGGCCTTTAGATAGTGTTAGAATGGGCTGGTCACTGAAATGACCAAATAATGAGAAGGTGGGAACTTTGAGCCTACCTTCTGGGAAAGAGGGGGGCCTAGAGATTGAGTTTAATCTCAATGATTGATTTAATCAAGCATGTCTACATATTAAAACTTCCCTAAAAACCCCTAAATGACAGTATTTGGAGAGCTTCTGGGTTGGGGAACACATTAGTGTGTTGGAAGGGTGGTGGGTCCTAAGAGGCCACGAAAGTTCTGCACCCTCCTGCACCACACCTTGCCTATACACCTCTTCCATTTGGCTGTTCCTGAGTTGTATCCTTTATAATAAACCAGCAAACATAAGTAAAGTTTTTTTCCTGAATTCTGTGAGTCGTCCTAGTAAATTTTTGAACCTGAGGGGGTTCATGAACTTATTGCTGATCAGTCAGAAGTGTGGTGGCCTGGGACTTGAGACTGTCATCTGGAAGTGGAGGCAGTCTTGGGGTGACAGATCCCTTCAGCTGGGGGATCTGCCCTCACTCCAGGCAGTTAGTGTCAGAAGTGAATTGCATTCTGGCACACCCATTTGGTGTAAGATGTTTCACAGGGGAGATGCCTTCTCTGGTATAATGTGGAACACATCCATGTTTTATTTATTTATTTATTTTTTTAAGATTTTATTTACTTGCCAGAGAGAGAGAGAGAGCACACACAAGCAGGGAGGAGCAGCAGGCAGAGGGAGAAGCAGGTTCCCTGATGTGGGACTCGATCCCAGGACCCTGGGACCATGACCTGGGCCGAAGGCAGACGCTTAACCGACTGAGCCAGCCAGGCATCCCCATATCCATGTTTTAAAAACGTAGGAATCAGGCCTGTGGTCACTTGTCAAGTGCCAGTTTATCATCACGAAGATGGCAGAGTCTGGAGTTGGGTCGCTTCCATTGCCCAGGGAGCTTTGAATCTTTCCATTCTCCTTAAGACTTTTTTGCTTGAAAATTAGTCTGATTCACCTCGCAGTCACTCATCACCAGCCCTCCCGGTCTTTAGTATCCGAAACATCAGAGGAAAACACAAGTTGGAGGCATAGGGAAGTGAACTCTGCTGTCTTCATAATCTGCCTAAGGAATCTGCCGGTGGGGACAGAAGCAGCTGCTTTTTCTCACAGTAGAGAAAAGCTTCATCTGAAAGTTTCCTCCCTCACACAAGTTGGGTGTGAGGGGGGGTCTCTCAAATCATTAGCTTGCAAAAGGTCAAGACTTAGAAATGCTTTAGAAACTAATTCGAATTAAGATGGATTGTTGCCCCATGTTCACAAATTTTATATATACGAGGCTGGGGAGATTTATACTTATGCCTAAATTGTGTACTCCCACGTATAATTTAGAAGGAAGATGAGGAAAGCCTTGATGCATCATGTTGTGTAGCGGAGAGATCGTACCATGCCGATTCAGCCTTAAGGCAGAGTGCTGTGAAGTGACTTTTATGCATTCTGTAAATGATTTCCCGCATCCCATGATGGCATACCCACATTCCTGACCTCTGACCAAATTGCCCCAGCAGTGTGGAACATGTGGTGGTGAAGAAAGTGATTCAAAATAAGTGGGGCTTTTTGCAAAGCAGCGTTTTATTTGAAATAAAAATGTAAAACTTAATCTTTTAAAGAAATGTAAAAGGTAAATGTTTTCTTTTTACAAGTGATAAGTGTTCATGGTTGGAGGTTATATTTTGTACAATCAACACAAATCCTTTAAAAAGTACAACATTTCACTTGAAAATATTGATAAAGTTGGGGCGCCTGGGTGGCTCAGTTGGTTGAGCTTCCTACTCTTGGATTTCAGCTCGGGTCATAATCTCAGGGTCATGAGATTGAGGCCCCCTCCTCCATGGGGCTCCGCGCTGGGTGTGGAGCCTGCTTAAGATTCTCTTTCTCCCTTTCCCTCTGTTCCTCCTCCCCCACACCCCCAGCACACACTCTTTCTCTCAAAAAAAAAAAAAAGATAATGTAATTAGAATTAATCTTTGTATCAACACTCATAAACAGTGAATTTTAAAAATTGGGAGGATATACACCAAAATAGTGTTTATTTCTGAGTGACTTTCCTTTTTACTTAACTGAATTTTTTTCCTGAAGTAAAATCTGAACTATTTTGTAATGAGGAAAACAAGGCATAAAAACATCTTAACATCTAATATCACATTTAGAAGTTTTAATTTTCCCCCCAAAATCATGACATAGAAAAGTGGTAGGAAAAAGCCTGTGTATAAATAAGTATTGAAAAAAGAAATTAAAAATGAAATTCCTTTGGGAGATGTCACTCATCAACATTTATGAGCTAAAATTATGCATAAGAGCCTTTCTGCTAAACTATGGACTTAGCAAAAGGAATTGACCTTGAGCTTACATGGTTAGTGCAGACAGAATCAAGGACAGCTGATAGCCATAGAAAAATGAGCTGAAGGCATCTAATTGTATCCTTTACATCACATCCATAAAGTATGTGTTATTAGTTATTATATGTATAGGCCAGACTCTCTTTAAACATAGTCATTTGAATGACCAAGAATTTTGGTGGAGCATTTTAATCAGCTAAACCGCTGATATGCTTTAAATATTTAGAGCAGTATTGCCTAAAAGAAATGTAATACCAACCACGTATGATTTTTAACTTTCTAAGTAAGATATTTCAGCTAATCAAATCATCCAAAATATTATATCAATGTGCAATCAGTATAAGAAATTAGATAGTTTACATTTTTTTTCTACTAAGTCTTTGAAATCCAATATATATTTTACTAGCCACATTTCTTATGGTCAGTAGTCACGTGTGGCCGATGGCTACTGATTTGGATGATGCAACTGGAGTGCCTTCACACGGACACTTTTATTGGCTAAAACCTTATAGATCCTGCCAAACAAATGTGAGCTTTAAAATACCATCAAGTATTTAGTCTAGGGTATATTTGTAAAGCAGTAAGTGGTTGGCCACTTGGCTAAATGTGAATTTAAATTCTGATCAGGAATAATGTATCAGTTGAATTGTTATTGTAAAAATGAATACTTCTGGGCGCCTGGGTGGCTCAGTTGGTTAAGCGACTGCCTTCGGCTCAGGTCATGATCCTGGAGTCCCTGGATCGAGTCCCGCATCGGGCTCCCTGCTCGGCAGGGAGTCTGCTTCTCCCTCTGACCCTCCCCCTTCTCATGTGCTCTCTCTCTCTCATTCTCTCTCTCTCTCTCTCAAATAAATAAATAAAATCTTTAAAAAAAAAAAATCTTTCCTTTAAAAAAAAAAAAATGAATACTTCTCCTTTTTGTGCTTTCCAGTACAACTTTTCAGTGGATGCAAGGTAGCAACAGTTAGATCCTGCAACACATCTGCACTCTGCTCTTTCAGCTGAAAATTTGGCACTGCTCTCAAGCACTGTTTTTGGATGCAGAAGACTGAACAGCACACTTGTTTAAAAATGCATAATTCAAGAGCCCCCGTAAGTTGAGATTCACTAATGGAGGAGGGAGCCCAGTAGTCCACATTTTTAATGCATATTTGAGAAACACTTTCCTGGGACATGGCCTTAGTAGTCTCACTTATATTTGTATCTTCTTACCTCTGAGTATTTCTCCCCAAAGTGAAAATCAACTTTTTATCTCTTCTTTAAAATGGTAGTCTGCTCTTTCTCCCAGTAAGTAGGTCACAGTTTATATTTTGATATCTTGACACCTAAGAAGCCTTCATGTTCCGCCCAAACTGAGTATAGGGCTGTCTCCTGGCAGGAAGGGCACATCCTTTCTCTAATCCCAGGCCTCGTTCCAGCCGCTGTGTGGGTGGATCCTCCTGGTCCCAACGGTGATTGAGACCACCCTAACCCCTGTCACCGTTGAGGCCTTACCATTTGTAATCTCCAGGAGGGCAGAACATTTCTCTGGGCCTAAATTAGAGTGCGCATTAAAATTAGTAAGGAAACTTGAAAAGTATATCCTAAAGAAAATTCTGCAGTGATAGATAAAAAAAATTCAGGTACAGGGTTTCCTCAGGCGGAAAAGAGCTGGATTCTGTACACTGAGAATTAGAGCAGAACTTGCCATCACTTTCTCCCAAGTGACTGCAAATTTCAAGCTATCATTAAAGTTATGTACTTTGATTGTTTACTTAATTCCAGAATAGATAGACCTGCACTTGGACAGAGGAAAACCTACTTTTAAAACCTTAAAAGATTTTTAAGTTTACCTTTTTCTAGAGATATCTTAATGTCTTTTCTACCTACAATCATGAGTTTTTAATGAGATGGTTTAGATATTGGCTTTATATTTTTTGTGGTCTTCTATAATATGATGGCTTTACTTAGAAACCTTCCAGGTTTAGACTGTTAATTCACAATCCACTGCTCCTGCCAAAATGAATAAAAAAATATATATATATATAAAATATATACAAATATATGATATATAGAATGAATAATATTATAATATGAATAATATATATGAATAAAATATATATACAAATATATATGTATAACATATAGACATATAAAATATTTGACTTCTTTCCAGTGAGAGTTCAAAGCCAGCGTGCTATTGGATATATAAAGAGATCTGTAAAACTTGGTCTAGAATTGTCTCATTGGGAAGATAAAACCTATTTACATGAAACATGAACTAAACTTGTATGCAAGTTGCACTTGTATGCAAGTGCCAGCAAGGTGGTATAGGCAGTTAGTGCTCTAGTAATTTAGAGGCAAGTGGTGATCACGAGGGAGAACGGCAGTCATTTGAAGAGGATGGATGGAGTCGTGTGAAGATCATTGGAACTTGGGGAGCAACGGGGCCTTGAACCTGGGCACGGCTGCTTTGTTTCCACCGCCGCAAAACCGAAGAGGCCAGGCTGCAGATCCCTGAGGACCCCTCTCATTAAAATAGAAAGTCTCCTTTTGGCTTCTCAAGCTTGGACTCATTCCTCTAAAATTAATCGAGAGCTTTTCTTATTTGCACACCCACCTGCCCTGTTCGGATGGAACACTTCTCTGGCCCAAGGGAAAGGCTTTCTCGTATGAGGGAATGTGTTTTTATAGTCAGGATTAACAGGGCTTTAACAGCTATCCATTATTTTCCTCATCCACTCTTGAAGCTGTTTCCCTAAATTTTTGCATTATTTGGGATTATTTGAGAGAGAGGCATGGTCCTTAGTGCACAGTAAATATACCACCCATTATTTGTGAAATCTGAATCTGAAGGAGCATTTCATCCCAAAGAGGTTCATGGAAACTATTGAGGAGAAAGTCTGCTTAGGTCATTACATGTCATTCCAGGTTATACCTTCAATTTATTCAGTGTGTACACGTGGCTTCAGTCGTTTCCTGACCAGAGGAATGCAGGAATGGTTTCTTTCTTGTTTGGGTACAGTTCCCTCAGGTTTTCTTTCCCTCCCTTTCCTCTGACTGCTAGAGATGACCCCTCCCCACTCTGGAAATCAGCTTGGGTTCCTGCTGCTGTCCCTTATACCCTTCACATTCTGTGCTCCCCTTAGCAGTGCTGACATCCGGGAGTGTCTGAGGTGAATGGTCCCGGCGGGAGCACGGCCTACGCTTCCTCTCTTTCACTACACCGCTTAACCACCACCATTCCCCCTTCCTAACCCAGCCCTGTCTTCTAGAGCCCCATTCTCATTTCTCAGCCACCTGGCAGGACTGCCCTTGATCCTCACTCCCTTAGTCCTCTCTTCCTCCACCCTTAGCCTTTGCCCGACCTCCTTTTCCCACCCCACCAGAATACTTTTCCTTAAGTTAGCCTCTTACTTTTAAGGAATTCCAATCACCATTTCTATGAGAAAATCCCATACATTTTATGGTTAATTTGTGAATGAACTTGTTAGGGAGTATAACCTATTTCTTGTTGGGGACTGCCTGGGTAAGCAAGAGGAAAAACAAAATTTTTCTCTTCTCCTAGGCTTTTCCTGGCTCTCTCTGCCAATGTGCCCCATTCCCATCTGTCTGACTCTTAAAATATCAGCTTTATTGAGATATAATTTACATATCATAAAATTTGCCTCTGTCAAGTATACACTTCAGTGGTTTTTCATCTACTCACAGGGCTGTGCAACAGTCACCACTAATTCCAGAACATTGTTATCACCCCAGAAAGAAATCCCATACACATTAGCAGTCACTTCCCATTTTCCCACTCCCCCTCGCTCCAGGCAACCACTACTCTACTTTCTGACTATGGATTTGCTTATTCTGGGCATTTTATATAAAGGGAATCAAGCACTATGTGGCCTTTCGTGACTGGGTTTCTTTTACTTAAAATATTTTCAAGGTTCATCTATGTTACAACATGCATCAGTACCTCATTTCTCCCTCAGCTCTCTTATATAAATAATTGTGGTAGAACGTGAGAAAGAACAGGAAAATTCTATGAAAGCTACCAACATCATAATACTTTTTTTATCTGGCAGTTCCTGGAAACAGACGGCAGATCCATTGTAGGTATCTGAAAGTACTGTGGACTTAGGAAGTTTTTCCATTTCGTTGTTCGGTGTCTCATGTGGTCATTATTTGTTGCCTTTATTAAATTCACTTACATAGTTTAACTCCTTCGCCAGTTTCTACTAAAGTAGACCTGTGAACATGTACCAGCATAGGAAGATAGAGAAAGTACAATTTACATACAGGACATTTGTAAAGTCCTCTACACTTTAAAAATAACACATGTCACATGATAAGAAAAAACAAAGTGTCAAAAAAGTAGGTTTTATATTAATGCAGTTCAGAGAGCTAAGGACTTATTTAACTACCATCTTCAGTGATACCATTCAATTTAGTTTTCTGATTTGTAGAGGGATTGATGCCTAGATGTTAGTTTCTTAAATTACATTTTGATTTTTGACACCAAGTTGATAAGAGAAGATGGTTTTGGTTATTACACTGTATATTTGTCAGTTTTGACATGCTCCCATTAAATACTAATCCACTAGGAGGGATCTGGGCAACAAGGTAACAAGCATTTGGTCTGTGTCTGCTCTTTGGCTTCTCCCAGAAGAATCCTGCATTCAAAGTTATTTTTGGTTAGTTCTTTCTGGTTGTCAGGAACAGAAATCCACTTGAATTATCTGAATAAAAAAGGCTGTGTCTTTGGTGGAGTAAGGGAGGCGTTGGGGGAGGGCTAGTGCAAAATTGCAGGCTGACGAGACCTAGAAATCCATCGGTGACTGCGGCCACTGTGGGGCTGGAGACATGCTTCATCTTTCACATGGGCTGTGTGCCTCCTTCGCTGGGGCCTGTGCATAGTAATAGTATCTGCCGCCTCCTCACTCAGCTCCCACATGGCTTTGGTGTACTTAGTTCCAGCTCTACCTCTTGCCAGTCTTTTCTCTTTGGACCGCATTGCCAGAGGACTTGCTAAATATCCTGGTTTTCTCTAGTTCACATCTCTATGAGGTTGAATACAGAGATGGGGCTCGGATTGGCCCACATGATCTTTTTATTCCAGGCTGTGACCACCTGGATACTTAGAAATGATTACATACGTACACACATTTAATCATTTACTTATTTACATTTTAAATAAACTCCACACCCAGCGTGGGACTCAGACTCACCACCCTGAGATCTAGAGTCATATGCTCTATAGACTGAGCCAGCCAGGGACCCCTACAAATGATTATTTTTAGAAGAGGTATCCACAGGGTGCCTGAGTGGCTCATTCGGCTGAGTGTCTAACTCTTTTTTTTTTTTTTAAGGTTTTATTTATTCATTTGACAGAAACAGAGGTAGCGAGAGCAGGAACACAAGCAGCAGGAGTGGCAGAGGGAGAAGCAGGCTTTCCCCCGAGGAGGGAGCCCGATGTGGGACTCGATCCCAGGACCCTGGAATCATGACCTGAGCCAAAGGCAGACGCTTAACGACTGAGCCACCCAGGCGCCCGAGTGTCTAACTCTTGATTTCAGCTTGGGTCATGATCTTGGGGTCATGGGATGGAGCCTTGTGTCGGGCTCTGTGCTGGCCATGGAGCCTGCTTAGGATTTTCTCTCTCCCTCCCCTTCTCTCTCACTCTCTCTCCCCCCCACTCTCAAAAACGAAGAAAAAGTAGTAGTAGCGGTATCCACAATACAGGTGAAGAGCAGGAAGCCATTTGTACAAAACACACCAGCCCTGTCGACCTACAACATAGAGGGCATTTGGCTGGCAGTTAGAGGCTGTGGTTGGCATTTCTAATGCAGAACTGTGGTGTGGTGGAAGACTGTACTTTATATTGGGACTTTTGGAGAATGATACTGGGGCATTCTGCATGATCAAAGGAAGAGTTAAACAGCTAATCCGAGGGAAAGGCAGGGTGTAGACAGGCCCTGGAACCACAGAAATTAAGGCTTTCCATCTCTCAGTCTCTTGTTTTTAGCTTCTGTCTCTCCCCTTGGAGGTGGTCTTCCAGGTGACTGAAAGATGATTGCTGTCTGCCCCTGGATGTCACTCTCCACCACTCTCCCCATTCTTCTAGTCACAGTTGGAAACATGGTTGGGAGGGGGTTTGATAGGGAGGCTGGTTTATTAGGCTTTGGTCAGGGGGCCACTCCTGACCAGTGAACTGTGGTGCAGGGTGTGGAGGGATGTAAGAGCGTGGCAGCTCTCTCTGCAGTAATGGACCTGTGTCTGAAAAAGGAGGCGAGTGCTGGGCAGATGACAGTAAGTAACAAAAATGCTCACAGCACATTTTCAGATAGATATTCTTGATTCAGAAATAAAACCATTATAAAATGATAAGGTGACATTTGCTATTGTCTGATTGCTTTCTTAAAGAAACAAAAAAAGCAGGGGCACCTAGGTGATTCAGTTGGTTAAGCCTGCCTTCTGCTCAGGTCATGATCCTGGAGTCCTGGGATCGAGCGCAGTGTTGAGCTCCCTGCTTAGTGGGGAGCCTGCTTCTCCCTCTGCCTCTGCCCCTCCCCCCCACTTGTGCAGGGTCTCTCTCTCAAATAAATAAATAAAATCTTTTTTTTTTTTAAGCAACCAATAATGTGCAGCTTCCTTTAAGGTGTTTGAAACAATAAAGTTCACAAAGAGAAATGAACATTAGCATTTCAGTCTTTTGAACATGCCTCTAAGAAGATGCTTTGTTTGCACCTAAGTTGTTAACTTAGAATTTGATAATTTTGTTACTTGGAAACAGGCTGTCCCATTCTGTTTTCTTGAGGCCTCAAGGATCAGCACCATTCTTAGAGTATGACAGGTGGCCAGTAACAGAGCATCATTCCAGATTTTTAAGCATTACAACAATGTAAACACCATATTAGCATGCTCCTTACCCACATTTAATCTATTTCGGGGAAATAGATTGTGTGTATAAAATAAGCAGTGAATGTGACAGGATTACATAAAAGTGTTGTGATGCTTCCCCAAAACCTAAATCTTAGCCTCTTCATTCTCTGGTTGAAAGACATGTCCCAGGGCATCTGGGTGACTCAGTCGGTTAAACGTCTGCCTTTGGCTCAGGTCATGATCCCAGGGTCCTGGATCGAGCCTCACATTGGGCTCCTTGCTCAGCGGGAGCCTGCCTCTCCCTCTGCAGCTCCCCCTTCTCGTGCTATCTCTCTCTCTCTCAAATAAATAAATAAATAAAATCTTTAAAAAAGAAAAAGAAAAACATGTCCCCTTTCCACAGTTCTTCTTCCTTAATTCTCATTGGGGTAATCTTCAAGGGAATTTGCTAAGCGTGAGTTTTGACCTCTTTCCTGCAAACCTGTGAATTTTCAGAGCCCTAAGGTAGTGACATAATTGGGTGATGGACACATGTTAATTGGGTGAGGCTGAGAAAAATTTTGCCATACAGGTTTAAATTTCTGCAGACTCCTTAGATTTCTTGAGCACCTATGTGAAATTGCTTTACTGGCCGTATGATTGTGTCCATAGGCATCTTAACAGCATCAGAGAGATGCCAGGCCATTTGCCAGTCCCCTGCCCTCCCTGCATTCCCTGTTACCTATTGGATCGCCCTGTAGGCCTTAGGGGAAACCCAAGCCTCTCCACTGTCTCCAGCCTGAGCCCCAGCTCCTCCATGAAGCCATCTCCTGTGTGGTTCACACTGAGCTCTTCAAGAAATTTCTTTGGCTGTTGTATCCTACCCCCTGAGTCATATTAGTTTCATGTGTGTCCTCAAGGTGGGTGTATCCATATTCTCTCTCCAGCTGATCAGTAAACCCCTTGAGATCGTGACTGAATAATACTTCTTTCAACATTTCCTACAGTGCATCATAGAAATCAAAATGCAGTTAGGTCCTTTTACTTGTCTGATTGAAGAGCCCATTCATGGTCAGAGCTACCAAGTTCCCACTTCCTCTGGGGAAAATTTGCCCCTAATTTCTGTGATACCCATCAAAGAGTTAGTTCTTTAAGAATTTTACATTAAAATGTAAGAGATAATCCCTTTTAAAAATCTGACGCATATCTTTTGAGATACTTTCCACGCATATTATTGAAACACCTTTTTTTTTTTTTCCTAGCAATAAGCAGAAGCAGGGCCAGTTGATAATTAGAATCTGGAGTTTAATCTTTCTCTCACCAGAGAGTATTTGTCTTAAGAGTTTCATTCTTGCAGGATCTCATCTCTCTGCTACAGTATTAACTTATAGAGATGCTTTTGGAAGTTTGGGGCATTATTTTTAAGCTGGTACAAACCATTACACAGAGGATCAGATATCTTTCACATGATGCTCTCCGAGTGGGCCCTGCTTCCTTTTATGTTGCTGCACGTGTCTGCCCCCAGGGTTTTATACTTTTTTGCCCAAAAGAGAGCTAAAGATTTATTTGTCCACTCCTTCCTCACATCTTTGCAGTGTTTCTGGACCTCTCTCAAAAGCTCTCTATCTCTTTACCTTCCATGTTTCAGGATACTGAAGGTGCTTGATGGGGGCATCTCTAAAGAGGCGCACACTCCTAGGTTGGCCTGAAGTTTGCCTGTGTTTCCCCGTGTGTCAGTTAGCCTCGAGTGGGTGCCAACAGTTGGAGTTTGATGATTTAATGGTTCTGTACAGATTTGTAAATGCTGGCCACAGTTGTCCTCCTGGAATAATGTATTGTGACTTTAAGGACATAGGGAATTTGGTGACTGTGGTGGCCAAACATGACAGGGGATGGAATGCTATAATTGTAGTTTATGGTTCCTAGACTACTTCTATTTCACTATGACGGCCAAAGGCCATTCATCTGTCCCTCAGACTAGGCTACACGTGGACTAGAGTGCTATTGTCGTTGTTTTAACTGGTGTTTAATTTAAACCTTTTCTTCTTTGGTTAACAACAACAAAAGCTATCCAGCACCTTTCTAGGTCCATGGGACTGGCAGTGTGTCATTTTTGCTTGGTCCATGGTCAATTTTTACCTTTTTTGAGATGGGTTTGACAGTTCCATGGGTTGACATTCCTAAAGCTGATTTTGGAGAAATTAGCTTACAGACCAAATCATTTAGCCCTTTATATGTCCCTATGATGAAAACACAAAACTTGATGCCCAGAATTGGTCGCTCTGCAGAGCATTAGTGTGTTCTTCCGGCTTCTTCCCTGAGCCCCTAAACACACCATCCTTGGGTTGCATCCAAGCATTTGAGGGAAGGCTAGTGTTAGTAGGGATGCTTGTAAATAATGTAGAGGTATTCAAGACTGCCTTGAGAAATGCAGGATGGAGAGGAGGCAAGGCTGGAGGATATACTTGATACTAATTCGAAACCCAAAACCCACAGCACTGAATTAACAGGTGTGTTGGTGCAGCTTGCTTTGTGCATTTAATCAGGTATAATCTTCAGGTGTGCCCACATGAGGGTTTTTTTTTTTTTGAGACCCCCCCCCCCACATTCAGGGAGCCATTTTAATTGGCACATCTAACACCTTTATTGTCTGAACTGAATTTTATCATAGAGGATGAAGTTTCTGTGTTTTTTAAACGGAACAGAAGACTTTAGACTGATCATGTTGATCCAGTCTATAACTGACTTAAGATTGTGACAGAAAAAAAATTTGAGCAGAATATCGGTAATCAGTACACACAAAAATTAACGTATATGGGTATGTTTGTGTGTTCAGCCACATTTAAGTCTCACAATGTAATGCCGAACTTGAATTCATGAGATGCTATGATGTTTTGTATTCTCTCCCATTTTTTTCAAAATGCTACTATTGATCTACTAATTAGTTTTTAACAGGAAACCCTGTGGTAGCAGGTGCATTTAAAGGACATCAAAGTGGCCTCTCTGTTTTTAAATTGTGTGAATCATGATTATTAAATGAGTAAGGTGGTATTTGATTTTTTGTTTCATTCATTATTAGTGAATGACTAAGTGAAATTTTATTGAGCACCTACCAGGTACTGTGATTAATAGTAGCAATACAGAGATAGGGGGCACCTGGGTGGTGGCTCAGTCGGTTAAGCGTCTGCCTTCGGCTTAGGTCATGATTGCAGGGTCCTGGAATCAAGCCCCTAATCAGGCTCCTTGCTCAGCGGGGAGCTTGCTTCTCCCTCTGCCTGCCCCTCCCCCTGCTTGTGCTCATGCTCTCTCTCTCTCTGGCAAATAAATAAATAAAATCTTAAAAAAAAATACAGAGATAGGTGATGAAGTGGACACAAGTCTGTGGTCAGCAGAGAAGAGTCTCACTTCTCACAGGAGAGGCAGTGTCAGTAGATGGAAGGGAGTCTTAAGCTAAGCAAATGGTGCCATGAATGGCGTGATGGTGCCTGGCTCTGTCAGGGAACCGTGTGCAGAAGTGCAGAAGGAGCTCAAGGTAAAACTTGACGTGCAGACAAGGAGGGCCTTGAATGCCATGCCGAGGAGTTCAGCTTTTATCCTTTCGGCCACTGGTTTTCAACATTTAGCTCAGGAGAATTTGTATTTTCAAATGGAATTTAATTTCTTACCTCACTATGTTAAATGGCAAATTTGGAGCCAACCTGAATGAAACTGAGTGGTCTCCTCTAGATTTCTACCCTCAGGGGTCCTGAAGCCCCTGGTGACTTAACCTGAGAACCGCTGACAGCACTGGACTTCTGTGTCGGGGGAGCCCTATTAGGAGACATGTTTGTACAGGGAAGAGACAGGAAGAGGCCCTGAAACTGGGGCAATGGCAAAGGGCTTGAGAGAGCAAGGACGTTAACTGTTGAGGTGGAATCCCGGGAATTTGCTCTCCAGTGGGCTGTGGAGCTCAGGAACAGGAGGAGGGAGGAGCATGAGTTTGGTTTTGGTTATGTAAATAAAAGCCTCTTGCCAGGTTTTTCTTTTGGTTGCCAGATACTTGGGGTAGATGAGGGTTGTGTTGGGTATATTGGTCATGAATCTGCAAAGCAGGCCACTGTTGGGTTTTTGGGGTTTTTTTTCTCTATCACGTGGCCTCTAATTTTCAGGATTATATCACGTTTTCCTGAGCTCATACTAGTCTGCATCCTCTCCAGCATTTGGAAACTGTATGGGCCCCAAAGCTCTCTCAGGCTGCCTCTCTGGATGCATGTTTGCAGTCTCCCTAGGGCCTGAGCACCCAGTGTTGCAGGGGTCTGCATTCAGCCATCCATGACTGTCCATCTCAGGGCTGATGCTGAGAAAGGAAGAACGGCTTTAGAGGCCTGGGGTCCAAGATTAAATCCCTGTGCTACCACTTACCAGCTATAAAGTGGTGAGCAAGTTCTATAGGATGAGAGTCGTAAAGTCTACCCGGTGGAATTGTTGAGAGATCTTCCAATAATGTGGAAGGCACCGAGCTCCATGTCTGTACGCAGTAGGCATGTGTGTGAGGTGTTCGTTACAACATTTCATTATGAGAATAAACCTTCTGGGGGCACCTGGGTGGCTCAGTCAGGTAAGCATCTAAGACTCTTGATTTCAGCTCAGGTTATGATCTCAGGGTCGTGAGATCAGACCCGACATCTGGCTCCACACTGCTGAGCATTGGAAACTGCTTGGGATTCTCTCTTACCCTCTGCCCCTCCTGCATTGGCTTGCTCTCCCTAAAAAAAAAGAAAAAAGAAAAGAAACCTTCTGAAGAGAGGGTTCTTCTCTCCTCCTGCAAGGAGGCCTTCCATACTGAGAAAGATTATATTAATGCAAGGTGGAAGAGGAGAAGTCGAGGGGGGAAAGCAGGAACATTCAAAGGGCACATGTTCTGGTGGCCTAAAGACAGTGGTGACCTGTGGCTGATCGCTGTGGTTTTTATAGGGCATGTGTGACCCTCAGGCCTTCTGGGGGGCCGGAAAAGCACTGAAAAAGACTTCCATTTTCTTAATTAAAAAAAAAACAAAACCTGTTATGTTCTGCCCATTTGCATCTTCTCTTACATTGACCTGTTTTATGTTTATACTCCATGCTCATTAAAATGATCACAACTCTAAACATTTACTGAGAGAATGATTCAGGGGGCAAGTGCAGTAAAAATATTTAAAAACTTTTCTTGGAGCGGAGGTTAAGAAGTTACTCCCCACCCCACCCTCCCCCTGCAAATAGCCAAGATGGGAGGGAGAGAGAGAGACCGGGATAGGAGTGAGAGACCTGTGTTCCTTGGAGGAAGAGAGACATGCTTAGCACAGAAAATCCCAGTTGAACAGGCTGGCTCTGACTGGAAGAGGGCTGGTCCTTCGTGGGGGTTATTTAGCTTTCCTGCATGTTCCTCCTTGTTGAGACAGCTGTAGCTTGGTATCAGGGGATAATAAAGAAGAAATATTACCAGATTTCCAGTGGGATTATTTATAATACTTAAAATTTGTGTGTCACTTTCATCTTGGAGAAGATTATAAAAATATTACTATAATATTAACAGTCTTTAGTAGGGGGCATTAGCCCCCATTTTACAGATTTCAATCTGAGGTTTTCCGAACTGGGTTATTTGCCCCAGCCTGCCTGCTTTAGTGCTAATATAAATCAGAGGCTCCTGTGGTCCACGGCGGTAATTGAAAGCCTCTGATACCTATCTTTGGCCTGCCTTTTCTAACTCTACTGGAAGTTGCTCTCCTTCGAATAGGTATTTGTAGGTCTCTGAATGCCCTTTAATTCATTGGGGGAAATATCTTGTACCTCTCTCCCTACAGTTATTCCATATTAGAGAGTCACAAGTAAGACTGAGACCCCTTGAGTAAACTCAAAAGATGAAAATGGTTGGAGGAACAGAAATTAAGAGCATAGTTTTTTGTGTTTTGGTTTTAAGTAATGAACACTCATTTGTGACATCAGTGCTGATTGAGCTTATTTTAAAACTTTTCCCAATAGGACACACATTACCTGTACTTAACAGGAAAGCAGAGTTAAGAATCTGATATTTTACAGAGTTTTTTTCTTTTTGTTTGGGTCAAGCACAAGCGAAATGTGACCAGTTTAAAAAGGGAGGCCTAAGTGACCTATCTATAAAAAAATAAGGCCATTTATCTGTGTCAAATAGTATATTAAAAAGATACAGAATGAATTGTCTTATATGGAAAGACACACTTAATCCTAGATATGACTGTTGGTGGGTAAAAAACAAGTGTTTTTTCATTTTTAGGAAGGATAAAATTAAATAAATGAAGGTATCCAAAGACCCTACCAAGTGATAGATATTAGCTGGGCACGTTATGTAACATGCCTACTATCTAGGGAAAACTTTTTTTTTTTTAAGATTTTATTTATTTATTTGTCAGAGAGAGAGAGAGAGAGAGAAAGCAAGCACACAAGCAGGGTGAGCGGCAGGCAGAGGGAGAGGGAGAAGCAGACTCCCCGCTGAGCAGGGAGCCTGATTGTGTGACTCGATCCCAGGACCCTGGGATCATCACCTGAGCGAAGGCAGACGCTTACCCGACTAAGCCACCCAGGCGTCCCGGGAAGACTCTTTTTTTTAGGTCACAGAGTTTCAAAAAAATTTTGTTTGTTCATTTGAATGTTCATTTAAAATAAGCTCTACACCCTGTGTGGGACTTGAACTCACAACACTAAAATCAAGAATCGCGTGTGCTCCCAACTGAGTCAGCCAGGCGGCCCTGGGTCGTGGAGCTTTTTTATGGTATTTATAGGAAGTGGCTTCAGACAGCAGGCCATTGTGGGTACTGTTATTGCAGCTAGGACATCTGAGCGCCGCTGGGCCTGGCTAGTGGAGACATGAGAGAAATCCTCCAACTCCCAGCCTCAGTTCCCGCATTTGTAGAATGAGGGGGCAGGCTGGTTAGATCCCAAGGTCTCTTACACCTCTGAGATTGTGTGTAAGCTCCTGGGCAGTTAGCGGGCTAACATCCTCTTGTTACCAAGGTGAGTTTGGGCCTCTTCCTGGTGGTTTCTGTGTATGCAGTGAGAAGCAAACTGTGCATGGGCGTAAGGATGATAGCCACCTTTGTCCTTCTCCAGGAAATAAGAAATGGTGTGTGACTCAGACTCAAGCCCTAGGCGCTCGTGAAGTTTTTGTTACCTTTTTATGTTTGATGAGTCAGAAATGCAGATTCTTATAGAGTGTTACCAGATCTTTGATTAGAATCGCTTCAAATTACAGACCCCTTTCATGTGTAATGATTTTTGCCATTTGCCCTTTCATCATCTAATAGGATACAAGGACATTTTGATCAGTAAGAACCTTGGTCTGTTGCTTCATAAGCCCTTATTACACTAAAACTCTTCCTTTTTTAAACTTTTATTTATTAAGTAATCTCCACCTGTAATATGGGGCTCAAATTCACAACCCTGAGATCAGGAGTCACATGCTCCACTAACTGAGCCAGCCAGGCGCCCCTACACTAAAATTATTCTTGACAGAAAACTATGTGCCCACACTGACAGGACATCAGTATTCTTTAGCTGGGTGGGCAAATATAAGTACTGCAGGGTAGTTGATGCTAGAGTATTGTAAAACCTTAGGAGTAAGGACAGCTGGTTTATTTAATATGCACCAAGGCGATCCTGTGCACATGTGGGCCCGTGTGCACATACACACCCAAAGTGTGTCAATGTGCACACTCCCGTTTAAGTACTCTGTCTTGCTACTCACTATTCCTAAACTGCCAATTGATTGCTTCTGTGCTTTGGGGACTCAATCTCAGAGATGCTGACTGGAAAAAGAACGTTTTTGAACAGTTTCATGGAGGTTGGACTTGTGGAGATGCTAAGGCCTGATCCTAGTGCTAAGTGGTATATGAAGTTTACCACAGTGCTGTGCACAGATGTGAGGCTTGGATTCAGTTTGGAAATCAGTAACTAATTTATTAGGCCTTTTTTTTTTAATACATATAAAAATGAGAGTTGGCATGATCCCCATAAAGATTTTTTTTTCTCAAGGGTTGAAGAGTGGGCTTGGAGGGGGATCAGTGTGTTGGTCGATAGCCTCTGAGAACGTTTGAGCTTCGGAGTCACGCACACAGACCACATAGCTTTTAGACCTGCTGCTTGTCCCCATACCCGGTACTGCATTCCCCTTGACTCTTCAGTAAAATGGTTTCTTTAAAAATTATTTTCAATTGTAGAGAACACATAAAATTTACCATCTTAACCATTTTTAAGTGTACAGTTCAGTAGTGTTAACTATATTTACAATGTTAGGTAGCAGATCTCTAGAACTTCTTCATCTTGGAAAACCAAAACTCTGTACCCACTGAACCACCCCTCATGGCCCCCTCTCCTCAGCTCCTGGCAGCCTCCATTCTGCCTTCTGTTTCCTTGAGTTCTACCTCGATACCGCATGTAAGTGGAATCATATAGTACTTGTCTTTCTGTGGCTGGCTTACTTCATGATGTCCTCATAATGACTTAGCATGACGTCCTCCAGGTTCATCCATGTTGTGGCCTGGAATAGGATGGCCTTCTTTTTTAAGGCTGAGTAATATTCTGTTGTGTGTTTATGCCACACTTTTCTTTATCCATTCATCCATCAGTGGACATCTGAGTTGTGCACCCCTCCGCTCTTGTGAAAAATGCTGCAGTGAACATGGGCGTGCAAATATCTCCTTGGGATCCTGCTTTCAGGTTTTGGGGGGGGGGAAGGGATATATACCCAGAAGTGGGATTGCTGCATCATATGTATTTCTATTTTTAAGTTTCTGAGGAGCCTCCATACCGTTTTCCCCAGCAGCTGCACCATTTTACATTCCCACCAGCAGTGCACAAGCATTCCAATTTCTCCACATTCTTTACTGAAGCATTTATTATGTTATAAAAATAAGGTGTAGTGGAGAAAGGCACCATCGTGGTCACAATTTATGTTTTTCCCTGGTTAGATGGTAATTAAGAGGGTGATAGAAATGGTAATAAAAGGCATATGGAGAGGCGGTTGTAGATGAACATGTCAGGTTTCAGAAAAGAGCTTAGTCTCTCTCTTAGCTCACTTCACTCCTTACCTGTCATTAAAATTCTAGTTAAAATCAATGAATCCATTTGTCAGATGATTTTTTTTTGAAAAAAATGCCTCCTAAGTAAACTTCCCTCAGAACATCCTAAGAATTATAAAGAAAAGTCCAATGCAGAAAACTGAGAGTTTCCTGGGGCTGACACTGTATTTGATTCTGTGTTGGTCTGTGAGATAGGATCGTCAGTACCAGGGTGTGGGTCTTCATTCTTTCTGTGCTGGGACATGCTGGACATCAGAGAACATGGAAAATAAGTGTCATCTGCCACTTAGTAGGAGCCTCTTGGCTCCACCTTGGTGTTGGAAGCTGGAAGGTGAAATGGGAGAGGGGATGAAGATGGGCTTTTCCTGATTTTGAGCCCTGGGCCCACCTCCCTGACAGAGAGCTCTGAGAAATGCCTGCCACCTCCTTTGTCCTCAGCTCCTGGTTTGCCCTAGAAATGAAAGGCAGCAGGAATTCAGAAAGCCTGCTTTCTAATTTCTGGCCTGCGGTAACTTACTCTGTCTCTGGGCATGCCTCTAATCTGTAAATGAAATGGTTGGCTTAGGTGGGTAAATTTTGGAAGGGACCTTCTTGACACCCCTGAGGAGTTAGAGCTCTCAACTTCTTTTCGTGAAGGATTAACACGTAGACCCAGGAGTGTTATGGAAGGTGGAGTAGGCCCTGCAGTTCTCTGAATGGTGCCATCTCCCTCACAGAGCCTTTGCTCTGTTCACGCTTCTGTTCAGTGTTCAGGCTTCTGGAACAGCTGAGGCGTTTTTGAACAGTTGCTTCGTAGAGGATACTGGGCTGGGGGATGCAGAGTGAAGGTTATCCGAGACTTGCAGCTCCCCGAAAACAGGTTGTGATGTATTTCCAAGAGCCTCATATCCAGAGGACCTTCGAGGTTTTCTTGGATTTCGGATCCCTTGGTTTTTAGGGAGAAAATCAGAGAAGCCAGGGGACTGGCTCAGGGTCACAAGGCCAGTCAGTGACAAAAGCTGAGACTGGAGTCCCATTTTCCACTTCTCTCAAGTCCGTAACTGGTGCACTTTCCATTATTTTAATGAGGCTGATAAGACGGGTGCACAAGAAAAGCAATACTCTAGGGCAGGGCACAGGAGGTGCCAGGCGGGGGCGGGGGGCTGATGGTGCGGGTATAGGGTTTCTGAGAAGGAGTAGTCATGTCCGCTGGGATAACCTCGGAACTGTTCTTGGAGGAGGGACGCCTTGCCTTGGGCTTGGCTTATAGGGTGGAGAGAGCTCCGACAGAGGAGGGGAGCAGCCGGAGCAGAGGTGTGGAGATGGGAAGGGCCACAACTGGCGGTGGGATGTGGCTCAAGCTTGGCTGAAGCAGAGGGACAAGGAGGAGGAGACGAGGACTGGCATTATTGAGCGTCTGTCGTGTCAGGCACAGTGTCCGGTCGTTCGCCCGTGTCATCTCAGTGTCCTGAGTGGGGGAGAGACGCCCTGACCGTGCTTTTGTTGGAGGACATCACTTTCTCCTCCCGCCACCAGTACTCGGCATCTGTCTTCCCTAGAGGAAAAGTTGCACTTGGATCTGGTGGGAACGGGGAGGAGAAAAGTGGGAAGAGTGGTTGGTGTCTGCAGAGAAGGTCTCAGAGGTAGTTGACAGTTGGTAATTCTTTCATAGTAGGTCTGGGGCTGGCCTCCCAGTTAATGGCAGCTGGTGGGCTTGGTGCTCCTCAGTGACCGGGCTGACCATGAATTATTCAGGGCCTGTGCCCAGCGAGTGGCTGCCTAGCAAAGTTGTGTGGGAAGGAGGCTGTGTTATCTCATTGAGAGATTGGCAGAAGCTCGGGTGCTGAGGAGGAAGAAATGACTGCACCCTTAAAATATTTCACATTTTAACATGCCAGGGCCGCACCCCATGTTCCATAGCCCTCCAGCTGGGTAATTGGGACCCGCACTTCAACGAGGAAGAAGTAATGCCCCCCCACCCGTAATTAACAAACACAGTAACCTACACTCTCCTGTTGCTGTGGCACTTGTTGGCAGGGATTTGGCTAGGAGCCACATGAGAATCCAGATAAGACAATATAGCCACAGAGTATTCGTGTGGGAGAAATGCCGCTCTGCTCTGTTTTTATCTCAGCCAAGTAGAGAGGTGCTGTTGTTGATCCATTGGGAACGGTACTTTTGTAACTGTCACTGTTCTTCATTGTTACATGCTACTGTGTGTGCGTGTGTCCCTGTCCGTCTGTCCATTGGTCTGACCTATTTTCCTAGCTAGGTTGAAAGTGCCTGCGCAGAAATAACTTCTTATAACTTTGCAGGTCCCTCCAGTGTGGTCTGTGCTCCCAGATGGGCCTGAGCACATGTACACTGGTTGACCTTGACTCCCTGGAGCCCGGGAGGTATGGGGCCTGTGCCTTGACAATGAGGTTTGCATCCCTCCCCTCCCTCTTCCTTCTTCCCCCTGGGGCGGGGGATGGGGGGGCTGTTTAATCTGCTCTTTTCTAAAGCCAGTCTCTGGTAAGCTTCTGGAAAAGGTAACATGGGTATGAAGACCTGAGGGCAGGGTCCAGAGGCCTGTTTTCACAAAGAGTAGATCTGTATCTCCTGTCTTCCAGTTTTTTCCCACCAGGAAACGGCATCTTCTCACTGCCCCGTCTGCTTCCTTGTAAGACTCTGGCCCAGTGGCTGTGAACACCTCTGTGTGTCAGCCTTTTCCCTCCATGTTGGAGGTGGGAAGCAGGACCAAACATCCTGGGCAAGAGCAGGCCTGGCCCCAGCTGCATTCCTCAGATGTTCTTTTCCTTTGAACCACTCAGCCTCTAGCAGAGGAGCCCAGTCTTGGCTCTGGCTGGTGTTCTATTCACAGGCATAGCAACACCTGTTTGCCAAAGGTGGGGCCTCTGGACTGGGGCATTCTTTTGCCCATACAGGGAAGCTTTGCATGGGCAGATAACAGATGCGATAAGAATGCAGGGATAAGGTTTGGCCGGGTAGAAAATTCAATAAACTGCATTCCTTCCCCAGGGCCTTGGGTACTTGTTACTGAGTGTAATTTGCCATGTTTCTCCTTCTCAGCAGAGATGTCAGGTACTTTGTATTCAATTCTGCTGTGACCAGCTGAACAAGAAGCAGAAAAAAAAAGATATAAATGGGAATTAGATTTGCCCTGGTATTTCAGATGCAGCCATGTAACTAGATAATTTTGTAGAAGGTGTGCGTTTGTATGTGTGTTTATGGGAGAGAGGGGAAAAAAATCCGTATCTCAGGAATAGAGAGAGCAATTGCTGTAGATGAAAAATACCTTTAGTCTTCCCTTTAATTTTTTGTCTAGGTATTCTAAATCCTGAACTCTCAAATCTGATTAGCCCCACCTCAAATAAACATTGGCCTTTGTAAAAACATAGGCCCTTTGTAACTCGTTTCATAGTGAATATTGTATTCTTATTATCTCTGAGGTGTTACTGCTTTATTTTTATTAGGAAATATGATTTTGAATATGCCTTTCCCAGTATAAAATGGGGTGAGTGACAGAAGAGAATGGGGTTTTGTGAGTATCTCCCAGCTGGAGGACTGGTCTTGCCATTTGAATTGCCCTTGTTTAGAGATCCAGAGGGGTACCCGCTCAGGTCCCTGGCCTGAGATTAGTGATTCCACAGGAAACCGGCAACATCCTCCAACCAGTAGGCCAACCTTGGTGGCCAAAGATGGGGGTAGAATTAGTTTTTGAAATTTCTCTGTGAGGAGTTTAAAGACGAGTAACCATAGCTGCACAGAGAGTGCGGCTATCTTCCCAACATTTCTCTTTCCTAAGCATTTATCTCAGTGATAACAACAGCTCTATGAAGTTGGTCCTGTTGTGCCAACTTTTCAGGCTCAGGGAATCACGGAGTTAGAAAGCAGCAGAGCCAGATGCCTAGATTCCACGTCAGCCTTTAAGCGCCTTTCTTCTTCTAAACCCTGACCCAGATGCTCCGTGGGTGATGCTCTGGGAGTAAGCAGAGAAGCAGTCTAGGCCCTGATCTTCAGGAGCCACGTGGTCGTGAGGAAGCACTGCTGACTGCTTCGCGCTGCCCAGGCTGTGGGCCCTGTGTGTGCGGTGCCACTGGGGAGAAAGGAGACATTCTGGAAGGGTGGCGGGCAGCTAGCCGTGAACAGAAACACTAGTGTCAGGGATGTGTTCTGACGGTGGGACTTGTTGAAAATTGTCCTTTTCGGGAGGGCAGGGGAAGAAGGTTTCAGGTAATTCTGTTTTCTGGTTTTGACTGGATTTCATGGTGATATGCTTGGTTAGTTGGTTGAGCTTCCTGGTACGTGGGGCAGTTCCCTTTGAATAAGGGATGGGTTTTTAAGAATACACATAATGGAGGCAGGCTTTGGGAGAAAGGGCAGCAGTAACTAGATAGTTAGGGGGTGGGAGGCTCTCAGGGCATTATACGGTAGAGGGGAGGCAGAAAAAGAATGCCCACAGGTAAGGATTCAAGACTTCGAGAAGCGGGCAGGAGGCTGGTTGGAGAAGGGGGTGGGTGGGTGGGCGGAGAGGTGAGACAGATCCCATAAGCCTTAGCTCTGGGGAGCATAAATGCACCGGCATGATTTGGAGCCTGCTTCTCTATCTGGCCACACATTTTAGTAATATTATTTTGGTTTCCTATAAAGAAACGCTCAGGAGAAAAGGGCTGTGGTCCTCCAACTGTTGTCCGGATGAAGGAAAGGCAGATCTGGAAAGGGCAGAGAATTTGGCACAACAGTTTATATGTGAAACCTCATTGTGTTCTGTCCCTCCCTGTTCCCACCACTTTTTTTTTTTTTAAGATTTTATTTATTTATTTATTTGACAGAGACAGCAAGAGAGGGAACATAAGCAGGGGGTGGTGGGAGAGGGAGAAGCAGGCTTCCTGCCGAGCAGGGAGCCCGATGCAGGACTCAATCCCAGGACCCTGGGATCATGACCTGAGTCAAAGGCAGATGCTTAACTGACTGAGCCACCCAGATGCCCCTGTTCCCATCACTTCTTTCCCAGCTCTTGGGTTGGTTTTTCAAGTCCTTGAATGTGTACACATGCTATAACATCTTAGCACGTTGGCAATCCTCTCTGAAGCATCGCAATCTTGCTAATGTTTAGATGTTCAGGAAATGAACACTCCATAGTTTATGCTTTCAAGCTTGCTGTGATGCAGGGAAAGCGTTGTCTTTTTTCTTTCTTTCTCTCTCTCTCTCTCTTTTTTTTTTTTTTTTTTTTAATCTCTCAGACTTCATAAAGCCTCTTGGGACAAATACAGGCTTAATCTCATTGCTTAGTGTTTCCATTCACATGCAACATGCTAAATCATATAGGATCTTAGTGTATAGGTCCAAGTATGAGGAAAGGAACAAAACCCAACCAAACAAGACCAAACAAAATCCATTCACAACAAGAGAACCTTTAAAGTAGCAACTTCCATGTGAATTAGCTGAAAATGTGCCTGTTCCTGACCCAACTAAGTGTTGCCAAAGTTTCTGTGGAGGCTTGCTTGGGTTTTAGGTATCCTGATACCACTTACCCAGTTTTTTATGGTTTTTCTGAAAATCTTGTAAGCTGATATTATGCTCTAAATACATGGGGTAAACAGGGCTAACCTTGGTCAGTCTAGGGTCCAGGTGTGGCTCTACCATTCAACAGCTGTAGGGCCCGGGGCAAGGCATGGTACCTCTCTGAATCTCAGTTGCCTTGTCTGCAAAATGGACCTAATACCTACCTCATAGGTTTAGTCACTTGAGAAAATATATTCTTCTTAGAGCACTACAGATAAACTGTGGGTAGGACCCATGGTCTTTTGTTTTATTAGGTTAGAGTTGGGTAAATTCCTTTAAATTTCTTCTTTTCTTCCTTACAATGTCCCTGTCCTTTCCCTCCTGCCTCTGAAGGTAAGGGTACCTTCTCTTGGCTAAGGCTGGCTGCCCCACCCATACCTTTAAGCCATTTTCCCACGGGTCTTTTCCTACCTGTGCCAGTTCAGGGCTAAGACCTGTGCACAGAGGATATGCTCAGCTGGACGTGGCCCAGAGCCCCTTCCCTTGCTCCTTTCATTTCTATTCACCACCTCTACTTTCTTGCTCTTCTTCCCTTTGCTCTTCATTCTTTCGTTCCCGGTAGCCTCACTTCAGCTTTTATTACCCCCACTGACCTCCTCATTCACATACTGGATCACATCTTCTCTGACTTCTGGTTCCTTCTTTTTGCAACACATGATGTCATCCTAAGCCCATTCCTCCTCGAGTATCTCTTCCTTCTCCTGGATTGTCATTCCATACCTCTTTGGTACCTCCACTGTTTTTTCTTCTTCCTCACAGACCCTGGCCTTCCCCAGGGCTCTGTACGCAGCCACTTGCCTCTTACCTTCCTTCCCAGGTTTAAGCCCACTACAGTCTCTCTCACTGTGCATGGGACTCTATCCTCAGCCTTGAGCTCCTCCTCCATCTCCTTGACTGCTTCTGGACCTGTCGCCCCTTGGTGCTGCAGGTAACTCAGATTCAGCGTATCCATAAAGAAATGTTCAATCCTTCCCTCCACCCTGCAGCCAGCTCTAAAAACCCCAGAGTCTTCCGCAACCGTAGCCTTTGAACCTCCCACCCATATACAGTTGGTTACCAGAGTCCTATGGATTAACTCTTGCATCAGTCTGTTCCTTTTTGTTCCTATTGCCTCACACTGACTAGTCCTTTGACCTGGAGAACTCCAGTAACCACTTGAGTGACCTTGCTGCTTTCAGTCTCTCTCCTTTCTACCCATTCTAACTGACCACTGCCAGATTACTCTTCCCTAGAGCCCAACCCAGACCCCATCCTCCTTTGGCTGAAAAGTCTCCAGTGGTTTCCTGCCCAGGCTTAGTTCCCTCAGGGTTTCCGTCCTGCCTGACAGTCCCTCATGCTCCAATCAAAGGGTAGCACTCGCTGGTGCTGTTCCTGGGACAGTACAGTTGGTGCCTTTACGTCCCAACCACCCTTCCCCAGGAGAGGAGGCTTCCCCCTTTCCCAGCCTGTTGCTAGTCTACCTGTGTTTCAAGGTTTGGTCACAATGCCAGTCCCTCCTGGAGTTGTTTCTGCCTGTCTTCCTAGGCAGTTGTGTCTCTCCTCCTTTAGCCCCTATCTGTTTCTCTGGTGTTGGACTGTTTGCATATTTGTCCCATCTCCTTTGGCCAGGAACTCGCCCAGTCATCTCTGAATCCTCCACTGGGCAATGTACCTTACACACAGTTGGCGTCCAGTAAATACTGAATGGACTAAAGAATGAGTGCCTCTGGCCTTCCTGGACCTCCTCCCCACTGCTGAGTTGGAGGTGGCCAGATGAGTCCTCTTCTTCCCCTGCCCCATCACAGCAAACAGATTCTCACTTCTCACCTCCTGCCCCTGCACGGTTATTAAACCCTTCTCCAGCCTCAAAACCTTTCTTTCCAATACTTGGCATGTGTTCACTCTGCCTGGCTTGTTCTGAGTCTGCTCTTTACTATTGAGTGTGGCTGTCCTAATCCCAGCCTCTAACCCCATCACCTAGTACGTAACCTGGCTAATTAGAAAGCTTATTTCACCTACTTCCCCATACCAGAGGAAGCTGAAAGGGAGACTCCAAGAATGGTGACTCATACTCTATTCACTAAGTGGCTTAAAGATTAAAAATAAAGCATTGTAAATTGGCAAGCACTTTGCAGTCTCATTGTCTTGGCCCACAGCTGGACACTTAAGAGACTTAAAACTTCATATTTAGTAGTGAAGTATGTTTTAATATCAATATATACTGTATTTAATATTAATATACACTGCATTTAATAGGCCTGTTAAGATCTTAATTGAGAAAATTCTCCATTCTACTTTTTGTAGCTTTGATGTGGTATGTGGGGGAAAATATGTAAGAGGTATTTTGAAAAATACATTCCTATTTTGAATAGAACGATCGTTGTCAGGGTATTTTCACATCATTCCCTCACTGACCTTGTAGAGGTAGGTATTAATTATCCCTGTCTGACAGGGGAGGTTTAGAAAGAATCCAGGGTTTCTTCTAAGGTCATAGGTGATTAAGAGCCTTGGCCAGGACTAGAAACTCAGGTCTTGAGAATCCTCGTCCGTTGCTTCTTCCAGTAACCCCACATTTTGCCACATTCCTGTCAGCATTGTGAATTGCAGCTGTGGGTAGTTAAAGGGGCTTACTCTACATCCTGGATGGTGAGAAATGCCTTCAAATCCTGGCCCTGGCTTTAGAAAGCTAAAGATTGACACTGGGTGTATTTAAAAGCCTCTGTTGTAGATGTTAGGAATGGGAGTTGCTCAGTTGAACAGCTAGCTAGACTTTGGGTTTGTTTTAACTCTAGCTCGGGACAGGATGCAGTTGCTTGAATTACAAGTGCCCTGGGGACTAAAGTAATCCTGGAGTGGAGGCCCACCTCTTTAGAGCAGATTGGAATCCCTTAGGAATGAAATTACCTTACTCAATGAGTAATGCTGCAGGGCTCCATGTTGGAAAAGCCAAATTTGTGATTTGTTGTCTGCCCACAGTTAGTTGTAGAAGGTGGGAGGAAAAAACTAGGGTCAGTTATTTCCCCAAAATACACCTTGATCACTGTTCTTTTCTCTGTAGAGGTTTTTTTTTTGGGGGGGTTGAGATTGGTGGGAGAAATTAAGGAATGTTTTAATATCTTCAAGAACCCAAAAGTTCAGGAGCTTCATTTTACAAATCAAACTAGGATTTGAGGGTAATTTCTGTTCTTTTATCTCCCCATTCGTTCGTAAACTCCTCAGGCCAGAGATCCTTGAGGTGTTTACCTGTGTACCTTTCTCCCACAATGCCTTGCAAATCAGTGCTCCCGTAAATCTAGCATTGAATTCGTTTTACAGGGTCACTGTTACAAACCTCCCGCTAAATATCTCGTGAGGGCCGCAGAAGTCTGTTGAGATTTTTCTGTGCGCTGAACTTACACCTCCCCTCGCTGTGGCCCTGCACAGTGCCCAGAGTGACTTTGTCTCATTTTTACACTGTGGCCGGCCGGTCGGCCGCCGCGTGGTTGGCGCCCGCGCAGTGGGGACGCCGCGCGCACCCAGGTGCGCGGCCCCCGTGCCCGCGTTATCTCCGCAGACGCAGAGCAATGGGTGAGCCGCGCGGCCGGGGACCTGCGGGGCTCCTCACCCTCCCGGGCCGCCTTATTTTCGTGTGATAGTAATCGGAGACTTTTCCGTTACATGAGGCTCTCAACAAAAGATTGTAATTCCAGCAGCTTTGTTTGGGAAGGTACCACCGCGGCGGGCGCGTCCTGGGCCGGGCCCGGGGGTCGGCGTCTCCGGGGCGGTGGAGGCGGCACGGGCCGCGCCGGGGCCGCCTGTGGGTGGGGGGGCCGCGGGCCGGCCGGCCTCCCCCGCGCCCCTCCTCGTGGTACAGCCTGCGTTTCCTCTACAATGCTGTTATGCTAATCAGGTGACATCACCGCCCAGCGCACGGAGAGTGGCTCCTGATTAAATTACAAACCGGCGGCCGCCGCGGGCAGCCGAGAGGAGGTGTGTGTACTGCTCCCGCGAGCTCCTGGGCTCGGCGACCCGGGCATGCTTAGGATTGGCCATATTTAAAAAAAAATTTAAAGTAGGATTTGCACCTCCTTCCCTCCGTCCTCCCGCCCCTCCTCGGTGATTTATTTCAAGCTTCTAGTCGGGAGCCACAAAAGGAAGGAAAGCAACAAGGAATTAGATTCCCAGAGTGGTAACTCCTGGCCGCGCTAGGGTGGACTCTCCAGCCAACTTCCTATCAGATCCGCCTGCTGGACTTCCAGACCGGAATGGGGCTTGCCTAAGGTCCAGCCTTTTTCACCGGGGCCGGGAGCCAAGTCGTGCGGAAGCTGCTGTGTGTTGGATGGGGGTAGGAGGGGGCCGCAGCGGGATTTCCACCGCGTAGCCCGCCAGGGCGGTACGCCGGGCATAATGGAATTGCAGAGGACGTCTAGCATCTCAGGGCCTCTGTCGCCAGCTTACACGGGGCAGGTGCCTTACAACTACAACCAGCTGGAAGGGAGATTCAAGCAACTACAAGGTAAGCCCCCGCCTCCCGAAGGCCAGGCCTGCCCTGGGGCTGTGCCTACGGGGGTTCCGAGATTTTATTTGTGCCATATGGTACGTGACCCTAATGAAGACGGGCCGCCGCACGGCCCGGCCCCAAAGCCTCTGGTTGGCTGCGAGCACCCCATTCACTCCTTAAAGGAGACAGTTTCTCACTCTACTCTAGAAAAGCCACCATTTGGAGTCCCTTTCTCTCTCTCTCTCTCTCATCCTTTTGGCTCTCGGTTGTCAGGTATCTGCTACCCACTGAGTACACATTTTCTGGCCTTTTAGCTATCTTTGCAGCTCAGTGGATCAATGCTAATAGGCCTGTTAGTATGCAAGCGTTTGATTCCGGGTCGCCTCTGTCTCCCAGCCCCCCAGCCTCTTACCTCTGGGAATCCTAAAGGTGTAAAGTGCACTGCTCGACACCCAGTCCTGTAGAACAATAGCAAGGGGGAGGAGGGAGTGGTCTTTTTGTTCCTAAGCCTTGGGTAAATTACAGTTTTGATTCCAAAGCCTAATTTTAACTCTTTTGATGTATTGTGTTGGGAAGAGCCTTCCCATCAATTTAGTAGGCTATGTAATTTATAATGAAAGCCAGTTATTGTCATTCCAATGCTATGGGTTGGATTAGTTGGATCAATTACAGGTTTCTTGGCGTCTGTATTAGTCTCAAATAATTGAATGAATCCAGTATTTTATCGCATATATTTTTATGGAGAGCGGGGTCCTGTGTGCAGTAGTGTGTGGGATGATGGGTGTGCAGTAGTGTGTGGGATGATGGGCCTGCAGCCCACTGCTGGGGTGGCCCCTGCAGCCCTCCGCTGTCCCTGCCCTACCAGCAGGCCTGGCTGGAGGTTTCTCAGAGCTTGTACATGAAAAAAGGGCTCATAACTGAAAACAGAACTCCTTCCGTTTGGAAACCCCTGGAATCAGTAGTAGGCCAGGAATGGCTCTAACTAATGTGAAAAAGTGGCCTTCACACACTGTGTTTCTTATTTTAACGCTTCTCAGTGCCACCAGTGTGGTTCCCGTGAGGAGGAGGAAGGAAGGAAGCACAGCTCAATCCTAGAATGTTTTCATTGGGAAGGGGAGGGAGGATATATTTCATTCACAGGTTTATTTGTCTTGTGAAAGAGTTGACAGGAGTGACACTTTTCTGGAAAACAAGAGGCAGAACAGGACGTGATTTTAAACATTGGCTAGTCTGTGCTGCATTCCTGGGGCAGTTAGCTAAGAAGAAGCTCCATTTCCTCCAGGGAATGGTTGGTCTTTGCTTCATTCTCTGAGCTCTTTGAAGGTGGAATTTGCGTTTTTGGGAAAATTTGGGGTGGGGGGGCAGGGAGGTAGGGGGAGTTTGCGGATGGTAAAGGGAGGAATGGTGGTGTGTCTGTTATCTTCTGGGTCTCTGCTGGAAGCCCCACAGTTTTAGGTTTTGAGAATTCAGAATGCACCTCTAGTAAACATCACTGAGTCTCCCTGCTTCGTTGTGTCATACCGTCGAGGAGAAAGCACCCCAGTGGTGGATCCTTGATCAGAAGACCTATTACCAGTGTCCAGTCAGCCCACTCCTGTAGTCTCAGAAAAAATGCAAAGCCAAGGAGAAGATGTAAGAAGGTGTGGGGGGTAGTGTACTCACAGGCCCACCCGTAACAAAAGGCTGTTACCTGAAAGCTTTGAGGATGGTTGTAAAACTGCTCACTGAGAAGGGTGGAGCATACCCACAGGAAATGTCTTAAACTGTCCTCTCTGGATAGAGGAAAATTTAAATTTAAAAAATCACCATGCTCCCCTGATATTTTTGCCTGGTTACTGTTTCTCAAGGAAATCCCTTCAAAAAGGGTGGGCTTCACATTTTGTGTGGTAGCTTTTTTTTTTCTTTTTAAATGACTTTTGCTCCCTAATGTAGTTTCAGATAACTTTTTTATTTCTACATATTGTGGTTTAGGAGTTACACAAGTTTAGTGTTGGTATTTCTATAGTAGAAAACCACCCATGTTGAGGAACTGAGAAAGGGTGAATTAACTTTCAAGTATGGTGGATCCCAAGAGAATTACAAACATGGTATCCTCCTTAGAAACAAATGGAACTGATGGCATTTTAAGCAACTTTAGGGAGAATTTTTGCTAAAACCTTTCCCATCCCTACCCCCAGTTTGTATTTGTCATTCTTCCAACCACCACATCTTTGATAATGTGTAGATTATATCATCTGATTTAATTTTATACATACCTCCAAAGCTGCCCCTCCCCCTGCTTTTTTTTTTTTTTTTACTCTTCTGAGTATCATCCTTCCTAGCACTTTTAACCCAATACTGATAAACTGTGGTCCTTTGAATTGATTTTTTTAAATGCCCGTTAAATGAATTTATTCATTTAGCGTCTATGTTGAGAGTCCAAGAGTACTGTGATTTTGTGGGAGATATTTCTGCATTTTTGCAGATTTCAAATATTTTCACACTGGATCCTAAAAATTTCGAGAGGGGCCAGGGGATGAGATATGATGTTCCAGCAAAGGGAAGTATGATATTAAAATGTATTGGGTCTCCTTAGATAGTAAGCAAATAAGTATGACTTATTTACAATCTGATTTAGGGGACTGAGATGCGGAGTGATGTCTTTCACATTAGTGCTCCTGGCATAAGACAAGAGACAGGACCTTCAGCCTCTGATGGCTTCAGAAGTTAACCACCAACACCCAGCACACCTAACAGACACAGAGTGCATGCTTTGTCTCTTTCAAATTGTTCATCTGCAAAATTAAGTTACCACCTTCCTCAGAGCCTGTACATGTACTTTAAAGTTGGATTAGTTTTTTTCTTTTTTACATAAGAGAGAAATGCCGAAACAAAAAACTCAACCTCACGTGTTTATAAAAAATGTTTGTAGTAACAGGTTTATGATACCTTTTCTCCAGTTTCCAATCAGTCAGCTTAATTCTTTATAGGAGAATATTGCTGCTCTTGTAGTCAGAAGCTGTTGCTTGTGCCTAAGGTGTAAACTAAATTCCAGACTCCTTAACTTGGCATTGCACCCTCCCCCAAATGGCCCTACCCCAAGGACTTCCTTTTTGGGCTTTTAATTCCAATCCAGTCTTCCAGGTAGGCAGGCTTACAGCTCTTCATAAAACCAAGCCCTGGGTTTTGGCTTCATTGTCTGCCTTCTGCCTCAAATGCCCCACCTATCCATTTACCTATAGTAGTCATTCCTATAAATTTTTAAGACTGCTCATATTCCAGTTATTCCATAAAGCTTCTGTCTCCTCTGTTGGGGTTGGTGGGAAAAAGGTTTCATTGAGTGCTTACCATGTATCAGACATGTTAGTAGGAGCTTTATATATGGTATCTTATCTTCATAACACATCTGTGAGATTTTAAAGATGAGAAGACACATAGCTTGACCGGGGTCACAGGCATTATTGAGCTCAGGCTGCACATTGTGCTTCTCTAACCTTCTCCTCGACTTACAGATATTAATATTATTTTGTTTCTGTAATAATGACAATACTAATAATAACAACAGTAATGAGGTTACATTGTGAAATGGGCACCCTAACCTGATTCCTCTCTCCTGCCTACCTGCTTCCAGGAGAGCACTGATTCTCTTGGCCCGGGCAGTGGAGTTTTAATGAAGACAGGATCTAGTTGAAAAGCATCAAAATGAACTTCTGCCTTCTTTGCAGCCTAACCCTGACGTCTAGCACCTGGTATTTCTGGAGAAGGTGCTTTTTCTTAGCTGTTCTGGCTAAATGACCTTGTCCCACTGTCTAGAAAGAGGGAGTAGTCTGTCTGTGGTGGGACATGGAGACTACAGAGCAGTTTATTACATGCTATCAGAGTTGCCTTGTTGCCTTTTTTTTTTTTGGTCCTAGTTTCTTCTCTCAGGGAAAAAATATTGCTGGTCTTGTCCCCACATATTGTGAAGAAAATTTATTCTAAAGTTTTTCAGAACTTGCCAGTTTGTTAGGGTACCTAGGTGTTTGTCTTGCATAATGTCTTAAACCTTATAGAAAGAAGATTACTGGGCTTACACCTCCATCTTGTCATGAAGAAACTTTTAAAGGTTTTAGATATAAAGTATTAGCCTTCAAATATTTCCCATTGTTACAGTGAAAGATTTGGTGACAAATGATAACTCTTATTTGGGGGTGAGGGCCAAGAACTTAAGAGCATTTCTGGATTTAATGAAAACATAAAAGATTGGCTTTTTGGTCTGGATACCTGCCAATACTGTTGCTTTTCTAAGCCCAGATAACTTTGCGGCACAAGTCACCAACTTAAAAAAATATATATATCTTTTGGGGGCGCCTGGGTGGCTCAGTTGGTTGGGCATCTGCCTTCAGCTCGGGTCGTGGTTCCAGGGTCCTGGGATCAAGCCCCACATCGGGCTCCCTGCTCACTGGGGAGCCTGCTTCTCCCTCTCTTGGCCATTCATGTGCCCTCTCTCACTATCTCTGTCTCTTTCTCAAATAAATAAATAAAGATCTTTAAAATATATATATATATCTTTTTTACCAGTTTACCAGAGTTTCAGCTCACAGTTTTGAAGTTCTTAACAGGTTTGTGAATTAGAATTCTTTTTGAATGCTGTAGTGATAATAATAATTACTATTAATATGTGCAGCACTTAACTTTAATATGTATCATCTTGCATAATTAACTAAATGAGATTATTCAAAGTACCTAGCATGGGCTCTAGTACATAGTAAGTTCTAAATAAGTGTGCATTTATTTAGTATTAATAATAATTCTCTGGGGTAGATACTTGTTTTTTTATAGGTAAATAAGTGGGTCATTGGGTTAAAATCAATTGGTATGAGGTTACATCTCCAAAATCCAGGTTTTCTGACTGCAAATTTGATCTCTTCTAGGACCACAAAGTGTGGGTTAGGTTTGAGCCATAGCACCCGCTCCCTAGATATCATGAATACTTTCTAGTGGCATGGAAAATTAAAGAGCTCAGGACCGCTCAGATTTCTGGACATGCGGTGTTCTCAGTTTTTGGTGGGCCAGGAACTCTTAACAGTCAAGGGAATACTGATTCCTTTAGCTTAAATCCAGTGTCTGACATGGATGTCCGTTAAAAGGACTGTTGGAGGCCAGCTAGGAAGAAGAGGAGGTGATGGATTAACTCCCTTTGAGGGAAAGAGACCATTTTTCTTAGAGTATTGAAATGGGACTGAATGACCAGACTGCTAAGGAAGCTTTCTGATGACTCTATTCTTGTCACCTCTTCATATGCCTAGGGCCTGGAAAGGGGTCTGCTCCACTGCATCTCCCTCCGTTTTAGTCTCTTTCTTTGGTTTCCTGAACTACCCCTCCCCTGCAACACTTGGGCCTCCCTAAAGCTGGGCGCTCATTAGAGCTCTGTGCAGAAAGTTTTGGGATTTGACTCCATGGTGATTTGGCTCCAGCTGACATTCCAATGCCTGCTCCTGATACTCCTTCCTCAACAGTATTCAGGATTCCCTAGACCTACCCTGCATTTTCCTGCCCTCGAGACCCTGCTCTTTAGGTTTCTTGCACCGGGAATTACTTTTTCAGTCAGGATTATTACTTTCTGAGTTTCAATTCAGGTGCCACTTAATTCTAAGTATTCCCAGAAGGAGGGGAGGTCAGAATCTCTGCTTGGATTCCCTTCCTGTAAGATTTAAAGTTGAAGCACTTGTTCATTTTGTGATTTTTCACACACTACTTTTGGTTACCATTGATTTACCTTTTTGGGTTTTTTTCTACATTTCACAAAGTTTAGGGGCATAAAGACAAAAGTCTGATATAACCTGTCTGACAGATAGCAGTTACCAAGTCTGTTAAAGAGTAAATAAATGAAATTGTTATTATGGACTGCTTTATTGCATTGGTTCTTGGCAGCATCAGTGTGATCTGGGAATGTGCTAGAAATATAAATTCTCAGGCCTGACTTCTGAAACTCTGGGGTGGGGCCCGGCAGTTGGTGTTTTTATAGCCTGCCAGGTGGCTCTGGTGCATACTCAAGTTTGAGAAATGCTCCCTTATTGGATCATTCCTACAATCTTTGTGATTTGGTGATTGGGGGTGAGGGAGGGAGATGGGGAGGAACTGACTCCTAATGGGAGTCACTCCTAAATTGGACCAGATATTCTGATTTATTGAGGAATGAAGAGTTGTGAAGAAGTATGTTTAGAGTAAAATTAATAGTCGAAAAGGCATTTAATGAGTCAGGAATGGCCTCTCTCCCTTGAAATTAGAGAAGCCATTTAACATCTGCAGGCCTCAGCCATCTCATCTGCCAGAGGTGCTAATTACCTGTCCCAGTTGCCCACCGAATTGGTGGGAAGACCAATCCAGAAAGATCTAAGTTTAAAAAAAAAAAAAAAAGATAATAGTATTTTCAGCTTCTGTGGACAATTCAGTAAGGTGTCTCGTTTGTTCCATTTAGGTTCTTAGTAAAGAATCTGTTGCATTTCACTTGAAAAACAGAAATCCCCACAACTTGGTATCTGGAAGGGAGGCAAGTGGCACCTGGCCACGGCCCTGTCCTGGATATCTGAAGATCTGGGCTGCTTCCTTACCTGAATACCTGTCAGGTTTACCGTCAGGGTTGCGTTGAACAGCAAATGCCATAGTCTATATGATGCTCCCTTGAAAGCATCTGTGTACTATTAAAAATGTCAAGTGTGGTTATTGTTTCCATCATCGTATTTTCTTTTAAAGAAAACTATATATGGATGAACTGTAAGAAGTCCAGTATGGCACAGCAGTTTAAATATGGACTTCAGGGTTTGTTTTCCCCTCTTCTGGAACATGACACGAGTAGTGACAAAGCTTCAAGTTTTCAGTTCACGATAGCTTTACAGGCACACCTCTCTTCACAGCTGGAATCACACTTGTGCATGTTTGCACAGTCAGTCTGGTAGGTCTCAGCCGTTTTTAGGTTTTGGTGTCTTTTCTCCCTCTTGCCTGACAAGTTTCTGTCAGTTGTTAGGCCGCCAGCTATGAAAAACTAATGACAGATGAAATAAGTGATAAGGGCATTGTAAGCACTTTTCTTCAATAATCTTTGCCAGATTGGCTTAATTAGAACTGGCAGCTGTTAAACCACTTCATGGGTGCAAAGGACTTGCCTTTTATTTTATTTTATTTTAAAGATTTTATTTATTTATTTGACAGAGAGACAGCGAGAGAGGGAACACCAGCAGGGGGGAGTAGGAGAGGGAGAAGCAGCTTTCCTGCTGAGCAGGGAGCCCGATGTGGGGCTCCATCCCAGGACCCTAGGATCATGACCTGAGCAGAAGGCAGACGCTTAACGACTGAGCCACCCAGGCGCCCCAGGACTTGCCATTTAAAAGCTCCATTGTTGGTCACTAATCTGGGCAACTTTAGAGCAGGAAGAGTCGAAGAAATAAAATAAAACTGATTTTAAAGATAGATGGTTTGCTTTTTTGTTCTTTTTGTTTATTCACAAAAAATTGGTGATTGCCTGCTTTTCAATGAGAACTGTCCCCAGTTAGGAAGTGTGTGAGAAGGTGTTCAGCAATGCCGGAAATGCTGGTTGAGCTTACAGAGGAATAGAAGCAAGTGTACAAAAAACTTGTTCCAGGTTAGGGACCCAAGGTAGGGAACCAAGAGGTGTGGGACCAGGGTAGGGGAAGTGGAGCAGGTTCAGGGTGGCCAGAGTATTTTATAGAGTGCAGAGCCAGGAAGGGCAGGTCGGAGAGGTCCTAGAAGGATAACTGAAAAGCCAGAGGACGTGTGGTCCTGGAATCAGGTTAAGGAGTTCAGAGGTAAGTCTCGCTGTGGAAAGCCACTGAAGGATTTTAGATAGCAGAGTGACTTGTTCTGACTTTTTTTTCCTTCCGAAGAACGGTGTGTCCAACTACTTAGTATGATGATTGCTTTAGAGGGTAGTGGTCAAGAGAGAGGCTGGAGACCAGTTGGGAGGCTGTTGAATTGTAAGGTGACAAACTTAGAAACAGCATAGACTCCTCGAAATTTGAACTGCAAGGTACTTTGAACCTGGTTACTTAGTGTGGTCTGCAGATGACCTGGGAGTTTGTTAAAAATCTCAAGTCCAGAATCTCAAACCCACCCCGGATCTACTGAGTCAGAACTTAGTTGTAATAAGATCCCCAGGTGGTTTGTATGCACGTTCAAGTGTAAGAAGTGCTGCCTTGGAAATAATCTCTACTTGCCTCCTTACCCCGATGAGCAGAGAGGGAAATAGTCCCAGAAAGGTTATGACCTTCCTGAGGTTTTAAAGTTTATGTGTTTTTTTAGGAAGTCTGCAGTAAAGGTAAGATTTTCGTGGGTTTTTTTTTCTTTTAGGTAAACTAGAGCATTTTAAAGTAACTATAAAAATACTCTCGTATCTAAATGTGTAAGAGTTAAAGTTTAGTATTACCCTAGGAGATAACAGGGCTTTAAAAGCATGGTTGGCTAATTCCTAGCTTTGTAAATCTTTGTAGAATTTGGCTGGGATTTTCCTACTTGCTAATCCTGCAGTTTTTGAAATTGGTGCGGTTAAAGCACAATTTCTTGTCATTTACCCATTTGGTATTAATGGAGAATTACAAAATTACAGAATTTTAGTATGGTGTTCTGGGAAGTAGAGTCTTGCTAAGTCCATACCTGCTTTATGACTTCAACCTTTTATATACTCACCTAGCAGCGCCTTCAGGTATGGCTGTAAAAGTGGATTTAAAATACACTAAATATCTGTTACTTGATAAGTGCTCATTTCCTGTGAGTCTGCAGGTGAAGCTTTAAAATTAGTGGGTATTGATTAGATAGGGGAGAAAAAGCACCTGCTGAAACTTGTTGGCTGGAAGTTTTTGCCCCTTCAAGAAGAAAGAAAAGGGATGGGGGAGATAAGTTACTTCTCTTCTCAAGTAGCACCACTCCAGAACCTTCCTGATGGAAAGGGCACAAGTAATGAAAGCAGTAGGACTAAAGAGGCCACTCAGATGATGTTCTTACCACAGCTGGATTGATGGTCATTATTAATGGGCAAAGTTAAATTTCTAGTTCTTTATATTAGTCCAAAATTATTCTCATGTAATAATTATTTCATAGCCAAATTATGACACCTTCAAAGGAAAGAATAGTTTAAGATCCTGCAATCCCTGGGGTGCCTGGGTGGCGCAGTTAAGTGTCCAACTCTTGGTTTCAGCTCAGGTCATGATTTTGGGGTCCCGGGATCAAGCTCAGGGCTCTGCGCTCAGCAGCGTCGAGTCTCCTGGAGATTCTCTCTCCCCCTGCTCATGTGCTCTCCCTCTCTAAAATAAATAAATAAAATCTTAAAAAAAAAAAAAAAAGATCCTGCAATCCGAGCAGATTTAAACTTTTCGATAGTTCTTACCTATATGCAGGTATAATTTAACCTTATAATCATTATATAGATTCCATTTTTGTTTTGTTTCTGTTTTTTACTTAACATTATATCATAAACTTTCATATATGGTTATTTCTGTGCCTCTTGCCAAATACTGCCAAATTGCTTTCCAGATCAGGGCCATCTTTTTACTAATCTGAGCCTGTTCACTCATCTCTGTGATGAGGGTAATACAACTTTTACGAAGTAAGCTTGTCCTAAGAATAAGTGAGGTTCAGGGCACCGGGGTGGCTCAGTTGGTTAAGCATCTGTCTCAGCTCAGCTCTTGATCTCAGGATCATGAGTTCAAGCCCCACGTTGGGCATCATGCTGGGTGTGGAGCCCACTTTAAAAATAAAAATAATAGTAAAAAGAGTAAGTGAGGTTCTCCACAGGAACTGTCACATTCGCTGGTACCTGGTGGGCCCTCAGTAATCAGTGGCAGCCATTATTACAGGTCCTGGTTAATTGGCAAAGCAAGGCCCAACAGGGGCCAGTCTTTTGAACTTCAGTTGGGTATCTTACCGCACCCCCACCCCTGCAACCTGTTCTGGGTGTGGTTTCCTTCAGTGTGTTAGAAGAGTGGTTTGCCTGAAAATGCACCCAACTGAAACAGCCCCTTTTATGTTCCCCTTTAGAAAGTATCCAAGGCTGACAGCAGTCATTTGAGTCTGATGACTTTTGATGGAGGTTGAAGGTCACAGTAGTGCTGGCTCTAAGTTCATAAAAAGCATCTAGAGCCGTTACTGCCAGAGCCAGAGCATCCACCACTTTGTCAGAGAGAACTACTGTAGCCAAACTTATATTAACCACCCTCCATAGATTGGTGAATGCCTCTACTGTGTGTGCTTTTGAAAGGCCTTTCTTAGCCTTTCTCTGTCTCCCCCAACCTTGTTTTCAAGAGGCATAGGGCCTGTAAGTGGCAAATCCAGTAATCACAGTAGCAGGGAGAAACAGGCCAGCCTATATTTGGCTTCACAAAGGCCTTGTGAAAGATCTGGTCTTAAAGTCTCTTTTAATGCTGAAATGATGCAAGTGGAAAGTTAATTTGAGGATCACCGAGGCATGCTTTATTCATGAAGAATGTGAGCAAAACATAAAAAGTCTGCAGGCTCTGTTCTTCTCTGGTGGTAAGGAAATTACATAGGCTTTGTCATTATTTGGGTGAATTTGTCCCCCCCCCCCCCCACGGAGTGTAATTGTGATGGAATTTTGGAGTGAGAGCTGTCGTGTAAGTACAGGCTGGTTGGAGTGTGTGTATGTTTTGCCTGAAATGCTTATACAAACCATAGACCTTATTTTGGTGACTCCCATGATGCGCAGATAGTGGTTATCTTTTGGAATGTGGCCTTGGCTTTTTTAATTAGGTTTTTTGTTTGTTTTTTTTTTAAAGAAACTTTGAAGGTCTATTTTAACGTATATGAAGTCTTTGAAAGTCAGCCTGGTCTGTTTGAACTGTTAAATGCCAAAGAGTTTCTGTAGATCTGTAGTTTGAGTGTATAGTAGTTGAGAGGTGAGTGAGAGGCGAATCTAGTGCAGAGCGTGTTTCTGATGCTTGAAAGTGGTGTCCTGATTTCTACTGAAGGAGACGTTTATTCCTACAGAGGTTTAAGTGACTCGCTATAAAAAAATTCAGTCTTGCAGTGCTAGAGGGAGATTATGCATTATCTGCAAACAACTGCCAAGTAGATGAAATCCCAGCTGCACAGTCTGTGGTAGAGACTGGGTGGGAGTGGCGGGGGGGAGCAGAGGAGGAAAGCCATCAGAACCTGGCAGGGATGGTGTGGTGCAGAGGGCCATCGAGGGCTGCTGGAGGCTGTCTTCAGAGTTAGGACATTTTATCTCAGAAACACAGCCTGGTGGAAAGCACTTGGACCCGGGAGTCACATAAGCCAGCATGTAAATCCTGACTTCACCATTGACCTCCCTGGACCCCATTTTCTTGATCTGTTAAAAACTGGGAAAAATTAAATAGCCCTTGGGGTGGCTATAAATCTTAAATTAGTATATCATATTGCTTGGTTGACAAACTCATCCCAGTTTGAGCACTGGCTGTTCCTTCCGAGCAGTCTCCCCAAGTCCCAGGCGAGCTAGACGGTGGGTCGCCATAGTTATGTATGAAAGTGCCTATGACCGGGTATGGAAGACACGGTCTGTGTGTGTTTGCTTATCCCTGTGTGCATTCCTAGTGCTTGGCACGTGAGTAATGAACGAGTAAAGTGAGGAGGGTAGTAACACATATGTAGTTGTTTTAACGTGAGTTAGCTGCTCTTCCTCCCTGTGGCCTCTCCTCCCCTGAGAAATTTGAGGTGCCCCCCGCCACATAATAAATAATGTGTTGAATGAAAGAGTGAGTCACATGGTAATGGTTTTCCTCTCTGATGTGGCTAAACCATAACTTCAGGAAGGGTTTATCTGGGTCTCTACTTTTTTGATAAAATGAAATTTTGATAGGACCTAAGGAACCTCCCTCATGTAGTCCCTGTAGTCTGCAAGGTGCTGGGGAATTGAACTTTGGTGAGGAGGAGAGAGGGAGGCCCATGGTACTGAAGTACTTGGAGAGATAGGAAAGTGCATTAGACATCAGGTTGTCTCTTCTTGCTGTTACTGTTTTTACGTTTTCCCTTTGAGTGAGAATGGGGCAAGAGTAGTTGAACCAGAGCAACTTAGGGTCACACTGATGTAATCCAGTTACATAGGTAACTGGAAGTGTAAGTGTACCTTGTGAAACTGAAATCCATTCTTGTAGGTGTGGTAGCCATTCTTTCAGATTTTTATGTTGTGTGACTGTAAAATGAAGGCAACTTTTCTAACTGCAGATACGTCTTTGCTCACAGTGATGCAGTATGAGTAATGTTTTTCTAGAAGCCCGGCAGTTAATAATACTCTGAGCAAATAGAGGCAGGGCCTCGGAAATGTAGATACCAGTTTAATGTGCAAGCTTAGCCTTTTAAACTGAAGAAATAGCCATGAGAAAACTAGTTTTGGTCAAAGGACTGCTTTCCAGCCCTTAGTGGCTTCCAATCCCCTCCCCACTCCTTAAAAAAAAAAAAAATCTTTGGTTTTCTTCTGCAAATATATATGATTTCAATTTTGAGATGGGAAGTTATTTTTCATTTGAAACACAAGGAAGCAATTTTTAAAAGTCCTACTCATTCAGCAATGGCCTGACTGTAGCCAAGCTTGACTAGGAGTTCTTGGCCACAGAACCACATACCGCAGTCCTTATCAAGGTAGTGAATTCAGTTGGCTTTTTGGAAAGGGAGGGGCCTGGAGTTGAGGGAGGAGCCCTGCAGCCCTGGCCTGCTGGGTAGGGTCTGGAGCTGGCTGCCTGTGGGCCTGTATGTGCTTACCCGTGTGCAATGGTCAGATGGGAGGCCGGTCCAGATACCACTTTAGCCATTGTTGTCATCCAGTGATTCTGAAGTGACCTTTCTTACCTCATCTTCCAATGAGCTCATGTTGTCTGCAAACATAAGTTATGCTATGGATTCTTGCTCACTTTTTCTTTGATAAGGAGCAGCCCTTCTGCTCACCAGTTGTTTTTGAAGAGGAAGCCGAGGCACTGGTCATTCAGTGATTTTAGCAGTTGATTTGTGATCTCTCTTTATCCGTCCTGCCCGGTGGGAATTTTCAGTGTAACTTATTTGCTAAGGTCCCCTGCATTAAAAACCAACAAAACTGTTGGAGTGGGAGAGGTGATCATTAGAGTAATTATCGGTGTTAGTGAACTCCTGTGTGATACTCAGCCTTACGGAGGGAGGCCTCTCTGGCCCTCTGCTAGGCACTGAGGTACAACTTCCAGACCTGTCCTTGAGAGGCTCACAAACAGGTCAAGAGATAGAAAAAACAGGATACAGTTTTTGTGATAAGGTTCGAATGGGTGAATAAGGAAGGGGTGTTTTATACACCTGTGAAATAGAGAACGCCTGCCATCCTTACTCGTCCCGGTTGCTTTCAGAATCAGTTGCAGTAATGTGTGGGAGCACCCCATGAAAAAGACAACTGCCTAATCTAAGAAATTTTTGTTTAGGGAACAAATGGCAAGACTTTCTGTTCTCAGTTTCACTCAACTGGTCTGGTGTCCACTGATGAAGGAAACCGAGACCTTTTCAGTAACAATTGCCAATATTTATTGAATACGTTTATGCCTGACTCTGTGCCATTTATCACATGCATTACCTCATTGCAGACTCAGAAGAATGCTAGAGATAGGCGCAGATAGTTATCTCTGTTTACGGATGAGGAAAGCAAGGCTTAAGCGGAGAGATGAAGTCACTTGCTCAGTGTTACACAGCTAGTGAGCGGTGGGCTTGGCCCTCACACCTGGCTGTGTGTTCACAGAGCCCCACTCCGTGCTGTCTCTCTGGAGATGGTTATCTTCCTGGGAGGACCTGGGTGTGGCTAGGTGTGGTGGGAGCAGTTGGACCATGTCTAGCAGCAGCCTACACAGTTTCGTGAGGGTGCTTTGAAGCAGCTTCCTCAGCCCTAGCTCCTCAGAAAGCATCCTCCCCCGTGGGTGTGGGATTTATGATGTGGTTTCCTTCCTCCTGCCTGTGGAGGTCGGCTCTTCTCCCCAGGGTCAGAAAGCCCATGGGTGGTTGAGAATGTGCTTCTGCGCTGGAGTCGGTCGTGCCCACCTTGTGTTCAGGATGGGTCATGCCTGTGTCACCATGTAGTAATAGTAAGCCAGTGGTGCTGTGAGGGCATGAGCGGTGCAGTCTGGTTTGGAATCAGAGGTCACACCCTTGTCACCCCATTGCTCATGAGTCCACTGATAACCTGTGATGTCAGAGTTCACCCATAAGCTTCTTTCTCCTGCACTGAATGTAACTTAAAAAAAAAGAAAGGGCTTTTGTGGGCTTTCTAGCAAGAGCCAGGTATGAACCAGGTGCTTTCACGTATATATTCAGTGTGTGTGTGTGTGTGTGTGTGTGTGTGTGTGTGTGTGTGTGTGTATTTATATATTTAGTAGCCTTGTGAGGTAGGTGGTATCATATCTGCCTTGAGGATCCCCAGGGTGAAATGAGGTGGCATGGTCGCTTAGCCAGCAAGTGACACATGGATGACTTCGCAAAATTCTGCAGCAAGAAGGGGCCATTTTCAACATTTCTTTGAACTTAAAGTATATATTTTTTCTATATATATAGAGGTAGATAGCAAGGCAGAGTGTACATATCTATCAACACATGGGTAGTTTTATAGACTTTAATTTCGTTTAAACTTTGAAACACATGTATTTAATTATTCTTATGAGGGATTCAGCCAAATTGAGAGGTGTTTTAAAGTGTCACATTTAACCAAGCAACAAATTGAATACACAGATTAAAAATGAAAGGCTTACCAATCAGGTTTCTCAAGTATTGATTTCTGATAAAACTGCACGCTACTGATGAGTAAATCCTTCCATTAAAAACAATGAAGTCTGCTAATTTGCTTATCCTTGATATTGCAAGGGGCATGACATTGCCAGGAGGGGTAATGCATCTGCCTATCTTGAAGGTCGGAGCTGACATCCACCCACATTTGGATACAGTGTTTGGTAAATGCATTAGGGTATTTGGGAAGACGTTGAACCATGTAATAGCCCAAATTCAGGTGTTAGTAATCCTTGGTCTTTCTAAATATAGCTTTGGAGATGCATATAGATAGGACCCAGTGCTAGTACTTTGAGGGCTTTGGATTTTGAGTTGTTAGAGATAAAAACAAAACAAAAAAACCTGCAGCCAGAAATCTCTTGTGATGCAGTGATGTGGGGACTCAGCGACGGTCCATCTGTATGACAGCTCAACTCTAAGGTATCAGGGACTCAGTTGAATCTGTCCACAAACCTCTGAACCAAAAGGAGAGGGAAAATAATGTTTACATACATTTGGAAAACTGGGTCCCAACTTGCCTCTGCTTAGGCAGTCGTGCACACCTTGTCTGTCTTCCTTTCTCCTGGGTGAGACAGGAATTGACCTGTAGCATGACGGAAACATGTTTGGGTCGGTACTTAGGGCAGCTTCCAGAACCTAGTTCAGTTTAGGTTATGGGGGTGGAATTAGAGGGGAAGCTGCGTAATGACGTTGGTCTGTGTTTTATTTTGGTGTCACCGAGATCTGCCTCACCTTTCTGCTGCTGCGTGGCTCAGTTAGTGACTGAAAGCTGGAACATTGATGGGAGGGGAGGTGTGTGTAGGCCCAGGAAGATAGCTTTTGGCTCTAGTTGTTGCTTCAATTTCTTTACTTAGGAAGAATTGTTATCTAGAAATTGACCTAAAAACTCAGCTGACATAACCTGGAAGCCACTTGCTTATAATGTGCTCTAGTTGATGCACAGTTGCAGACTGGCTGTTGGGATAGAGTAGCACGTGCCTACTAAGTAATGAAGAGTATCAGCTCTGGAGGAAGGCAGGATAAAGTTTTAGAACATGCTTACAGCTCTAACATCGCTGAAGGAGCCATCCTATCCATCCACCTGTTTAATCAACAATTCAGCAAGCACTCGAGTGCCGTGGTGAGCAAGCTAAGATGCTAAGCACTCTAAAAACACAGGTGTAAGACAGTCACTGCCTTCTAAAAGGGAATACTGGATAGAAAGTGGCAGGTGTTCTAAGATGTGCACATGACATCCCTGGGTTGTGAGATGTGAGAGAAACTTTTTGGAGTTGACATTTGAGCTGCAACTTTAAGTAGGACCAGAATTAGATAATGAAGTAGTGGGTGCTTGGGGGTGGGGATGGGACATGACCCGAGAAGGCCACAAAAACAGTGAGACGTGTTGGGAAAATGGCTAACATCTGCCTAGGATGTGAGATATATATATATATATATATATATTTCCCTTCCATTTCACTTGTTAGTGCTTATTATTAGTAGTAGTTGGGATTTTGGCCTCCTTTTTGTTAGCCAGCATCCAGCTAATGTTGGCACAGGTACAGAGAATCAGGTGCTTAGCAGCTGAAATGGGTAAAATGACCTCGCACAAATGACGTGCATCTCATTTCTCTCACCTGGTAGAAAGGGCTGTTAGTCATCATCTGATACAGACGCAAAGGCTCCTGCAAATAAATGCATGGAGGGTATTACTAGTAGTACCAGTAACCAGTGGTAACTGATTTCACCGAATGCTCCTGCAAGGCTTTGCTGGGTAGGTGCCCACTGCTTAAAAACAAACAAAAAAACCCACAAGCATTTCTGGCTTCTGTGTCCTCTGGGCTCACAAAATAAGTCCTGTTGGGAAACTAACAGGCTACTGAGGAGAAGGAGAGCAAAAGAAAAGCTGTATCTTCATGCAGAGAGAAGGAAAAAATGGGTTCCTACTTTAAACTCCACCCCGGTGGTGGTAATAGTAATACAGCGAAAGGTTCTTGATACTTACCCTCATGCACTTTTCTAAGTATTTTGAATGTATTGATTCATATGCTTCCTGCTGCATCCCTATTAGAAAAGAGTTATCTCTATTTTGGAAATGAAGAAGCTGAGGTACAAAGGATGCTTTGCCCAAGGACACTTAGCTAGGAAGTGGTGGAGTTGGGATTTCAGCCTAGGCTGCCTGGCCTGGACTTGGAAGCCTCCACCAGTTTTTCATGCTGCCTCTCAGGAGCATTTCTCTCATGGTGATTAAGGCCCAAGCTTTTGTAGATCTCAGATTAGCATTTTGTTAGGACTTCACAGCCTTGATTTGGTGGAAGCGATTGCCCAGAAGTGGAGAGTCCTGATGTGGCTCCAACTGTAATGGGTTTGTTGTGACTTTCACTCCGAATTGGTGGGGATAGTGAAGGGCAGCATGGTAAATGCAATGTAAACTTCAAGGCTTGCCTAGTCCTGGGAGTCTTCATTCCCTTTTCTTTGATGGTTGGTTTGCTTTGGTAATTCTGGCAGAATAAGAGGGACTCAGCTGACCATGCAGGCTCCTTGATCCTAACCCTCCTCCCCCCTTAGCGGTACAGGTTGTCACCATGTTACATACCCAACACTCGCCACTTCCATTTCAGCAGTATTGGGTTTTTGTTGTTGAGACATTTTGGTTTTTGTAATGGTGTTTTGTTTTGTTTTGCCTGGTATTTTGCTGGTGTACATCATTATTTGCAAGAAGACTTTTGGAGAGCCTGGAGTGAAGGGTAGTAGTACTGGAGTAGAGTTTTGTAGTTAAAGATGTGATGCTCACTCCTGCGGCATTGGCTACACAGAAGGTAAGCCTGGGGCAGTTTTCAGTGGTGATGGCGTTACCTAGGAACATGGAGTTGGGCCAGAACCCATGTTTTAAGTTTACATTCTTGGAGTGTGCTGATTTTTCTTCACTTTAAACATTTCACTGGTGGAGCATTTGTTGGTGCATTTAGGTCAAGCTACCTTTATTCTGCTTCCACTGCTGCTGTCAAGTAAAAGGGAAGACTTCCAGCTGCTTATTTGTATTTTGTTTTCAGGCCACCTTTTGACTTTTCCCAGAGCAGATGTAAAAGTAGTTTTTAGGAGGAGCACCAGTCCATCCTTATTTGTTGTTATACCCTAAAACTGCAGGCGTGTTTTTGTTTGCTGTCCATTGTGCTATAAATTTGGCATAAGAGGAGCAAGGGATTTATGCTTATTGCATAGAGTTCCCCCCACCTCCATCCAGTTCCAGAAATGATTTAATTTGGCCCAGGCAAGTGTCTCCTGGTAATTTTTTTTTTTAAGATTTTATTTGTTTATTTGACAGCGAGCAAGAGCAGGAACACAAGCAGGGGGAGTGTGAGAGGGAGAAGCAGGCTTCCTGCGGAGCAGGGAGCCCGATGTGGGGCTCCATCCCAGGACCCTGGGATCATGACCTGAGCCGAAGGCAGGTGCTTAACAACTGAGCCACCCACGCGCCCCTCCTGGTGATCATTTTTTAAACATGTGTTTATGATGGTTATTCTGCTGTTTGCACAGTCTGGAATTACAAGGCTCCTGTTAGGACCATTGGGTTGGTGAACACTGGGGTTTGTTCTCTTCTTTGGCCTTTAACATCTTTCTTTGGAAGGCCTGACAGTTGCAGTACTGAAAGGTGCCATGTCAGTGCTGCCTATCTGTTTTTTTCCCCCAAGAAATGCTCTCTTGATGGTGCTATAGAAAAGCCCTCTTACATGACATATGTGTTGTGAACTCACATTTTGATCTCTTTTGAGAATACACCTTATTTTATGGATTTCGATAGTTCAAGTGATCTCTTTTACCTTTTTTCTGAGATGCAACATACTTAAAATGTAGAAGGAGCTATGACAAGCGTATAGTCAGGATGGATTCCATTCATTGTGTGATACCCCACAGGTGTGAAGAGTGACACCCAAGGCGAGAGAATATAGTACCATGTTATCAGCTGCTGTTGCTTTTAGGATTGATTCTGTGGAGATGACAGCAAGTGTGTGGCCATTTGTATGGGTAAGCCATGTAATATCACAAAGCAAGACATTTCTGAAAACACCTGATCCCCAGTGAGGGTTACTTCATGTCTGTACAGTAGGAACAGCATAGCAAGCAGGGAAATCTTTAGCTTTCTCAATACCAAAACTGTGCACAGACCAGATCCTCACTTAGCTGGGGCACATGGCTGAAGATTGGGCGTTGCAGTGAGTCTGAGTGTTGCGGTTTGGTCCTGCTTTTGAATTGAGAAGATCTGCTGTGTGGAGTTCTGAAAAGTACCTTTATGAGTTCTAGTAACTCCTGACTCTTGACCTTGGGGTTCAGGTAGAACTTGAGTCTTAAAGCTTTGATGAGAATGTAGGAACCGGTTCTAGCCAAATGCATTGACTAAAGTGACTGTATTGTTTGTCAGGTCTTATGAGAAAGTACCATGTGACAGCGAGGTCCTAAAACTGTAAAAGTAAATAGCCACCAGCAGTTAACTGTATTTACTTTGGAGACAGGTTATAAACCCAAATCTCTATGCTGAACTTGAATGAGTGTTTCTTTTCTCCTCTCCTGGGGTAAAAGCTGATGAGAACTGTTCTCTGGTATTGGTAGGACAAACCTGTATGACCTTCTTTATGTAAATGACTAACGGGAATATTTTCATTTACTTCAAAGCCATGTATGAAAGAGGTTTGCAGACTGGTCCTAATAGCCTCTGGCCCCTGTGGGGGGAGGGAAGCCAAAGCTGAAAAAATTCAAGCTTTCAAGTGGTTCAATAGAACCCCAGCAAATCCTCTTCGTGACAATGATGACTCTAAGGCTATTTTTCTTTGAAGTAATACCCCCTGTGAGAGTTACTCTGGGGTGACTTTTTTGTTCCATAAAGAGTAGATTTTATTTCTTGGTGCTGTGCAGGGTGGTGGTTAAAGATAGAACTGTGTGTGAAACTAAAAAAGCATCTGAAACTCAGGAAACCAGTAACATTTAGAGGCTTCTGGCTCACTTTGGCTGGGCACCTTTCATTTTAAATGCCCACTCTGGCTCTTCACAGTGTGTGTCTTGAATAAATAGAGGACAAATTCATCCATATTACTGGGAAAGCCGCTTGAAGCACAGGCCTTGTGAATTGGGATGATCGGTAGTATTGCTGTCCTCTGCTTATTTGTGTGTCTGGGGCAATGGGGTGGGTGTGGTAATCCCAGGATATTCTGATTCTCTTAGCCAAAGAATCTTCCCTCCGTCCCTCATTGTTTGACAGAATGAGAAATGTATTGCCAGGAGTGAATTAATTCTCAAAGGATTTGGATTCTTACCATACATGTCCAAAAGTACCAGGCCTAGAGGTGGCGAAGATGAGATGCACACATAACAAATACAATGGTAGTACACGTGTACGGTACGTGTAGGGTAGAAAGTAGAGGGATTGTCCGTAGTCACTAAGTGCTTCTCCTTCATGACTGATAACCCTTTTTAATATTCTTAGTGTTGGGGAGGAAGGGATGCTCTGAATTGAGAATTCCCAGTAGGGCTTCAGTGAGACGTAAGACGGTGACTGTCCAGCTTGCCCAGGACATGGGCTTCCTTTGGTGTTAACCAGTTGGTGTTGCTTTCCAGAGGATCGTGGCTGGCACTGAGCTGCCACCGTGCCTCTGGGCTCCCATAGTTACCCCTCAGCTGGCGAGCCAACCCTTGGGTGGCACAGCAGTCATGCTCCCCTCCCCCCTTTGGGACCACTTGGAGGCCTTTCAGGGATTTTCCTGGGGGTATAGCCCCACGGTTTTAAAAAACTGTTCAAGGCCTGAGCTTATAACAAGAGTAAAACCCTTTTTCCCTTGTCATTACTGCTTCTTCCTTACTGACTAATTAGCCAGCTGCTGCAGGTCTCATTAAACTTCATTAATCCTGAGCATCTGTCTATAGGAACTGCCTCAAGATAAAGGGAGGAAATTCAGCTAAAAGTTTTTGTTGCTGCTAATTACCCCAAGCTATACTTTTTATTAACTAATGACTCTGCTCACTTCCAAACGGAGTGAGGACCTTTCCCTGTGCCAGACAACAGGCATTTCACTCCCCCCTGGCTGCACATATGCTGCTCTGTGGTTTGGTGTATGGGATACCTGTAATTACCAGGGCCGAGAATAGGATGGCTCTGGAAGCCTGGTTTTGGGTAACCTCAACCATTCAAAGCCTTCAATCAATAATTGATTTTTTTTTTAAACAGATGCATACTTTAAATTATCTCATGTGTTTGTTAAAATACATGATGGCAGACAGTTACAAAGCTAGTTTTCTTGACTCACTGGTTCCAGAGTCTAAGGAAGAATTTTAATGGAGGTTGGGAAAAGGAAAGTGTTCTTCGGTTTGGATTGGTGGTGACCGAAAGCAAAGTCTCCTCATGGTGTCAGGCGGGGCAGAGACATACACTTCCCTTGTGGGGACTTGGTGAGAGATCCTGGTGGAATTGGAAGCACGGTTGAGTGGAGGATTCTTTTTGGTGAGGGTTTCTGCCTTGAATTATAAGTAAACTTCTTGGTGTTCAGATTGTCAGGAATTAAGTTTGCAGGATAACTTAAGATGCTCCCCCCTTAGCTGGGGAAAAACGTATCAGGCTTGCCTCCTGTTTCTTCTCAGATGCCGGGTAAAGTCCTTGCAGTGTAGAATTCTGTTTAGAACAGTGGGGGCTGGCAAGGCAGACCTTGGTTCAAACCCTTGGGACTGTGCTTTGTGACTTAGGGCAAGTCACTGCACCTCTCTGAGCTTTAGTTTGCTCTTATGCAAAACATGTTTGGTAAGAATGTCTACTTTATATGGTGGTGGAAAGAAGTCAGTGAGTTTTAGTGCTTAGTAGAGTCCATGGCGCTTAAAGTAAGTGCTCAGTAAACCCTAAGTATACTGTTGGGTATGGAAGACAGTAATTGAATTCCCCGATCATTTGGGATCGTGTTCATGGAGCTTCCCACTTGTATAGCCGAAGCACTGGTAGATCAACCCCCATTGGGTTCTGATCTTATCCTTTGGCTGGTTGGTGATGTCGCTTAGACTCAAACCTCAACTGTGAAGCTTTGACCCCTTGAATCACCTCTGGTCAGATGATTCTAGATGCTTTGCTCCTTCCTCTCCTTTGCCACTTACTACTTGTAGTGCATTAACTGTGGATGAGGCTGGTGTGTTATTAAACTGAAAACCCTTCCAGCATGCATCCTAATTTCTCAGCGCTTCATACGGCAATTTTCAGACACTTTTTAAAGATAGCATTTGTTTTTCCTACAGATGAAATCTGAGGTGGAACCTGTTTGCAAACTACTACCCTAGCATCCTGTAGACCTCAGTGTTTCTTCAGTGAATGTCACTTATTTTTGTATTAATCTCCTCAATTCTCCATCTACTAAAAGGAAGAATTAATATTTGTTTGCCTTACTTTGCTTATAAATGTTTTATAAAGTTAAATACTGATTTGGCATTCTCCAGAAGATAGGCATGAAAATTCAGGGTGACATTTTATTTATTTTAGAGTACTCACCAAAGACAGCATTTTGCATGTGACCTTTTGTGGTGCCCTGGGAGAATGTTTTCCTCCAGCAGGTGCCCTTTTTATTTCCTGCTCACCAATCTCAGACCCATTTGTGAGCCTGGGTTCTCTTACCAAATTAAGATGAATTGTATGTTTTCCCCTCAAATGGAAATGCCCTTTGAATATTTCAGAAATGGTATGTGCTCCTTTTTTTTTTTTTAAACAAAACAATTAACAAACAGTCCAGGAGTACAGAAGTGGAAATCCTCCAGTCTCTGGTTGTGCTCCCTTGAGACAATTATAGTTAATATTTGGGAAGTAGCCATGCATACCTTTTTATTTGCTTATTTACATTTAAATATATCTATATATATAATATATAGATATGTTTACATTTACATTTAAATATATATCTATAATACATAGATATATAGGTATCTCCATAGGATCGTACTAAATATATACACTGTTCTATGACTCTTCATTCATGGCCAACTTCCTAAACCTGTATAATGCAGATTTCCCTTACTCTTTTTAATGCATACATACTATTATTTTACATGAATACGTCTTAATTTTATTTATTTATTTGTTTTTGTCTTATTTTAATTAACCTGTTAGTATATATGTATAGTTTCTGGTCTTTCCTCTTTTGTTGTTGCTGATACCCATTTTCTTTACAATTTTTTTTAAAAATCTGCCATCTGCATCTTCTACATCTTTGGTGCTTGGACAAGTATTTCTAGAAAGTAAATATCCCACTGGTGTGATTGGTAGATGGAGGAAACGCATATTTTAGGTTTGCTCTTGCCATTTACCCTCCCACCAACCACACACGGTAGTGTGTCCTTTTCTCCATGTTTTCAGTAAGTGGCAGGATTTGCCCATGGGATAGAGTTAGTTTATTTTTGCCTACTTTCACCTAGTCCTGGAAGTGGGACTTTCTGCCACCTCAGCGGAACATCTGTGGGCTTTGAGCCCTTCCCACCCAGTTCCAAGATTATTATCTTTATACAGGCTGTTGAGGAGAAACAACTAAAGTCTTCATTAAGCTATAAAATGTCCCTGAAGAACAAATCAGCCATAGCATTCTGCTTCCCAGGCGTATCTAGGTAACAGCAGAAATACTTCTCCTGTGACAGGGTTGCTTTAACCTCCCCCATTACCTCACAAACTGGCAGCACTACAAACAGCCAGGTCCCCTCACCTGTTACAAGGACCTGACTCTGTGGGGTGGGAGATAAAGCCTTGCTTATAGGGATGGGAGGGTCCTGAGGTTGGGGGTCCTGCATGTGGGTGGGAGCGCATTCTGGGATATTGTAAAGGTAGGCTTTCTGTGTTGTGGGAAGGGATTTGCATTTAGGTTAAGCAATACTGTGCAACAGATTTACGTTTCCACAACAAATAGAACAACAGAAGAACCTGGCTCCCTATTTATGCCCTTTTTCCTCCCCTTTAGTCACGTGAAAGAATTAAGGTACATAACTGGCTGTAAGCTATAAAGATTCAGTATGGTCTACGTCACATCTTGTGCATTGTGTTATATGAAACTGCACTTAAAGCTTTGATTAGTGTTCCTATTAATAATTAAAACAAACTCTTATAAACTGAACTGTCTTCCTTTGATTAGGGTGAGGGATCCCTTGGTGCCACCCACCCTGTTGACTAGGTCATCATAGGGGCTGAATCTGAGGTCTTTTTTTCCGCCACTTTTTCTGTCCTCCTTTATTAAAACAAGGGAATGTACATTGTGTACTTAAAGGATCTGTCTGCCAAAACTCTGTATTATTTGGCTTTATAGGAAATCTTGTGTAACCATTCTGTGTGTGAGGTTGAGTAAAGCCACAAAGGAAGTTACCAGAATTGTTTTTCAGGGTTTGACCCTGTGAGTGATAACTTTCTCTTTTTCCTTTTAATAGATCTTAAAAATAACTAAATGGTGGTTGAGTGTGGGCATCAGTTATCAAATGCTGCCAATTCTCAAGGAATTGAAAATTTCTTGCTATTTTAGGAAAGGACTCTTAATGCTTTTAGGTGCCCTTCCCAGTGCCTTTGGACCAGTTACTCAATAAATGCTTGTTCATTGGTTAATAGATGAACTCAAGAGGAAACAAGAATGAGAAGAGGCCTGTATGGCAGAATGTTGGAATGTTGGGTACTGGTGTAGAACATGTGCTGTTCTCACTCAATGAGAAGTGAAAATTTTGGTTTGGTATACTGGAATATCATTTAGAAAATAGTGTTAAACTCAAAAATTCTTTAGTTCAGTCCAGGAAGCAGCTTATCTTTACGACATGAGGCGTTTAAAAAAAAAATCTTGTCACAACCATTAGTTATTTCAACTTCTCAGTCTTCCATTTCAACCCTGATAGTTTCTACAGGGAGTCATGGTCACTGCCACAGGGATTTAGGTGACTAATTTGTAATGATCTTTAGGACAGGAGCCAGTTTCTAAATTCTTTTGTGTTTTCGTTTATTTGTTTTTAAATTTCTCATTAATTGGAATCTTGTCCTAATTGTATAGTTCCAAGTGATAACTTGACATTACTATAACATTCTTTGTTCCAAAATGCTGATCCTTTGCAGATTGAATTTACAGATATAACCGTATTTGGAGGACTTCCATGATAGATTATCTTAGAAGGGCACTTCCACAACTGATTCATTTAGGAAATGATCATGATAGTAAGCACTGTGCCATCCATGAAAAGTGGACTGCTTTGTGGTGACCTTTAGGTCTTTGTCCCCTCCTTCTTATCTTTGTGTCTCTCTGGTTTTATAAAGAGTTTCTTGGACTTTAGCTCTTTGGAATAGTGAATTAGAGGTAAGTTGGACATCT